>NC_089219.1:152371316-152727281 GCF_963924675.1 Phocoena phocoena
CCCTCTGAAGGGACCCAATGCCTCACCTCCTTGGTGGCTCAATCCTGTAAGGATCTCTGAAAACCCTAGCATTTTCAATTTCTTCCTCTGTGCTATCTCCTCCCTTCTGCTGTCTAGCACGTTGAAGCTCCTTGTACCTTAAAACAAAAAACCCTCGAGGAACCTGGCAGACTTTTTGGCTCTAGTGCACGCACTGTCCTCTTATAGGTAAACTCTTTGATCTTCCATCATCTCCAGCTCCTGCCAACTCCTTTCTCTGCCCCCAAGACGCTAACCTCGAGCCCCTCTGTACTCAGCGCTCATCCACCATCACTGAGGGCATCTTTCCCAGACTTACCTCGACACCCTTGACTCTTACTCTCACCTGCCCTCCAGTCCTGCCCTTCCAGCTGGTGATCCTTTTTTCATCTCTCATTGTCCTTCCAGCCTGTCCCACACTGTAAGCCCAGGGCTTGCTCCTGACACCTCCCTGGACGGTCCCTCTGCCCCCTTCCTGCCCCCATGCTTCTGCCAGTGGCTTCACGACTCATCTCTAAGGGCTATCATTTTACTCCTTCCAAAATGTCTCTCATATTCACGTCACTGCACCATTCTAAAGGAGTCCCCTCACCCCAGTGTCCATGAGATCCCAAGGATACAATGACACATCACGTTATCATGTTCCCAGAACACTTCCATCATGCCAGGTGCTCTGGTCTTCCCCTCCCTGCATTCTTCCCATCCTGCCCCAGAGAGCCTGGATCGCCACCCTTCTTGCCCTCCACCTTTCCACATTGTACCCCCTCCTTCCTGAATCTCCCATTCCTCCAGCTCACACCGATCTCTGAACCCCCACTTCACCCCTATTTACTCTGCACAATGTAACATTTAATTGCTCTGTTTCCTGCGTTCTGATGTCCAGTGATACTATTAAGGCTTGAGAAAAGGGTATTCCTTGGGCCCCCCGGTACTTAGCACGATGTTGATCTCCTAACAAGCAGTCATTGACTACTTACTGATTAATGACCGATTGAATCCTAATATGCTGTGGTTAACCTGGGGTATCGCTCTCATTTTTTCCTGATACCAGCTGGAGGGTCACATGGATATTGGCTTGACCACGTGCCACCTGGGCACTGGGATGAAGGAGCCACTTCAACTTGTGTTTGGATGGTGGTCGCCACCTTTTGCAGAGAAGTTGGTCTGAATGTCTGCGGTGACCTGTTTGCTCCACCATCTTGCTGATAGCCGTCTCCCACGAGACTCCTTTCTCTTGGGAGAGAAAGTCACAATTCCAGGGAAAGTGGCCATATGGGCAATTTAGAAATTAAATGTAGCTTTCCATTCCTGACAGCACCACGTAAAGTTCAAATGTGACCTTCAGTCCTCACTGAAAAGATCAAAGAAATTGCTGTGAAGTTTGGACACAGAAGGCTGTTCAAAACCAAGTAGATTTTGTAACTATGCTTGGTGATAGATGTTAACTAAACCTATAGTGTTAATCATTCTGCAGTATATACATAGGTCAAATCATTATGTTGTACACCTAGAATTGATCAGTGTCAATGAGGCACAAAAACAAACAAAGAAACCAAAAACCCAGTGGGATCTGGGGTAAGGTGGGCTCAACCAGACCCCATCAAAATGACTCTGTTTCTCAAGAACCAAAAGAAATTTAGGACGTGATCTCACTCACAACGTGACCCCACACACAGACTCTGAGAGGAATAAGGCGTTTTTGCAAGGCAGTTACATTTGTCTGCTAACACCATGCTTAATCGATCCGTTCAACATGTTTCCAGATTCCTAACGGACATAGTCATAGCAACATCCCAAGACCAGGGTATATTTACACTCACCACCTTTGCTGTAGCTAACGGAAGCCAGATCAGCACCCGTCCACTGGGGGCACACAGGTCCTAATAACTCTTACTCTGGCCTGGAGGCCATATTTTGTGTGCCTTCCACACCGCACCCTACAATCCTGCTCAGAAACGGGCAATTCACCTGCAAGGCAGACAGTTCCCATAACTCCGAACTCTCATCAGGAGGAAATTGGTTTGGCCATTGGAGAGAGGCCAGTCACTCAAAGTCAGCAAAAAAATGATATTTCAGAAATACGGCAGATGAACAAGCATGACAGGGATGGGCTTTTTTGTTTGTTCATTTTTGCAGTACACGGGCCTCTCACTGTTGTGGCCTCTCCTGCTGCGGAGCACAGGCTCCGGACGTGCAGGCTCAGCGGCCATGGCTCACGGGCCCAGCCGCTACGTGGCATGTGGGATCTTCCCGGACCGGGGCACGAACCCGCGTCCCCTGCATCAGCAGGCGGACTCTCAACCACTGCGCCACCAGGGAAGCCCCTGGGCTTCTTCACATGCAGTTTAGCTTGGCTGCTCTCACTTAAGCATCATTTTACACCTTTCCATCTTCACCTCGCTCCATCCTGGGTTTCTCCCAAACACAGCAGAAAGAGGCCCAATACAAGTAGGTCCCCTAATGTCCCTCCTCCCGGAGTCCCTGAGGTCTAAGGCAGTTTGCTGTCTGTCTCGCTGGCCCCCGTCAGCCCCCCATCCCACCTGCCCCAGGATGTAAGAGCTGGCAGGCCTCCTGGAGTCCAGGGTTATGTGTCTGTGGTCCCTCGGGTCTCTTTGGCTTCAAAAGCTTCAAGAATTGGTGATAACTTCCCATGTGAGATCTTTCTGGTGAGAGTCGGGGAGCTTGTTAGCATTCCTTGTGGTTTTCTCCCATTTCCTTCCTGAACCACTGTAGCATGTTTGAGCCTATAGACTACAGTGATGGCCTGTGGTTGCCTAAATGACTAGTGGTTGGGCCCAGAGATGATCACCTACTTTGATGAGACACAGGGACCTGGGACATTGTGTGAACTTGACTCTGGGGTCCAGCCACTCCTCTGTGTGTTTTCAAAGGATCTGAACACACACTCACAGACACACATGAACTTCAGAAAGTGGAAATAGTCTCCTTCTCTATGTGGTTTGCACATAGTCATTTCCAGCCAGCCGGTGAGGTAAGTGAGCTGTATGTACTCAGGGCGAGGGTCATACCTGCCCTCTCCAGCTTGCACTGGGAGGAACTGGGGAAACGTGCAAGTGCTTAAGGCCTCAATCACTCTGAAAGCAAGTTATGGGATCAGTTTCTCCATAGCAACCACAGGAAAAGAGAGATGAACACCTGAGTCAATATTCAGAAGCGTATTACCAATCATTATTATTATTTTTCTGTATTGCGCGTTTCATATCTCAAAGCAGATTGGGACATACCCCAGGGCAGGGGCTGGTCCTTTTTGCTCTGGCTCTTTCTCCCCAACCCTCACCCACAGTCCCAGGGCTCAGCTCTGGGAGAAGTCAAAGTCTGAAAGCAGGCTGAGCTGGCTTTCGCTGCAATCCCTAGGATGGAACGCCATCCTCAAATCTCATCTTTGCTTTCTGCCCCTGTGCTGGACTCAAGTTTGTAATGAGCAAAACCAAATGCACGCACTGGTGAGCAACAGCTTGGGACCTCGACTGGGTCAGACAGAATCCAGCCACCTGCTCTGCTTGGTCAACTGTCCAGTCCCCTGGCCTGGCTCCCAGGATGACCTGGCTGCTCACGGACATCCTGCCTGAGTTGGCCGGGTTAGCCTCAAGCAGGCAGCAGGACTCTCAGACTCCCCGAGACTTGATGGCATGGGCATGCATAGGACAGGCAGAGACACAGGGAGGAGGCCGGGACACCCAGACCAGGAGGCGCCAGGCTAGCAGGGGTGGAGTGCGGCCCTTATACACGTGGGCAGTGACTCTCAAGGTGCAAGCTACCAAGATCAGCCTCGTCAAGCCGGGCGCAGGGAGGGTAATCCGTACTTAAGTCCACATTCAGAAGTTCATATAAACCGTTGTGTGTTTTCTCCTTTATCCTGTGTCTAGCAACCTGCACGTGGTTAGGATGTGCCTTGAGGCAGGGACTGGTGCTTTCCTCTCTCAGTCTCTTTCCCCACACTCATCCTTACCCCAGGGCTCAGCAAACTGGCCACTTGGCTAGCTTGCCTGGATGATTTTAAAGAGACACAGAGACAGAGAAGCAAGTGTCCTCACGGTCTCCAGACTGCCAGCCACCCTGATCAACAGAGAGATTTCTGAACCTTGCACCTTTTACTGAGCCCCAGTTGGTACAAGTGAAGAAGCTTCTCTATCCACAGCCCTGATAGATCCAGAGCTCTTTCAGGATTAGAAAGCTTCTTCCCCTCCCCAGTACGACCAAAGGTCAACTACATTTAAGCCACGACAAACTTGGGGCAAAATTAAACCAAAACAACTTGTGTAACACACTTTCGAATTTTTAAACAACAGGTGACAGTGGCAAGGCAGTGACATACATGCTGATCCTTGGCTTGGTTCCTGGGAGGATTTTGGGGTCAAGACCCTTGGATGGCCTATCCCCCAACCCCACGTGCGAGAAGCAAGCCCCTGTGCCTCCGGGACACACTGCCCCCAGACCCACACACGGGGACCATGTCTGCATATACACCAAGCCCTGGTGGCTCAAGCACAGTGGAGGCCAGGTGGTCTCCCCTGCCCTCATTCTACAACGCCTCCGTTACCCCCTGACATCCCACTCATCCCCACAGGGTCAGAAGCATGGTTTCCTATCTACTGGCATGCACTTTTGGCTCGTCTTGTCTTCCGGGGAGCTGCAGACTGACACATAAGAAGAGCCGAGCCACGTCATGCAAGGTGAGGAAATGGGAGGATGAGTCTTCTTTCCGAGGAGAAGAGACAAGCAGGAAGCCGACAATGAGAACAACATGCCCCATGCTTGTAGGGGACGGCCAGGTCAGGCCAGATCCCCTCTCACCTGTACTGGTCATAAAGGTGATGACGGTACTGCTGATGCCCTCGTGGTCCCGGGAATAAACTCGCAACGTGTATGTCATACCGGGATAGAGGTCTGTCAGCTGTATGGGCTGGGCCTGGGCCTTAACAGGGACAGTTTTTTTCGTATGGTTGCCTGGGGAACAGAAACCTCAGTCAGCCTAAGGCTGGGCATGATGAGCCGGAGAGGCAGTGCTTAGGCTCCTGGGCACCTGTCAAAGGTAGAAGCATGGAGGGTGGGGGAAGGGGCCAGGCTGTCGTGCAGACCTGGAGGTCACGGGGCAGCTCCACCAGCTTTCTCACATGCTGACTCTCCTACACAATGGCCCTGCAGCCTAGGACACTGTTCCCTCTCCTAAAGTTTTCTGTCCTCACCCCAGTCTTAAGCACTTAGCACATCATGACCTGCTTCCTTAAGCTCTCAGGGTGTCAGCCAGCGCTCCGTTACCCTGGAGAGGGTCAGAGAGCCAGTCAGCATCCCTCACGGTAACCGGAGGTGAGACGGCCTCTGCTTCTCAGCTCTCACTCCTGGTTTCCCCTCTCATTTCTCGCTGCGTGGTGAATTCACACATCAGGAGAAGCGAGTGCCTGGGTGTCTGAAAAAGTGCGGACCAAACTAGGAATTCTGTATTCTGTGGATGTGAAGCTCTCTCCAACCGCAGAGAACTAAGAGTTGGCTTTGTTCTCCCTCAAAGAGCTTTGGGTGGATTCCCAGCACAAGCCAAATAGGCCAGCATGGTGGGTCTGAGCCCTCAGGAACAGGGGCCTTCACTCAGAGAAGGCAGATAGCCTGACCACATCTTACAGCCTCACAAATCTCAACGCTTGCTCCCCAGGTCCAGTAAAGAATGAACAGCTCAGCTCAAGCCACCAGCTGAGTCGAGTGACCCTGGACGGTGTCTCTGACCTGTGAGCAGCTGGTGTCCCTCTGTGAGCAAAGCACAGTTGAACCCCAAGTCTGGACTGGCCCAGCCTGTCTAGGGGAGACAGCTGAGAATCTGGATCCTGAATTAAGGAGATCCAAGCAAAGGTGAGATCTGGCTCATCGGAGGGCCACCAGAACCGTCATCCTGGGCAGGAAATGGACGAAGGGCCCCTCACCCAGGCCGCCCCCACCGCAAGGCACCCCTGGACCTTCACTAACGGCCGCAGAAACCCCTTCCTCCTCCTCGAGTCTGCTCTTCCTACCTCGCTGCCACCTGAGCACACGTCGACTTCATTAAGCCACAACGAAGCGGCTGGAAGGCCTCCCTGAGCCTGGGGGAGCGCATGGGATCTTTTTAATGGCATCTCCGCCACGCGCACAGAATGCTTACTGTCGATGTACTCAACCACAAAGTCAGTTCCGGGCCCGAAATTGTGCTTCCAGGTGATGTTGGCCCATTTACTGTTGGGGAGCACTGTGACATTCCAGATGGATCGCTCGTCGGGGGCTGGCAGGGGGGTTAGAAGAGGAGTTAGTGGTGAGGAGGGAGGCAGCGCTGCGGACACCACACACACACCACACACACGCACGCGCGGGCAGCTAGGAAAGGGTAGAGTAGGAAGTGGCTATGCACAGGGCCCGACAGAGCTCCAAGCTGCAGCCTTGGTAGCCAGGCTAGGTATGAGCAAGTCCAGTCAGGAGGACCCGTATGTGAGGGAGAGCCAGAAACTACGTGTCCACGTAGGTGGGAGTAGGAATGAAAGAGTGGGTTTGATCCAGGCCGTTGGAGGCTCTAACCTGGGTTTATTCCCTTTTTAGGTCCCTTGTCGTGGATGTGAACAGGGCAGCCAAAGGGGCCAGTGAAAAGCCCCATTAGCTAGGATGCAGACGGGGCGGGAGAGGTGTGCCAGCCTCCTTCCCCTCAACCATAGACATTCTACAGGAAGGAGAGAGGGTATCTTGAAAAGCCACTCGAGAGTCATGTTGAGATTTGCAGAAAGGACAGGACCAAACAGGGGAAAGCCTTAATGGGATCCTGAAACTGGAGGTGGAGAACGGCAACCTACAAGGGTGACTCTGGTCTGAGGAGCCCCTGGGGTCATTCTTGGTCAACAAGATGCTGAATTCTTGAAAAATGGCCTCAGATTCTCTAAGGGGACTTGGGGCCTAAAACCCCAGGGCCCCAAGCAGAGACAGTACGAATCCTTCCTCTCCCTTTCATGGGCTAGAGGGGACCAGAGAAGATAACTCCTTCTTGACACCCAACGTTCAGTGGTCCAGACACCAGAAGACTCCTGCTCTGTTGCCTTCTCAGCACTGTATCTTCGAGGCCTGATCTCTACGTAACACAGAAGACATTAATTATCTAGCTCCTATGAGCTGGGAGCTACTTTATCAAAGCCATCACCCTGTCTGAAACTACAGCCTGTGAACAGGAGAATGGCACTGATCTTCAAACGTAATCATTTTTCAAGCATCCCAGCGGTCTGATTACCCCATCTCCCAGCAAAGATTTAATAGTGGAATACTAGCATGAAGCCTTATATTTCAAAGACTTTACAAGTGTGTCTCCTCTATAGTTTATTAGCATGCAAGGGGGCACTGTCACCGACTCACCTGTCAAAAATAAATGAATAGAGTACCTTGGTGATGCATTTATTCATTATCTATTTGACATGTGGCTGAGTCTGCAGGGCTGGGGGAAGTGATAAAAGATCTCCTGGTCTCCACTTCAAAGAAGCACCTTCTCTACTACAACCTTGTCAGTTGTCAGTCGCCCCAGGTGAATATGATTCATTTTAGAAAGAGATTCCATTGATGGCACGAGGCATTCTCCGTGGGGAGGGCAGAAGGCAGCCTTCTTTACTGATCTGCCAAAGGTTTCCGCTGTATCGGCTGCTTTAACTCAGCCCAAATCCCAGCTCCTTAGAATCTCATGGCTCTTTCTAGTGGGAATGAATTATGATCAGTTATGATTTGGGAACTTGAGATTTTTCCTCCTCAGCCCTGGGTCCAAAGAATTTGGGTTTAGACAGTCTGACCACCAATACAACCCTGGCCTAAATCTGACCGTCTTAAAGGTAATGGAGATTGGGGCATTATTAGATACGGTCAAGCAATGGGAAACCAAAATGATTTAGAGGTGGGAGCTGGAAGAAGGCACTGGCATCTAGAGAGACCAAGATGACGGTCACTAAAGAACAGAAAAGCTCAAAGAAAGGCGCCGAGAAGGAAAGCTATCAATTACTATAAAAGCAAGAGGAAGAAGTGAGGGGAAACAGGGACTGTCCTGTCAGCTCCTGGGATGTGAGACTTAAGGCGTATCCCTTGAAATCTGAAAAAGACAAGGTAAGGACAAAGAAAAAGTCCCATTTCACCACCCAAAAGAGTCAACTTAGGAAACATCTTGTCCTAAGTTGTAAGACACGATAAAGATGAACTTTCATTTTGAAAATCCTGGACAACAGAGCCACTCTGCTGCGTTGAGGGAGATGAGAATGTTGAGGGGAGCCCCCGAGCTCTAAGGATAAGGTCAGAGTGTGGCCGGGCGCCCGCAGCATCTCAGGCTCAGTTAGCAGTTGGGATGTGAGAGTCCATAGGCTACTCCTCTGTGACAGCAAGGCCAATCCTTCCAGAACGGGCAAGACCCACTCCCTGTCTTCATTCTTGGTACATCTCCTCTGTGAACTCGGAGCATTAAAGTGGGGCACGGAGGCCCACCTGAACGCAAAAGAAGCCTCACTGTGGACCCAAAGAACACCCGTCACCAAACTGCCAATGGCAGCTTCTCACAGCCTAGCAGGTTTCTCTCAGCCAACTCTTCCCTACAGAGCACGCTGTTTAAATTCTCGTTATTGCAGCTTTAAGGCAAATCAGTGTTTTCAAGGTCTGAGGAGCATAATGTCAGCTACGTGTCACATGTCTCCCCTTACGGCTCACACAACTCCATGTAATTGGATTGAAGAAGATACTCACACATGCATTAAGCTTCTATCCTCATCCAAGTGCTGAGAGAAGAGGGGTGGGATGGGTGACAGCGAGGCCTCGGAAGGCGAAGGGGCTTGCCCAGGAAACAGAGGGGGCCTACAGCTCTACAGCTGCTGGAAGAGGGTTCCGGGTGCTTCCTGCCAGCCCTGCCGGCTGCATCGTGCTTTACAGCTGGCCTGTGGCTCCACAAGCTGGAGGCCCTCCCCTCCGTGGTAATAAGAGTGTTTGATGTCAGTTCTTAGAAGTACTGCTGGATTCCCGAGGGGGTCTCCTCGTGCTGGAAGAACAGAGCTTCCTGGCCTGGATGCATGATGCGGGAACAGCACACTCTCTGGGCTCGGCGGGCCAGCCCTGGGATCGACTCTTACCACGGGCCCCTAGAAAGGCTGCGATTTTCCCTCCGTGTGTATATCTGGGGGTGTGGGGAATATGAGTGGGGAGAGCCACAGAGCACTCTCTGGCATTACAGGACTCCTCGGTAATGTCGTTTCCTGCAAGCTCTGACTAGAAAAGTCTATAAGTGCGCCTTTCGGGGAGAGGTGCAAGGGAGGCGCACGGTTCTGGGGACAGAACCTGGCATGGCTGGCCACTCCCCACTCCTCAGCCCTCTGCTGCAAGGCTGGGGCATCATGGCGGAGACAGGAAGCCTTCCCAGGCTGGTTGCAGTGTCAGGCCCTTTCCTTCCCCACTCTCCGCCTTCTGGAGTGCTCAGCCCTAAGCTGATCCCTCAGCATGTGGTTGGAGGCAGCCCTACAGTCTGGGGCCCGGGGGCCTCTGTTAAAGAACAGGGATCCGAGGTTAGGACAGGGGCTCTGAGCAGTGGAGGCCACCATAGGGGCGGGTGCTCTGTGCCTCTAGGCCACCAGACAGAGAATCTAGTCTCTTGTGCTTTCAAAGCAGAAACAAAGGGAGGTGTTGACCAGCACCATCTCAGCCCCGCCCCCCACCCCCCACCCCCACCCCATCTGAGGAAGCCTGTGGTTGGAGGGACAGGAGCACGGATGACGGGCAGTACCGGATTCTTGAATCTCAGTCCTGGTGGTGGTGGGAGGACTCTCCGTGGTGGTGGCGGCGGCAGTGGTTGTAGTAGTTGTGGCGACGGTGGTGGTGGCGACGGTGGAGGGTGCGACAGTTGGGATGGTGGGGACTGTTGTGGCTTCGGTGGTGGCAGCAGTGGCATCAGTACTGCCCACCGTGCCCGTCACACCCACCGTGGTCGGGGGCGACGTGGGAGGAGCTAAGGGGGAAATGTAAAACAGCCAAGTCTGGTCGGTGTGGCCGTCCCCAGCCTGGACACACGGCCCCACGTGCAAGGCAGGCAGCCCGCAGAAGAGATGGAGCTTAGGGACCAGAAGCCTCCCCGAGCAGGATGGACTGGGTCAGACGGGTCGCCATGAAAGAGAACAGGACCATGGCAAGGAAAGAGAATGAAGCCTGTGTGTTTCATTTTCTTCTCATGGTCTGTGTGGCTCAAAGCACCAGCATGCACACAGCCAAGGGCGGTGATGAAGACGGGACACACACCAAATCACTCAGACCCCAGGGATGACATGGAGTCCCAGGTCAAGCACCACCCAGCACAGGCCAAGCAGCACCACTTGGGTCCAGGCCCGGAGCCCCGGCCTCGGAGGCGGGCAGGTTGCGGGGCCCTGCCCTGCAGGAGCACCGGGAAGCCTGCCATTCCCACCCATTCACGCCAAAATCACCCCTTCTCCTGCCTGCTTGAGTTCTACCACCACCCGAACCCAGTGACAGAGAGAGAGAACGATCCCCACTCTGTGGGCAAGACTTGCACCTTGGTTCGTCTTTCCTACCTCCACCGCCAGCCCCTCCCCAGGCTCTCAGCTCTTGTTCATTCCCTGGCCTCTCCTCCCTTCTTCTCTGTCCAGCGACGGTCCCAGATTACCCCAATCCACCCTGACTTGTAGTAACTGCCTTTCTCTCTAGGACATCTGGGGTCTGGGCACCGGAAGCCCTTTCCCTTTGATTAGAATGTGGGAAAAGGGCACTGACGGACTCACAGTGTGGCCTGCGCTCAAGTAGCACCATCTTCCCGGCCCACAGTAGATGTAGAAATCCGCAAAAGAGCATAAATCTTCAGAGAAGTTCAAATCTGCACTACCTCTTACTTCCTCATCTCCCATCCAAAGCTACCCTTTGCCGTCGGTCAGCCCTAAGGGGCTAAGTCTATCATGACAACATTTCCATAGACCCGTCTTTCCTTCTACAGAAGGGTTGTGGACACTAACAAAGGGCTGGCCTATTACTCTTTAGTTCCAGTATTGCTAAAGCTTAGGGTATGAGAAGAATGATGGGCAAATCAGAGAGAGACAGAGCTGCCTCTCCTCCTTGCCCACTATCTCCTGTGATCTGACCACAGTCTACTTTCTAGTGTCACTGCTGACGGGGCAGAAGGCAGTGATGTTAAGACAGAAGTAGGTAACTCTAAGTTTCAAGGAAGAGTGATCTCCTACCTTATCTCAAATCTGCAGAAGATCAGGAAATACTATCCCCGCTCTCCAGAAGGGAGCCAGGGCAGCGAGGGAACCAGAGAGAAAATTGCCAGAAAGCCTTTCTCAAGAAAGAATCAAGAGATCCTAAGTCTTCTCAACAAGAGCCTGACCAACAAAAGCCCTTTCATTCCCCCCGGGGACTCCAATATTACAAGTCCTCCATAGAGAAGGAGGGACTGTTCCCGGGATCCCAGTCGCTTCCCCATTTGTAAGATCAGAGGCGTTACTGGGCCTGAGGGTGCTGACCACAGAAGTCACACTGGGTAGCTGACTATGCCCCATGCATTCCAGAGATTCCTGGGCAAGGTGAAGGCAGACTGCGCTATATTCCCCAAACCCCAGTCAACTCGCAGACATCAGGAAGGGGTGGGGGGAGGGGAACGTGCGGTGGGAAAAACTCTCCCTCTCACAGTCGGTATTCAAGGATGTATTTCAGTCCAAGGTGGCCCCAGGCCTGGAATGCGAGCTCAGTGCTGTAAGAGCTCAGCCTGCGGGAATTCGCCTATCCCACCCACCAAGACACACACACACAGACACACACAGACACACACACACACACACACATAAGGGCCTGAGAGATCACAAGGCAAAGGTGAGCTCCCTCTCAGGCCTGATGCCTGGCAGCTCCCGTGGCCACGGAACACACATGGGCTTTTCCTGCTGTTCTGAGCTGCCGGAAGGAACCCTGAGAAGCTATTTTGTCCATCTGGATAGGACTGCTCTGCTCTGGTTCCTTACCAGTAGTGTATTTTCTAATAATTTCTGGCAACTGCAATGTTCACAAGGTCCCCCTTTGCTATGACTATTTAAGAGGCGTCATCCAAAAACTGAAAATGCCTTTCAAGTTAAATCATCCCACCCTGTGCAGTGCAGAGACGTGGGCTCCCCTTCTTATGTGCACAGCGGTGCTGCATTTCCCAGCCCCCGGAAGCTATTCACACTCTCACGTGGGCCCTGGTCCTCGTACAAGCAGGTACACACACTCATGCTCACACAGGGCCTGCAGCCAGGCCCACACGCTTCCCCGGGCGCTCCAGCCAGCAGCCCTAGAAACAGAGATGCTGAGAGAGGCTAGGCGAGAGCGAGTTTCTTCCTGGGCCCCGCTGGGCAGAGACAAGAATGAGCAATGACTGAGGATGCTTCCACACTCTCCTCCCCTCCCTCTGCCAAGTGTGACAGGAGGACGGGTTTTCTTTGATGATGGCTACCTAGATGCTTATCCTCCAGCTCAGCAGCAACAATCAGGTATTAGCGAGAGGGGACCAGAAGGGGGTGGGAGGAAAGGAGGCACTTCCCAGGCGTCCCCCCAGAGGGTCCCCGGCACTGGAGGCACAGTGGAGAAGACACCTTCTGGGCTGGCTGAGGTCCCAGCTGGTAAATCAGCATCCTCTCTGGCCTAGTCATTAGCTGTGTCTATTGTCCCAGGGTTGGACAGGGCCAGAGAGACTGGGAGGTCAGAGGTAAGAAGGCAAGGCTCTGAGGGAAGGGACAGAAGGGTCAGGTGAGTGAGTTGTTATTGGTGGGAGGGGAGGGCAGGATTTCCATGGGAAACTGTCCAGCGCTCAGGTCTAAGGGGATTCAGATGATTTCAACCCCTGGGGCGGGGTGGGGGTAGCAGATAAACGGGGAATAAGGACCAGAAGCGGGGCTTACAGTCAGAGTGGCCCACAGGCTGGACAGACTCGTTGCTGGGCTAGGGTGTCATCTTCAGCCACAGCAGGAACTATGGGCTGGAGAACCACCCTGGTCACTGCCCAGTGGAGACCACCAGCCCAGAGACCGAGAGTAACGGGGAGCCACAGTGGGCCTGGAGCTGGAAGCACAGGACCCCTACCTGAAGGCAGTGTCAACCTAATGGCTTACCTAATGCACACTGGAAGGCACCCCAGCTATGGCCAAGGGTTTTCCACCAGAGTTTTGGGCGACACCACGCAGGAGATGGAGAAAATTAAGACAACATGTCTCTTATTCATTTTTCGTTGCCCAGAACCTGCCCTGGAGCTGCCCACCAAACACTGGCAGATCTGAGCCGAGTCAAAGACAAGGACAGCAGTTTCCAGACATTCCAAGGTGGAGGGTTCAGTCCAAACATGTCCACCTGGTGCACGGACTACCCTGGCCAAATCACAGATGGCCAGGACAGATGGGCAGCAACCCTAAGAGACTGCAGATGGGGTGCATGAGAGGGATTATCTTTACCGGGTGAGATAGGAACAGATCAGTCCGGGGGGGAGAATGCCCACGTCTGGCGAAGATGAGAGGGAAGGGAGCAGCGGGCTGGACTCCAGGCCCGCGTCACCCGTAGAGAACCTGAGCGCCATCACCTCGCACCCGCAGACTGTGCAGGAGGTTCTTCTGCATCTGAGGCCGGGAACGGCTGATGTTCCCGGCACAGCTCATTTACCAAGACGTGCGTTGTGCCTCTACCACCACGTCACACGGAAGCTGGAGCCTAGGAAACACATCTGACCGATGGACAGAGGCCCTGGCAGCCTCTGCACACCAGGGTGAGCTTGGATCTTTCCTAAACGAGAAGTAGGAAGTGGGGTGTTTGGAATTACATGCACCCCCCTCACACCTGCCACACACGAGAGGGGCAGCAGACTGGCACGGATGCCCACTGAGCAAAGCGTACTCCCCGCGACCGGATCCACTTGCTTTGGGTCCTGGGTACCAGAATGGGGAAGGTGGACTGCAAGCCGCTTGACCAAAGAGCGTCTAGGTGATTCACGTGGTACCCTCCCTGCATCTCCCCTTCCATCTCCACTAAGTCGCTTCGGCTGCCCTGAGCATCTGCTATAATAGTCCCAGGGGAAACCCTTATGCAAACTTGAATCAGAAAGTTAGGGCCACTCCCAGACTGCAAGGATGGCTTTCTCCCGGTCTCCAGGCCCAGGACACCTCTCTGCCTCACATCCCAGCAGAGGTGGGGAGGCACTGGCCCCTGCAGGCCTGGGTTATTTGGGGGCGGGGGAGATGGAGAGGACGGGGGGTGGGAAGGATGATGGCAGCACACCACCCAGACCTGACTGGTGGAGCAAACGCAAACAAAGGAAGCAGGGTGCGCAACAGAAACAGAATCAACCTAAAATAGCGGGGCAGGGGGCGGTAAATGAGTGAAGGCGGAGTGGAACCAAACTGGGTAAGGCGGCGTCCCCTGCCTAAGCCAACCCTCCAGTTCCTCACCTGGCTCTCGGCTCTCCCTGCTGCCTAGAGCCTGAGGAGGCTCTGGCAAACCCTTGCCCTATAGCCTTGGTTCTGCCTCAAAGGAGGGCAGCGGAAGGCACCCTGAGGCCCCTGCCTAGCTCCTCCAGCTTGAGGAACGGCCTTCGGTGGCGATGTTCCTCAAACCCACAACATGAGGATTTGAGACAAGGACCTTGGCTAGCAGGTCATCTCCTGCTCCAGACTTGCCTGCCCAACTCCTCACTGTGCGTCCACCTCCCAGACCCCAAGAGTGGAGACTGTTCTTAACACCCAAGACTCTGAGAAGCTGGGCTTCTGAGGGGTGAGTGGGCCATCAGTGCATGGTGTCCACTGAGACTCCAGGTCCTGGGGCACCCGGCCCCATCCCGGGACATGCAGACCTGTTCTCACTGACTAGAAGCCATGGTGGATGGCAGAGCTGGTGCCAGGCCCCATGCAGCATGCAAGGCCAGCATGCACGGCGTGCTCACCCACAGGCCACCCTTTCAGGGGATGGCAGCCTGACCAGGAGACAGGAGCCAGCTGCCCCCACTCCTTCTAGGGCGCAGCCGGCCACCCAAAGGCTGTGGACCCTTTCTCTGTGCTCTGAGATGTCGAGCCTGGGCAAGGCCCCAGGTGGCTCAGGGGAAGTAATCACTCAGCTTCAGAGAAAGCTGCAGCTCCAGAGAACAGGTCTGCAGCCTGTGCGTGTGGGGCCCCTTCTCAGCCAACCTCCTTCTCTAGCGAAGGGAGGAGGATGTGTTTGATCTCCTCTGGTCCCATCCTCCACACACATCCTCCTGGAGAGTCTGGCTTCCCAACTACTGAAAGGGTGAGTCCGGAGCATGCTTTCACCCCAAGCCTCTCCCTCCTTCTCCGCTCTGGCTGGGCTGGACTCCACCTTGAATTGCCCCATGCCATGCCCATTACCTCCGCTGCTGGTACGGTACCTGCGGTTGGAGCAGCTTCAGAACACAGCGCCCAAGATAGCCAGAGAGGGAGAGGGCGAAAGAACGAGAGGGAAGAGAAAACAGCACAGGTGAAACCACAAGACAAGCAATCACAGGACAGAGAAGGTTCTGGCTCTAATCTGACCCAGACGGTGTGGCCAAGTGCTGGTCACGGCCCTGAGGATGCCACCTGGTGTTCGGGGATCATGTTAAACTCCACTGGGGTCTGGCACGTTCCTACGGAAAACTTTCCTGGGTCTTGGAAACCTTTCTAATATACTCGCTTCTGCCTCTACTCAAGGACATCTAAGAGGTGGCAGCAGAAACAGTCTACCTCGAGTGCTATGTTCCCAGGTCTTTCTCAAAGGGTGTGTCCTTTCCTAGCTGGGCTGGGGTGAAGGAGTCTGGGTAACCCTCAGTGACGCCAGGAATTGAAGGCATAAAATACAGGTGGTTTAGGAGGACATCAACGCCTGTCAACAGGATGGTTCCTTCATCCCCAGGGGCAGGCGTTGAATAGTGCTCGGGTGTGGGGGTGGGTGAGAGGGAGCACATTTGGCTGAACGCTCCCCACACCAGCTCAGCCTCTGAAGGCTGGGGCATGTGATGGACTGGAGCCCGGAGCCACTGTCCTGCTGCCCCGTTGTATTGTATGAAGTAAGAAACTCAACTGGGGACTGAGAGCCCTAAAAGGAATTCCTGAATTTGCCGCAAACCCCTAGGTTGAGAAGAGAGTCTCTCTTTGTTCTCCTGTCCCCTGGAGCTGAAGATCCTTCCCTGGGGTGGTCACTGGGGCCAGGCAACGGGGCTTTGTTTATCTGATGTTCTGTAATGGGGGGGGGGGAGATGGGGAGGGAGAAGAGGCTCTCTTTATGTATCTCCTTATAGAATTAAGTAATCAAGAAAGTGCATCATTCCTGGCCTGGCCTTCGGTAATAGGCATATATTAACCACTTACCCAAAGTCCCCCAGCCCTAATAAATTGCCCAAGTCCCCAGGAGACGGGAAGGGTACACTAGGAGGGGAGCTTCTTGTGTAGCTCACTCCTGGTTTACGAGAGCAGAGAGGTAGAGACAAAGCACTGTCAGCCTTTCTCTACATTCTGCCTGCCCCCTCTCCTCTCTGCTTCAGTGCTGGCCTACTGGCCAGGGAAGTGGGGCCTGGGGAGGGATGCAGGGCTGCTTATGAAGCTGCACCGGGAGCCTGGGGTAAGGCAGCAGAGGCAGCAGGGCCTGGAAGCACGGCTCCTCTCCTGGGTTGGGGGTACCGGTGCTCAGGAGGTCCAATCAGGCCAGGGTCAGGCCACCGGACCTCAGCCTTCTGGGGAAAGCACTAGACAGGATAACCTGTTGTCAGCCTCAAGGATTCCTAATCACATCACCCCTTCTTTGAAGTCTTCCCTTGTAGAATCAACCCCCCTCCCCTGCACAGCCACTGCACTCCTGCCATCTAGACATACACAGCTCATGGTGAATTACAATTAGATATTCCTGTGGATGTCCCTCCTTCTAGACTGTGTGAGCTTATTAGCTTTACATCCCTTGTTTTGGGTACAGCGTCTGGCACCTCATGTTGTGGGTGCTCAAGAAATGGCCTTTGAAGAGACCATGGTACCTCTGGAGAGGCAGAGCCTCCACCCGCTGTCATAGGGGATCTGCCAATATCGAGGCTTCTAGTGGCTGGTCTGCCCGAGAGGTTCCCGGAAGCCAGCACGTGTGCAGATGGGCCTGGAGCCCCCTCTAGTGGACTTCTCAGGCAGGCGCAGCTCTGGGGCGGGGTGCGACGCTGCTAGATGCCAGAACCCAGGAGAGGAGCTCACGTGCTCTCTGTGGAGCTGGTTTGGCAAATGGCTGTTTCCAAACCCCCTTTCCTCTCCTCAGCCTGACAACTCCCTCAATGCAGGCGGCAAGGAGGGACTACACCTCCTGCTCTACTCGTGATCCCAGCAATTAGCTTCAGTCACAGCTGTCCCCCTCTCTTCTCGGCGCCACGCATCCTCGACAGAAGAAGGGGCACCCCCAGATCCCTCACGGGGTGGTCTCCATTGTACTGCTGCCTCCCTCACTAGGCGAGCATCTTCACTGCTCTTTGGAGTTCGTGAGCACATTTACTTCCAGTATGCTTTCTCTCATCCCCTCAACTCAGCTACGATTCACACTCTCTTCCCTACTCCCCCACCAGAAGGAAAGATCACAGGTGTTAAGTATCTGAGTAAGTTAAGGCCGAGTTGGGATCCAGGTCTGACTGCATCAGTAAGAAGATGTGTTTTCCAGATACATCGCCGGTACCTACCTCTCAGCACACAGGGTGGCTCCCTCCTCTGGAGGGCTCGAGGGGCCTGCAGCCTCTCCATCCCAGGAGGCCGGGGAGGCCAGAGGCCGAGTGAGTGTTTCTCTAGGCATCTGAATTCCCCGGGACCATTCGCCCCGAGGCTGCCGCAGTGCACCTACCTTCATTTGGGGGTGCTGGTGACTCCTCTGTGACTGCTTCCCCAGAGCCCACCTGCGTCCTGGCACTGAGGGAAAAGCGGTAGCGCGACACGGGGTCTGCTCTTTGCATCGTGAACTTGGTCTGATTGGGAGAGAAGTTTTCCACTATCTGCTTTCCTACTTTGGTTCCATTAACTGGGGAGAGACAGGTAAGCGGAGTTGAACTTTAGCAACATTGACCATGATGGGTTATATGATCTGCAGCTGGAAGGACGAAGCCTTCCCGACTCTGCTGGGAAGGGAACCCGTGGAACCTGCCCGTGATCTTAAGGACTCAGGGGAGGGAGGTGATTCAAAGGCCGAGGGCTGCGCAAGAACTCCTTTCCGGCTCTTTGATGGCGCACCAGGGTAACGCTTTTTCACTGATCTCGTTATCGCCAGCTCAGTGCAAAGTTATGCGGCTGATTCGGAAAGATTCAATTTTTAATCCTCAAGCCTTTTCAACAAGAACAGAACTTGAAGTTCCTTTTTTCCTTTCAAACAGAACTAGGGCAAAACCACTAGAGCTTTTCATTGTTAATGCCTCCTTTGTAAAAGGCCTCCTTTGTCAAATACCTCGAAGGGGGAAGGTCAGGTCCAGAGATGGACTCAGGACCACGCACACAGTTGGCTATTAACATCCTCAACAGCACAGCACCTGTCCTTTGAACTTCACATTGAGGCACGTCGTCACCCACTTTAGGAGACCTGAAGCTTTTCAAATGAATGACACTCCTGTCCCTGCCTGGTGATGCCGAACTCTTTAGGTGAGGTCGTCCAGACCCAGGCTCCTGACTGAGCCACTCCCAATTCCACGGCAGCTCTACATACAGCTGCCTTACCATAAATGGCATCTTATTAAGGTGTCCCCGAGTGTCAGTGTCGTGTGGATTCCTATGCACGCGCTATCTGTCCCATCGGATGGAAGGTCCACCAGGTAAGGAAACTTCTCTCCTAGACTTGTAGGTGTTAGAGACTCTAAGATTCCTGAGGGCAGGGGTTGAATCCCTCATCAAACCAGAAGTCCCCTTTGTCTCACCGGGCCGACTGGAAGCTCCCTGCAGGAGGAGGTGTGTCAGAAGAGCAGGGATTGGGTCTCACTTGCCTCCCCTAACCCTACAGGAAACTTTTTCCCTGGCCCCTCTATCCCTCCACAGTGACCTCTGTACCCATAGGCTTTCTACCTTGATTCCTTAGGAAAAGTGTTGAGAATGGGGTTTCTGATTCTCAGGTTATCCAAGAGAAAGAAGGGCAGAACGTACAGGCCACGTATTTGAGAGTGTATCCAATCAGGATCCCATTGGGGTGTTCTGGATGATCCCATTCCAGGTTGATTGTCTCCAGGTTGGGCTGCCGGACTCGGAAACGCCTGGGGGCACTGGGTACTTGGGGAAGGAGGAGAGAGTGGGGGAGATGGGGGAGAGAAGAGGGGCGGGCAAGATGAAGAAAACACAAAAAACAAAGCACAAGTATGAAGGCATTGACCTCTGGGCAACCCCCGTGCTGGATCACTGTTAAGCCAGAACCCAGAGAACTACGAGGTGGCCAGTGCCCATTGCCCCGTCCAGGACGGCGTTTCCCCAGATCTGGGACAAGCACGGCTCAGACTCGGTTTACATGGGGAAGAAGTCAGTCAAGTTCTCCTTTAACAACTATCCTGGATTCAACACATGTTAGGCTCTGATTCTGCAAAGAAACCTCCAAGGTGGGCAGCCATTCCCAGGCAGGGAACCAGTCTTAGCCGTTTGGTAATAGAGGCTGCGGTTCCCAGTCCTCAGACAAGGGCTCTCACCGCTGGGTCCAAGCATCAGGCCCTGGCCTCTGGGCTGAGAATGCCGGGTCCAGGGGTGAAGAGAGAGAAACCCGTGATGGAACATGTGGATGGTGCCAAGAGCGTGAGCAATGGGGAGAGGCTGGTGATGAGAACCAGACGAGGAGGGAACACAGGAATAAAGAAACAAGACGGGGGAACAGAGGAGAGGACAAAGGAGGAAGAGAAGAAGAATGGGGAAAATAATAGTTAAGAAGGGAGAAAGGAGAAACAGGAGAGGGCAAAGCCACCGCCCAGCTGGTTCAAGAGGGCTGGCGGGAACAGGAGATGCGCCGGGACCTCGGCAGGTGTCTGCCTCCCAGGACCGGGCCACCCACTGCGGGGTAGTCTCTTGACTACAGTGGTGTAACAAGAGTGAAGGTCCTCGGGTATGGCAAACCAACCAGGTGCCTCTTGGGGTCAAGGTGCCTGAGCTCCCTCAGGAGGTGGTAGGCAGGCAGCCCCGGCTCCCGCAGTGCCCTCGGGAGTCCGTGTGCACATCCCGTCTGGAATCATGTCAGCAGCCAGCACAGTCTCGTCTTGATGTACAATCGCCTGTCAGGGCGGCCGCCTTGGTGACGGTGCTCCATGAGCACGGCTGGAGCTGCTCAGCTCGCAGGTCATCCCTCCTTGAGGTCAGGCAGAGGTCAATTTGTGTGGTCCAGGCCGAGCCACGCTGGAGCCGCTCAGGGCCACCTGGCCGCGCCACCCTCGTCCTGCCCTACCCAGGGAGCTGCGGCCGGACCTACCTCCTTCCGGGGTGGTGAACTCCTTGGTTTCACTGCGAGGCCCGTCGCCTCGCCCATTGACCACAGCCATCTCCAGCTTGTAGTTACTGTAGGGGAAGAGGCGGGACACCACGCCACGGAGGCGGTCGCCGGGGAAGCCGGCTTGCTGCCTCTTCTGAGACACCCACAGGTTCTTCAGCAAGCTGCTCTCCCTCCAGTAGTAGGCCTTCAGGACAGAGGCAGGCCGGTAAGGGTTCGGCCAGGCAGGGCCAGGTTAGTTGTTAGTGGTGGTGCTCGTGGTGACCGGTGTTCCCTTTGCTGGCCACAGGCTCCAAATCCCCAACGACCTCGTCCGGCCCACAGAGGGCTGGGGGTGTCCTGACAGTCCCCATACATTAGCCACTAGTGAGTGGGGACTGATGTCAAACAAAATGAGAGTTTTTGGTTTCAATCATTTTCTGAGCCATGTCGCCTCTCTGGGGAACAGGCAAGTCAGCCCAACTTACAGCTGAGCGGCTCCGTCTTGAGACTTCTTTCCAAGCTGGGAATAGGTTGCTCAGGGAGTCCGTGCCAGAACCACAAATTTGAGCCAAGGGTCCAGGCACGGAAAGCTCTTTTCCGTGCTCAAAGGCCGCACCACCTCGAGTTAGATTTAGTATGGTTTAGATTGGCAGCGGGCAGGAGTCGGAAAGCAGCAGGTTACCCCCGGAAGTGTGAATATAAGAAAGGGTTGATTTAATCCATTGAAGTCAAACAGTTCCTTTTAATACTGTTTAAAGACCTTTAGGATAGTGACATGTCCAAGCCAATGGGAGACCGGGCTGTGGGGTGGCAAGAGCTCGGATGGGATGGGACGGCCTGTGCAAGGCGGTAGTGTCACAGGTACAGTCGAGAGAGTCTGAGACACGGGGTCTGATGAGCAGTGGAGGAGAAGCCCCAGGGCAGCTGTCACACGAGCATCACCCGGGGCCTCCAAGGGCAAGGTAAGGAGGAAGTCCAGACTTAAGAGGGGGACCCAAAGGGAGCTTTAGCCAAAAAAATCTCTAGGCAAGTAGGTTAAGGGTGCAAGTTGGGGAAGAGCTCATTTAAGCATATATATCACCTTGCCTTCCTTCCCCTACCTACCAAATCCATTTCCCGAGAAGACACTGACTCCCTCTGTGTGCCCCCAACTGTCCGTCAGCCAACTCTCCATGACCCCTAAGCCTGTGTTACCCCGGGGCTACAGCCTCCCCAGGAAGTTTTAAAAAGAGCTACTCATCAGGGAGAGCCTTGCATCCCATGGGTTTTCTCTCCCTTCCCTTTCAAAGAGAGAGACGTCAGGGATGGAAGAGGTGGCCAGGGGAAGCCAAGGGCCTCGATAATCGGAGTTGGCTGCGACAACAGGGAAGGATTTGTACCCTTCTAGTGGCTCTTCCGGTTAGTTGGGGCTTCATGAAATCAGACTGGGTGAGGCAAGCAGCCCAGCGGGGGCCATTAGGAGAGGGGAGGGGTGTAGCTCAGCGGCGCCTCAACACTGCTTCTGGAGATACACGTGTGTCCACACACATGGATTACAAGCATAATGTGCTACGTATTGTCAGCCCAAACCAACACCCTTCACGTGATTTTCTGCTGAGCAGAATCTCTCAGCATACCCGGTGCGGGACACATCTGGGTGTATGTATATTTTTTTCTGGGTATATTTTTGAACAGCTAACCCTAGACATCATCTTCTTGAACCAACTCTGGATCCAACAGCTATCCCAAGGGACCCCTTCCAAATATCTTACGGCCCGCATCTGCTACCCCCTTGCCCTGGTTAGTGAGCTGGGTGGTTAGACAGGGCTTGGAGCTGGCTTCCTCACTCGGTACTCTCTGAGCTGGCCCTGGACCGTGTCGGAGTAGACGCGGTTCCACTGAAGGCTGATGGCTGTGCTGTTCAGGACTCGGATTTTAACATCAGTGGGTGCAGCCCTGGGATCTGCAATGTGTAGGGACAGAGAGCTGGTTATGCAGGCGGGGCTGGGCCCCCGACTCCGGAGTCCCCTCCGACTCGTCCTCTGCTGGCCTGCACCTCCAGCCCACTCTGGACACCGGGTACTCCCTGAGGGCAGGGGCCATGTCTCCTCCACCAGCCTGGACTTGAAAGAGTGTGGGGAGGCTCAGTACAGGTGGAGGGCTCTGCCTACACGTTTAGAGGGCAATTATGTGCAACCGTCACACAGAGTCTCTGTTTGCCCCTCCATCCCACTGGCCACCTTTCCCCACCCTGCTTTGGGTCCCGGGAGGCTTGTCCTCTCTGGACCGTGTCAGCGGGGCTCCCCTGTTCTCAGGCTTCCAGATGGGTCTGCCCAACAGGAGGTAGCAACAGGAGCTCCCAGGGCAGGAGAGGGAAGAGGGTATCTATCCCCTTAGCTGCCTGTTTGCGGGGAGGCAGGATGACAGTAGTGTACTCTTCTACACAAGGGCAGCCCTCGCTGGCCATGGTGACTCGCCCGCCACCAGCCCCTCAGGGCCGGAGCGGTATAACAGCTTCCTGCTGTTGCTGGCGCTCCAGCTGGTTTGCTGTACCTTGCTGCTGTCCCTCTTAACCCTGCCCTCACATTAGAAATAGTCCCCTTTGAGTGGCATTTATTTTCTGCCAGGGCCCTGCAGGAAACGTTACCTACAGACTGAAGACACCCTAACCAAGTTCAGGAAAAGATCCTGATCCCGTGACTACTTGCAAAGGGAGGGCCACTCCTCCCTCCCCCATAACTGGTTCTCACCCCCGTTTTCTCTACTCTCCTGCAAAAGCAGTTGTGCCCCATCCTCTCTAAAGCATCTGCCGCAGGGGTACACGGATGCGATGGAAGCCGTGAGGTGGCCCGTGAAGTCCATGGCTAGATGCTGCCTCTTCCATACTTACCCTCCAGTAGTCCCTACCATCTTCTGTCCGGAAGTGTCTGCCACCGTGCAGATGAGGAGTGGGACGGACGGAGGGCCTGCTGATCCCGTCTACTGATCTCCCAAGTGGGTCCAATGCATGATCACTTCCAGGGAAGCGCCCAACCCTCACTTACTCCCATCTCACCGTTATGAACCCCACTGGCCCTACTCCTGACCCCAGCATTGGCCCCTGTGACTCTGCTCTGCCCCAAGACTCTCTCCTCCCTTCCCTCTGGTCACCTCATCCACCTACATGATTTCTTCTTGGATCAGACCCACACACACCAGGACACGGATTGCCCTGACCAGGAGGGGCGTCACCGACCCTGTTGCTTTGCTCAAAAGCCTACAGGATTGACGTGCTGCGGGCAGAGAGGCTACCACCATCTGGAAAGCCAGACACATACTTCTACACGTATGCCCAGAATTGTGTTGATTTACTCGGTGACAGCCTCCAAAGAACTTCTCTTTTTATGTTCAATTCCAAGGGCTAAGAGCGACACTGGGAATGTTGCGGTGCCTGGTCTGGAGGGTTCCAGTCTGGGGCTCTGTGGACCTTGCTTCCTCAAGGATTCCCCTGGGGAGCCCAGGGGGGAGTCTGGCCTGTGGCCCTGCTTCCGGTGGAGGTGGCTAATTATGGCCCGTTGGGACGGATGGTCCGTGGTGCTAGCAAGCCCTGGCAGTAAGGTAGATCAGAAGGCCTGGGTTCTATTTTCAAGCCTGACATTTGCTATTGTGCAGTATTGGCAGGGGTTTCCCTTGCAGGGCCTCAGTTTTCATGTCGATAAAGTGAGAGTATTGGACTAGGTGACGACGTTCAAGGATACTAACTAGTGTTCGGATCGTACCATCTCTGCTCCCGGCATGACCTGGGGCCTGTCTGCTCGAGGTCACTGTGGGGGATTTCCCTTCCCTGGGAACTGGCTGTCCTCCCGGGATGCTCTCGGAAGACCCCCGACCCACCCTGAGGTTCCTGGTCTGTGAGGGTGGCCTGTGAAGCCCAGCCGTCAGGGTCCGGGGTGGGGACAGGGGCGGGTACTCACAGTCTTCTCCGGAGAAACCGATGACAGTGTCTGGTTCAGGGCCCTTCCCAAAGTCATTTTCCGCCTGGACTCGGATCTCATAGGGCACGTAGACAGGGGTCTGCCCCACCACATAGCGGGAGCCCCACACAGTGACATTGTTCCAGGTCTCTCGGGTCTCTCTCCGCCGCCACTTGACGATGTAGCGCAGGTTGGGGCCAAAGGCGGAGGTGGCGTTCATCGGCTGGGCAGGGAGAGAGATGGCAGGAGTGGAGAGGGTGCAGGCGAGGAGCCCAGGCCACCCACGGCTCGTACTCTTTCTGTGCCAGGCACCCTGCCCCAAAGTGCCCAACAGCGGCCAGCCCCCTGGCAGAGCTGGGGAGACCATGGCCCCCACTCTGAGTCCCCCCCGGAGCCTGGAGTCCTGTGAAGCCAGCAGCATGCAGATTCTCCACCCAAGCCCTAGTCCCTCTGATTCCACAGCCAGCCCCCCTGGCAGGTGCACAGGAGAGAAAGCTTTATTGTCGACAGGACTCTTTCCTGCGATGGAGCAACCAGAAAACAAAATATGGACAGTGATATAAGGTCTCCAAAGTCAGAAAGGGGTGAGTTTGGTTCAGCCACAGCATGCCTGCTGCCAATGAACTCAAAATTCCAGATTTCAGTCCTACTTGATCCTTGCATGTCTGCCCTGTCCTTCCCAAAAGGCCGGAGCTGGGAGTGAGCATAACTCTTGTTTTTGTTCCCTAAGGGCCTGGTCCGGGAAGCAGTCCCCCGGGAGCCTGGAATACAGAGCCGTAGACCAAGAACCGACCCTTGCAAGGTCCTGCAAGACGAGTCCCGGTGTCTTAAGTCTGGGCTCCGCCCAGTTGCCAAGGCTGCTGTGAAACCAGGCTCTCCGAAGACAGACGGGGATGGTCGTGATTCCAAACTCTGTCATCTCCCTGTTTCCACTACTCACGTCAACAGCACAAAAATGTTAATGTTTCAGTGGCTGAATTTGCATCTCTTAGACTTGGAAGGGGTTTGGAAAAAAGTCATTTTGAGGCCACATATCCCAGTTTTGGTTTGGAAAACGTGGGTCAGTGAGCCGACATGAAGATGAGCTTTTTCAATCCTGGCCCGGAGGACATCTTTTGAGTCACCTCGTCCATCCTGGACTTACAGATGGCTGATACTGGAGGACCACTCAGAGGCTGGTCTCTCCCCACTCCCAGCAATCTCCAGTGATGGGCCCCCAGAACACACCAAAGCGAGGTACTGGTGTTTGGACTAAATCTTTCCTACAGACTAATCTAAATTTCTCCCTCTTCTGAAGAAGCCCATTGATCCTGCAGGACTCTGTCTGATTTTTCTAGACTGACAGTCTCTGTCCCTTGGTCATCTCTGCTCCTGTCTCCCGTCTTAAATGTTGCTCTTAGACGTTCTCCTGTTTGGTTTCTGGATGCTCAGTGCAGAGACGAGTAGCCCCCGCACCAGCCAGGTAGTCTGAGCCACCCTGCGGCCTTGGAGTCACAGGGGTGTAAAGGGCGAGGGCTCCCAGGCTGCGAGGCAAGCAAGCCCATCGTGGATGGGCTGCGAGGGGCTCTTACCGTCCACGTGATCTCCATGTTGTTCTTTCTGGTCCCCTCTCCCTTCACATCAGAGGGGTTGGACTCAGGGGCTGGAATCCAAATGGATGCAAAGTTCAAGTCCAGTCTGTGCATTACCAGGGCACAGTAAGCAACCTCTCTCCCCCAGCCTGACTGGTCCCTTCTACGCTCTGTCTTTTCTCAGCGTCTCTCAACACACTCTGTCCCATAAGCAGCTGAACTCGCTCTGCCACTTTCTCATATGGCTGACGCGCCTTCCTAGCTAAGACTTAAACCCCCCAAAGCAGGGATAATTTCTTTTGAATTTTAATCCCTTACAAGACAGCATTTGTCATAAGGCTCTCCACACTTTAGATGACCAGTACAGCCAACTCAATGTGGATTATCCCCTTTGTGGATTATCCACTAAGTATGTTTAATACCAGACTGGTCTACCCTGGCATTCAACATTTTGGGGGAGCATCTCCACCCTCAATGAACCAGCATGATTTTAGAAATCTAAACATTTCATTACCCAAGTGTGTTAAGAAACCTGGTGCAACCCCAGATTATATATTTCTACTGCAAACCTTTGCCAGAGCTCTTCCCTTTAAAGCAGAGCATCAAGAATTATTCATAATATTAGTGATAATAAAAATGACAGTTAACTTTTATTGTGTGCTTGCTATATGCACATCACAGTAAGTACCCGAATCCCATTTTCGAACGTAATCCTCACAACAGCCCCATGACGGAGATGGTGTTATTATTCTCTGTTTCACAGATGAGGAAGCTGAGCCTTGGAGAGGTTAAGTAACTTGCCCAGATTCATGTGGCTGGGGACCGGGGGAACTCAGTCTGAACTTGGGGTACCTGGCTTCAGCACCTCCCGTTAGCTCTCAAGCACTCACGTGCTCCACTGGTTCGGTAGCGCTCGGACGGGAGGCTGGGATGGCTGCTGCCCACCTCATTGATGGCAATGACCCGGAACTGGTAGTTGACATAGGGGGACAGCTGGAGGATGGCTGAGTTGACACTGCCTGGGAACTTGGAATGGTCATGCCAGACCCCTGGCTGGAACTGGTCCTCTTCAAACTGGACAACGTAGTCTGAGGGGGCAAAGGAAGACAGGGCTGTTTGGGGAGCTGAGTTAGTGAGTTTTTTCTCAAGAGCACTCCTTCATGGTTTCCATTAGTCTTTATAATCTCCCTTGGGTAGACAAAGGCACTGGTATTCTTCCCAAAACCCAGAAAGGGAAACCAAGGCCTCCACGCGTTCTGTCAACAGGCCAGGACACACGTCAAGTGAGGCCGAAGTGGGACCAGAAACCAGGGCCAGGCCTCCGGCTCCCGGGCTGCCGTTCCCCCTTTTCTGGACAGTAGTGCAGGGCCTCGGCTGACCTGTGATGGGGCTGTTGTTATCGTCCCCCGGGATCCAGGTCAGTCTCACGCTCCTCTCGGCCAGGTCGGTGAGCTCCAGGTCCCGGGGTCGGTCTGGCCGTCCTGGCAGCAGAGGGAGAAGACACCACGCAGGCCTCCCGAGTTAGAGCCGGCCCGTCCCTGTGCTGGCCTCAGCCCTGAACACTGTCCCACGGACAGGACTCTGGCGGGCTGAGGTCACCACTGCAGGAACCAACCCCAGCCTGTGCCGGAGGGTCAGCACAGGGACCGCCCCCTTCCCTCAGGGTTCAAGGAAGAACAAAGAGAGAACCCTGAATTCCACCCCCACCCCCAAAATATCAAGGAATGCAGGGCACAGGGAGAGCTGGGGCCAACCCACCCCATTGCTGTGGATGTTCTCAGAGTGCAAGCATTTGGGAAATGCTGCCCTTTGCATTAGACCCATGTTCACAACCTTTAGGAAAACTGGTGAAGAAGTTTGGGATTTTGTCTCATTTTCTCATAATTAACTTCTACTCAGTGTACCGAGGCTCTGAGGGGGCAGGAGCCCAGCGGGTGTTCGGAGAGCTGAGCAGGGCAGACCAGTTAAGGGAATAGAGGGGACAAAGACGGAGGACCAGGCCAGGGAGGAGACAGGGACTCAGTCTAGAAGTTTCAGTGATGGACAGCAGGACAGAGGCCCTAACAAGGGTGGGGGCAGCACCTCTTTGGGGCTCCAGTCTCACTGGATTTCCTAAGTGTGTGTAAGTGCCCTCCCGGCCTGGGGATAAAGGCATCTGGCCACTGACTGGTGAGGGTAGGCGTGGTTTCTTTTCTCCTATCCTGGCTCCTTGAGCCAGCTATTTCCACATTTTGGCTGGTTACTGGAAGGATCTGGAAGGTGAGTCACTGGAGCCCACATTCATGTGTGTTGCACACGAATGTGTGCGGATTGGAAATGGGTGTATAGTAGATGTGAAAGGCTGCAAAAAAGATGGGCCTACAGATAACTCAAAGCAAGTGGGTTTCCTGACTGAATACACTTCAGAGGCTAAGCTGGGGGAAGAGAACAGGCCACCCCCAGGGAGTGGTGGGCGTGGCCAGAGGTCAGGGGCTGGGGACGCAGGGAGCGACAGCCGGACTTCGGAGCTCAGTCTGTGAAAGGAGCAGGAAGCCGGGAGTCGGGCTGTGATGGGCTAAGGTAGGTGACGTGGGCCTCTTCAGAGGAGTCAGATTTGGCAGGGAGCGGGGCAGGCCGCCCCTTGCCTGTACACAGCACTCCTGTCCAGCAGTGCTTTCCTCCTCCTGGACTCCTCCCTCCCAGACACCTCGAGTGCTTGGCGACGGTCCCCGGGATTAGTATGAATTACCTTTGGGCAGGGCAGCCAAACGGTTAGTTGGAGTGGCCTGATCAGCTGCAAAGGTAAGATGGGTTATCCAGGTTAGCAGGTTACGTGGGGATAAAGGTGTCCTCGAAGGGTGGGAATAGGTAGCCAAGGCCTGAACAGCTGCCCCTGCACAGCTTCACCCCTCCCCCACTTCCATGGAGAGTGCCCCACCCTCACAAAGGCCTTCCTGTGCTCCCTCCACAGCTGGGGGCAGACACCCTGGGTCCCTCCTGTCCCAATGCTACGACTGTGCCTGGGCCCAGTGTTCCCTGCGACCATGCAGGGACACTGCTGAGGGACAGGAGTGCACTGAGAGTTATGGCAACAGGGGGCCCAGAGACAGCAGAGATGAGGTGATTTGCTTCCCCGGACGGGAGAGGCTACGTCCCCAGGTCTGGGATGGCTTAGTATTTACAGTCTGGCCTGGACACGAGGGCAGGCCAAGACAGGATCACCCGAAATGCACAGCACCCTGTGAAATCCCATCAGGAAAGGGGTGCAGAGAGGAAGGCTAGCAGAGGGTGTTGGAAGGACAAACACAAAGTTCAGCCTTGCTTCAAGGATGGATTGTTTTAATTGACTTAGTGGTTTAGAGTTAGCTGTAAAGTTGGTAAAAATGATCCCAATGAGAACCCCCTGTCCATTTCCCTCTCTCCTTCAGGCACCCTTCAGGTGAGGATTTGGGCAAGTTAATGGTTCCATTCAGGAGGTAAGGCATCCAGCACAGCTTGTTCGGAAAGGAGCAGCTTCCTAACCCTTAAACCAGAAGGCAGGAGGATCACCAGGCCTGGCTGGCTCACTGACCACGGGCTCTGCCCTTGGAACCGTCCTCCACTTCTCTGGCCTCGGGAAGTAGGGGGTGGGGATCAGCGCCAGTGTGGGCAGCGGCAGTTACCTAGCACGGTCAGGTAGGCCTTGGCCAGGTCTTGGTCCAGCTCGGTGCTGGCAACGCATGTGTAGCTACCCTGGTCCCGCTCGGCCACACCAAAGATGGTCAGGGAGTCCTCTTCTTTCTTCATCCTGCAAAGGTATCGGGGAGGGGTTGGGAGGAAGGCGAGGAGGGTGACAGTGAAGGGGGCAGGCAGCAGGAATGCTGGGCACTGCCCGGCTGCTTTCTCCCTGAAGTGGGGACGGAGGGTCAGAAGGGAGGAGGCGGTGCTGTAGTCTGGGCTGGGCCGCCACAGCCCCTCCTAGGGGACGTGAGGCTCCACCTCAGTGCTTCAAGAGAGGCAGGGTCTTCATGTCACCTTGAGCACTTATGGTGCTTGCGGGAGGGGACAGGAGAGTGGGTGGAGCCAAAGCGGCCCTGGACCATGTTCACTGTCCTCAGTTCCCACACTGGGTCTGCTCTCTGTGCCTTTCCTGTGCTGTGCTCCCCTCCCGAATTAGGGCACAGTTAGGCCCACGCCCAAAAGGCAGGTCTTCTCGTACTTCCAGCTCTGTCTTCAGCCCAGATGGACGCCCAGGCTCAGCCCAGGTGCCCCGGGCTCCTCTGTACTGTCTCCCACAGAGGGAGGAGGGCACCAAAGAGCAGGGCTGACTGTGAGCATGGCTGAGGGCCAGAATGCCTGCACCCACCCGCAGGCTACGCCCCTGCAGAAAACCAGATCATCGCTGGAAACAGCTGGTACCGATGCTCAACCTGCCCCGAGACGGACGGAGTCCTGAGGGGAGGTTCGGATCAGCTCTTCTTAACCCTAGCTGCACGTTACAAACACCTGGGGGGACTTTTAAACACTATCTATGCCTGGGCCCCCCGTCAACTCCAATTAAATCCGAATCTGGGATGACGGATGGATGGGGCAGGCCTGAGCCCGGTAAGCGGTCCCAGGTGCGTTAAGGGCGGAGAGCCCCATTAACCACAAGGGTTAGAGTCTGCTCGGCCAACCGTGCCCTCTGCTGGAGAACAGGAGCGCTGCAGGCAGGGCTGAGAGGATGGGGAGGGCGTCCTGGCTGTGAAAAGGAGGAAGGGAAAGGATCAAAGTAAAGGGAGGAGGACAGGAGAAGAAGTGAGGGAAGAGAGGGAGAGAAGTGAAGACAGGAAGGAGTGGGAAGGAGAGGAGATGAGGGAGGGAGGAGGAGGAGAGAGGAGCAGAGCCCTGATGGGGGAGGGGGGAAGCTGCAGTGGGAGGGGGGTCTCGCCTGATGTGGAGGGAGTCGCTGAGGCTGTCACACCCTCCTCAGCAGTTCCCCGGTGACACACATGACACAGGTTCCCTGCGTTCTTCACTGCATCCCCAAGAGCAAGGGAAAAGAAAACGCCCCAGAGGAGCAGCAGGAAGAAAGGAGGGAGGAGCAGACACCTGTTCCCGACGTAGAGGGGCTCGTCGTCCTTCAGCCAGTACACTGTGAGCTTCAGGGAGGGGTCGTGCTTCACGCGACACTCCAGCTGCACCGTGGTGCCCCTTTTGGCGACCTGGTCCTCAGGCATCCGGTAGATCCTGGTGGGGTCTGTGGGGAAGCCCCCGGAGCTCGTCTCTGCCACCCCACGCCCGTGTGGCCACACAGTGTGACATGCATGACCTCCAGGTTAGATGGACCACGGAAGTGGCAGAAATAGGATTCGGTTACATGAATGGTAGGGGACGCCTGGTATGGGGGGGATCCCGAACGGTAGCCAATCCCCAAATCCTTTCTCTCCGGCTCAGGAACATAGGACGTATTTTCTGGGGTGGTAGTGGGGAGCTGGTGTGGGTAACAGGCGTCCCTGCCTACGTCTATTTGGACCAGGCTGGTAATGACTCAGTGCTCGCAACAGCAGGCCAGCCAGAGGCCCTGGCCACGAAACTTCCACGGAGAGGACACACAGACCTGGAGGGAGGTCCCACTAGGTATTAACCATTAGGTGTGGCACATTGTCAAAGTGAGTGACACACATGGATAACCTTGAGGAGATGGCTTCCTTGCCCTCCCCACCCCTCCCTCTAGCTAGCAACTCTCTCCTTTACCTTTGACCTCCAGGCGGACCTGGTTCTCAGCTTTGCCCAGGATGTTGGTGGCAACACAGGTGTAGATGCCTTGGTCCTCTTTGCGGATCATCTTGATTTCCAGACTGCCGTTCTCGTAGACATGGTAGTTGCCACCATCCAGGTTGCTTCCTTGCCCATTCTTAAACCTCACAACAGAGCAGCACGACACACAGCATACTGAGAAAGGACCAGCCCGGGGGGCGGGAGGAGCCCCGAGCCTTGTGGGTCTTGCCTCCGACCACTGGGTGGCCTTGGCAAGTCCCTGGGCCTCGGTTTCTTTCTTTGCACAATAAGAGGGTTGACCCAGCTGATCTGCCAACTCCTCCCAGCTTCAACCCTTTAAGGCTCCCAGGACTTGCTGAATACCTCTCATGGGCCGGATGGAATGAGAAAGGCAAGAAAGATGACCCCATGGTGGAGGCCTGGTCTCCTGGAACTTACCATCGGAGTGTGGGGATGGGAGACCCAAAGAACGGGCAGTCCAGCCGCGTCCGGTTGTACAGGATCACCCTGATGAGCTGGTTCCGGGGTGACAGCATCCGAGGCGGCACGTCTGCAATTCCCAGAGAACTGAGCTTGGGTGGGGAGTCTTCCTCTTCCTCTTTGTGGACCAGTCTTATCTCTCTGCTCCTTCTCCTCACAGCAGCTTTCTCAGCACCAGTGTACCTTCCCCCATCAACCTCCCTCCTTTAAGAAGCCTCTGAGGATTAGGTGAGGAAGGAGGAAGCTTATCCATTTGTCCTTCACCTACCCTACATCCAGTCCAGCTTTTGCAAAGGGTTCCCCCCAGTTTTCCAGCAGCTTCTCTACCTGCCCCTCCACAGCCCCAAGGCTTCTCCTAGCTGCACCTGCCCACTGCCCTCTCCCTGCTCTGGGAATGCCACGAACATATTCAGAACTATTTCCCACCGACACCATGGAGAACCCAGGCAGAGTCAACATGGACACACCAAGGAGACGAGACGGTCCCTCCTCTCATCAGGGGAGGAAGGGGACTGAGACTGACTTTTCGCATGGAATGAACTCTGTCTGCACACCCAGCTCTACGGATTTTAAGTCCTCCACCCTCCCCGCAAATGTCATTCTGGGTCTCCGTGCTTCCCCCATCCTGCCGCCCTCATACCCCACCAGCCTGGCCAATCACTGGAGAAGAAAGTGTACCCATGAGGGGAGAAAGGTCCAGGCAGGCGAGTGGAGGGAGGGGTGCACTCACCCAGCACGCTGACGAAGGCGTTGGCCAGCAGGTAGCCGTGCTCGTTGGAGGTGTTGCACTGGTACACGGCCCTGCTGCTGATCTGGGTGTCCCGGAAGATGATGGTGTCCCCGGCCACCTCACGGTTTGGGTTGGGTGGTGCCGCTACAGTCAGAAAAGACACTCCTTGTGAGAAAGGGGGAGGGCAGGGCGAAGGGCACTTGGGACTCTGGCCAGGACTCCCTGGTAGGACTGGGGTGCTGTGGAGGCAGTAGCACTGGGCCAGCTCAGACCCAGCTTCCGGCCCACCACTGCCTAGCTGTGTGGCCTGGGTCCATCACTGAGCCCACTGGAGTTTATTTCTCAATCCATCCAATGGGAATAGGAATCCCGGTCAAACCTACACAGCAGGTGGGCAGCTGTGGTTGACAGTGTAAGCTTTGGAAACAGGAGGGGTGTGAATTCTAACCACACTACCTGCCGGCACTCTTCAATGGCTCTGCACTTCAGTCTCCTCGTCAGCTGAATGGGGCTAACATATCACCTTGTGGGGCTCTTAGAGGATGACCGGAGATTCTCTGCATGTCATTAGCAGAGGGCTCAGCCCATACTGATTATTATCGTTGTTACTGTTTTAATTCAATGTGCATATACTCAGATGTGTTTTGAAAAGGATAAAGCAATATCCAACTAGATGGGACCTACCACCTTCCCATCCTCCGAGCAGAGCACGCTGTAGACATTCACAAAGTTAAATCCGGAAGTCGATGCCTGCTGAAAGCTGAATGAGTCCCTGCGTTTGCCAAAGCTACCTGATCTTCCCAAGACGAGTGCACACTGAGAGGACAACCCCTGCTGCAGTTCTGCTGGTACCACTGGGGATGCAGAGAGCAGAGGCTGGGGAGTGGCCGTGGGGTCTCACACCTGTCCCCGTTATCACTCCAAGACCCGGGGCAAATCAATAACTCCTCTGGGCCTCATTTCCTTCACCTGTCAAACGCGGAAGCATTACTCACATCTTTCCCCTCCTCTTGAGGAAGGTTAAGATAAGAGAATGATAATGAGATAATGAGCTGTACAAATAAAAGTTTTTTAGAAGTGTAAAGAATCCCTACTTTTCTCATCTTTCACCACCAGAAGGTGCCTTTCCTCTGTAAGATTTCGGGACTGAGCCAGATGACTTGGTTTGCGTGATCTAGGAACTCATCCAGGATCACTCAGACCTACCACAGAAGTCGGCAGAGAGGAACCCAGGGTCTGGCCCCGTGGGCTCCACCCCACAGATAGCAAGTCTGAGCCCGGAACTAGGGAATCAGCAGGTGAACAAAGCCGAGGTCAGCATCCTTATCGTCTTTCCGGAGTCTCCACTCAGCAAAAAAGCACAAAGGAAGCCTATGCCAGCAACTTTAAGTCTCCTTGCCCGGCAATTCCCACAGACCAGCTTTCCTCCCGGTCACTCCCCTGAGTGACGGGGGCCCTTTCCCTGGGCCAAGGCTCAGCTGTAAATCCTGAACTTTGCATTCATTTAATGGCGCTGTGAAGTTTAAAGCCTTTGTTTGCTTTGTCCCCACACTGCTACCAGGACAGGGAGAAGGGCAGAGGGCAGGCCGTGTCCGTGTGTCGCTCGTATCCAGAGGCAGAATACTTCCTGGGATAACTAGATGCTCTAGACAGGGTAGGCATAGTGCACCGTCACAGCAGCCCACAGCTTCCCCACTCACTAGCCATGTGACCTCGGGCAATTCCCTGCACCATCAGAGCCTCATTTCCGCATCTTTAATGTTTGAGGTTAAAGAGATGAGAGGAATGCACAGTGCCTGGCACACAATAAATGTCTAGAAAGGTGCATTCTCCTGTACCTGTCTCCCTGCCTCTCCACCTGTTTCTATCAGCTGTTGCTTGTGAGTTAGGCTCTGAGGTCTCGCCATCTATTTTTTGCCCCATCGGGTTGATAACACTGTTTGCATTTCCTCTGACCCCTTAGAGAAAGTAAGGACAGGACACTTAAAAAGTAAATGCAACTGGAGTGAATATGATGTGAAAAGTTGACCTCTGGCTGGAAGGATCCCTGGAGTCACCCATTCCGGTATCTGGGTAGGACTAAATCTTCCTGACGTCTGTGCGTACTCAGTAACTGCACTGTGCACCTCTGCTCTCGTAGGGAAGTTTTCCCTCATTTCTGACCATATCTTTCATGTTGTCGCGTAACCCTGCCTCTTATTTTGCCCTCGGCATAGAGAGGGACTTGGGTAAACGATGGAAATGAGTTACCGAGCTCTCCTCTACCTCCTGAGCCCCAGCCATCGCTCAGAGCCTATACTCTCAGGAGATACAGGCTGAGGTCTCTAGCCCTTGAACTGGGCTCTGTAGTTGTAAAGGGCAGAAAGCAGAAATTTATGAAAAAAACCCCAGGGAGCAGAAATCCCCTAAACATGGGAACATAACCACAGGCCTTCTGTTCTCTCTCACACACAAATGAGGCAGGTTTCCTGCCTCCTGAGACGTCCAAAGAGCTGGCTACTCCCTCACTTCTGCTGCAACAGGGCTGGCCCGCAGGGATGGTGAGCTGGATCCTCCGGCAGGAGACGGAGCACAGGCAGGAGGGAGAACAGTGCGTTACTCACATTGCAAAGGTTCCCCATTCACCATCCACTGGACGGTGGGCTTGGGGTTCCCGTTGGCTCGACACACCAGTCTCCCGTCCTCGCCAGGAGCCAGGATAAGGTTCTTGGGTTCGTCCAGCCAGTAGGGAGCAGCTGGAAGACAAGGACAGGCATAGGCAGGGGTGTCAGATGACAGGAGCAGCCAGAAGGAACCAGTGGGCCCCCTCTAGGAAGGCAGGAGCCCCCGAGTGCCAGCCCCAGGCCCCCGCCACCTGCCCAGGGCTCATCCCGATAGGGTGACAGTCTAGGCTGCCTTTGGTCAGCTTGGCACTACAGATGCTGACTGATTTATTTCAAGTTCACAGAACAAGAGTTCTAAACTGGGGCTCCCTGAAGAGCCGTTAACAAACGTGGGTGCCAGGGCCCATCGTCGACCTACTAATCGGAATCCTCGGGGGACGACTGGGCAGCCAACGCGTTGAGAGCTCCCCAGGCACTCGTGGTGTGCACCCAAGGGCTTGAGCCAGGGAGGGTGGTCGAGTAGCAGGGCTCGGCCCTGTGGATTCCTGCTGTTGTTGCTGCAGGATCAGACCATTGAGGAAAGGCCTGATATTCATTCTTTTAGACACTAAGCTTCGGTTAGAGCAGACGCTCTTAGCCGGCCACCCCTTCCAATTTTCTGGAAATTTCTGTGAATATGTGGGTATGGACTTTTTTGAGAAGAGGGTCCTTTGGATCAGAGTTCCAAAGATCTTGAAACCCCAATAAGGGTTAAGAGCCCCTGGTTCGAGCGTGGTGCTGAAACCAAGGTCACAAGTCAACCTGAGCATGTACTAGGAAAGTTCTTGCACTGTGGTTTCAGACCTCATCACCCCAATCATCCATTCAGCCCACCATTCAGACTGAGAAGTGACTAGTGCACCCCCCCCCACCCGCAACTCGTGGCTGGGACCCCCACAGAGGCATGTGCTCTGTTGCCTACAACAGCTCAGGTGGCCCATCTATGCTTTGTGGGGAGGGAAGTGATTTCTTTGAAAAATAATCTGGGCCATGATGACTCCCCATTTTTAAAAGAGAACCACACACAAGTACACGGATAGCACAGGCCTAAGACAACACACCGTGAACAGGACTGCGAAACGAAAGACAGAAAGGTTCTGGGTGATCCAGATAGGCCACAGGAGAAAGTGCACCTGCTGAGGGAGCCCCAGGCACAAAGAGGAGTTGGGCAATGGTCAGGGCAGATTCCCTCCCTTAACACCTCCCTCTTTCCCCCTGCCCTTTTACACACACACACACACACACACACACACACACACACACACACACACCCCTGGGGGTGACACCATTCCTGCAGGACACTATTGCCACTAATCAGTGTGTTGGACGTCTTCCCCACTCACCCTGCCCACCAACCACCCTGAGAGGGAAGGGTGGCCACGGAGTGTAGGGCTGGCAAAATCATCGTAATGAGAAATACACACAACGTACCCTTCACTCTCACCGAGATCGTGTGCCGGATGCTGCCCATCTTGTTGGAGGCCAGGCAGAAATACTCCCCGGAGTCTTCCTCGGACACGTTGGTGATACGCAGGGCCTTGTTAAAGTTCTCGAACTTGGCTTTGTCAGACGGGAGGTCCCCACCTTTCTTGTACCATGCGATGTCTGGTGTTGGGCTAAGAGGGACCAGGCGAGAAACAGGGACTTACCATGAAATGTGGCTCTGCTATTATTGTATGGAGCCCGGGACACCCAGGTATCCTTAAAGTGTACTTGGGCCCAGGAGGATGCATGTCCTCTGAGAGCTGATGCCTCCTAGGCAGAGGGGATGCTCAGCCACAGGGCACCTGAGGGACTTATCTAAGGTCACAAGACGGTCTAACACACATACAGGAAGCCTAGTCACCTCCTTTCCTCATTATCTAAAAAAAGAGAGGCGGCCAGCGGGCTAGAGATGACTATGATTTGCATCGTCCTCATTAGGAGCTGTTCGCCTTGCTTTTTGCACTGCCACAATGCCCGCCCCCCCCAAAATGTGGCAAGAACAGAGCATGCACAAACCCCCAGCCCAGCCTCCCGGAGGGTGACCAGAAGTCAGGGTGCAAACTGTACGTACACCCCGGAGGCGATGCACTCCAGCAGGAGGTCCATGCCACGCAGCACCATCTGACTGCTTGCAGTGCCCTGGGGATACATGAAGCTGGGTGTTCTTTCTGCAACTCCTCGGGCTGAAACAGGATGGAACAAGCTCTCGTGAGCTTATTGCCCGGAGGGCTGACCCAGCTAGGCCAGAGCTGTCGGGCTAGAGAGAAAGGTTATCATGCCCTCCTGCTTACCCCCTTACCCTCAGAGGCACCAAGCCCCAGACCCTCCCCGCTGAGACCACCCCAAGGGCCGGGACATCATTAAGAGAGGTGTGTTAGGAAGCGCAGGGCTCCTCGGCCCCACCAGCACATGTGTGTGAGCAGCTCTACGTTCTGACAGGATCTGCCAAGAGGAGCCCAGCTTCCCTCCCAGTTCAGTAAGCCTCTCTGGCCCTGGAACGGGGGAGGAGCTGCCTGAGCAGCGAGTAGTCTACTCCCCAGAGGCCAGCACGGCGGCCCCCAGGGAGGCCATCTCAGCAGCAGTGGAAGAAAGAGAAGGAACATCTTGGGGCCGCAGGATAACCTGCTCTTTGGGACCCTGGAGACAAGGAGCTGGGATGAAGCCACAGAGACTCAGATGAACAGTCAGAGATGCAGGGAGTATTATTAATGGTTTAGCAAAGACGTGGAGAGATTTAATGAACAGAGATGACAGGAAATCACTTTGGGGCCAAGACCATTCTGCTCCTTCACTAATGACTCTGGAAGGGGGTTGGGGAGGAGGGTGTTAATTGGATGTGAGAGACTGGGGGAGGGGTGAGAGGCAAGGGGCAGCCGAGATGGAAGAGGCGATCTGCAATTCAACTAGGCTGGAGCAGCCACGGGGTCTGGAACCAATGACATGCACACAGCTTTTGGGAGCCAGATGGCTCACAGAGAGCGACGCTGTCGGGGTGGCTATTTCCCTGTGGAAGGGGTCATGCAAGTCTGGGGACACCCCAGCGCAGTGGACCCCACCTTACCTCAGCCTCACCTCTCCCTCAGAGCACAGTTCTATGGAAGCGGATAAGATGGGACGGAGAAGAACAAGGATTTTGCAACCAGGAACCACAAAGCAAAGGGAAACTGGAGCAGTCACCCCTGCTCAAAAGGTGTATGACTGCAAACAAGAAGAGTTAAAAATATAAATATAAGCTGGGCCTACCCATGGGTCTCATGGGTCTTCAACTCAGCTGGAGAGGTGAGAGCTGGAGGGGAGGCAGGGCTGCCAGGAGCAGGGAGCCCTCAGACATGCCTGGAGGGAGAGCGAGGCATTCTTCCCGGCAGGAGTCAGGTATTGTTACTGGGTGCTGGCAGAATGAGGACAGAGCGGCAGGGGGCTCTCTGTGTCTGTGACGTTGCTGGACTTATTGAGCTAGCTAATGGCTGGCTGGAACAGCGGGGCTCCTGTCCTAGGGGCGCCCAGCTTCTCTCCATCAGCCATCAGGGGAGTGCGTTTCGTAGAGTTGGCATCTATTTTATCCTTTTGTCGAGGGGAAGAACTGATGAAACGTCGAGGTGGTTAGGCTACTGGCACAATATATGGCACATATCGAGAGTTCAGTAAGTGTTTGTGGGATGAATAAATCCAAGAGGAGAAGAGAATAAAACAGAAGGCAACAATTTACCCCATGTTATCTCTCTCTCTGTAGATATGCTCATCTGTCCCACCAGCACACACATATACAACAGTGGCTACTGAAGGGGTTAAGCCATTATGTGGTTAATTGGTTACCATCTATAACTCTTATAGCATCCAGCTCTCAGTACCGAAGAAGCCTGATACCAAAGCAGCAGCTTTGTCCCACCCATCATCCCGGAATCACCCAAACGGTCAGACAACACAAGGTCAGGGGCACATGAGGAGATCTGATGGCAGGAGGCTCTGGTGCCGGTTTGGTGAATCTGGGAGAGCTGCGAACCGTGGGGTTACGTGGAAGCTCAGTCGGCATACTCCTTCCACATGGGAACGAAACCTGCAGAAACCAATCTGTGACCCTGTGGACATTTAATTCACACCACAGTGTGCAGCCCTGCAAGTACACACGACCAGCAAAGCGTTAAGTACAGGAAAGGGGGAAATGAACACCGAGGGCTGATGTGGCTGCCTTGACACACTGCAGCTGTGACTATAAAAAGGTTGCAGCAATCCTTCATTTGTAGGATGTGGGCTAGCAGCCAGAGTTGTTCCAAAGGAGGAGAAGCTACTGGGAAATGAGCCAAAGTTCAAAACTACAGGGAAGAACATGCTAAAGCAGAGGTAATAATCAGGCCGCCACTTGGCCGTTTACTATGGGCCGAGCGCTGGGGCTGGGCTCCATCTCCATCACCATCATCACGTTCGATCCTCTCAGCAAACTTGGGGGGTATTACTCCCATTTTCCACAGAGGAAACTGAGGCTCGGTGGAGTCAACAGACTTGCCGAGGTCACAAGCCAGTTAGATTTTGGACTGTGGACCGTCTGGTGTCAAAGCTTGTGTTCTAGCATCTGTTCTATATTGCCTCTCTCTTTAAAGATGGATACCCTACTTGTTCCTACTTCTGACAGTCAGCTTTGGGAAGATGTTTTGTACTCAAACCAAAGAATACCAAAATTCAAGGGCCAAAGACGTAAAGGAGAAAGATATTTTTGTCTTAATGAGCTGCTCTGGTGAAACTCTTCCGTGATGCTTTTCTCAAATATTGTTCTTACCGTCTCAGCTGAGATTCTATCTCTCCTCGATGGCTATTAAATAAAGTCAGGCCCAAACTGGAAAAACAGAAGCTGGGCTGGACATTAAGAGGCTCCAAAGACATCTCAGCTGGATTGTTAAAGCCACAGAAAGCTTGAAGAGGAGGCAGGGTGACACATGGTATCGTTAAGGGATGAGAAAGCTGGTCCCAAAGGGGAGATCGTGAAAAAAATGTGGTCTTACATGAAAGGGATTTGCAGGAAAATTTACAAAGGAGAATCCAGCTGGTGGTTTTGGGAGCCATTGCTCCCAAGGGAGGGTAGCTCATTTCTTTCCCTGGAGACGTAGACCCGGAAGGAGGGTCAGAGACAAAGGCGACTGATTACTCTATGAGACTCTATATGGTGGAAGATGACAGAGTCTTTTAGGACATCATAGGATCCCGCCACCTCCTCAGAGGTGGGGATCCCAGCCTCTCCAGCTTGATGACGCTTCCCTGACTCTCCCATATCTTCAGGGCTGGACCTGATATCTGAGCATCTCAGAACCCAGATGCTAAAGCTCACATCTGTGGGGATTGGGGAAGAGCTTCCCATGCAGGCCCATCTGACCTCTAGGCCAAGGGCAGCCCATCCTCTCCTGCCTCTCACAGGATGTAGTACAAGAGCAGGCTCATTAGTTTCCAGGGAAACCTGGTCAGCAGGGGGACTTCAGCAGATGCCTCTGCCTCAAGCACCTTGGCTTTAAAGAGCCCATGAAAAATGCCTCAATTGTCTCCTGCAAAAGTACGGGTCAAAATTGCTGAAAACCCGAGTTGCTCCCCCTCTGCCTGTCAGCAAAAGAGAGTTCAATGAATCAGATGTATCTGAAATCCACAAACAGCTTTTAGGGGCGGCTGGATCCTACCTTTAGCAACTTGTGATTCTCAGAACTGAGAACTCATGGGCCTGGATCCCTGGCATCTCACCACCCCTCTGGCTCTAGAAACGGCTGACAAAACAACCCCGGAAGACGAGAAAAACTCTTTGTCTAGTAAATTTGATACCTTCTACTGCCAAGGAAATCTCTTCCCTAAATCTAACCCAAATCCCTCATGCTGTAGTTGGAGCTTTTTTCTCATCCAGTTCTCAGCATAGCTGAGGATCTGAAAAGCTTTCTGGAAAGCTGGTCTGCCCTAAAATTTCTCCCTCCGTGGTACTTTCTTCCCATCATCGTGCCTGCCTCTGTCCCCTAAGCTTCTCTTCAAGTTCTCCACGTCCCTCTTAATTTTAGAGGCAAAAAACAACTGTACTTGATACAGTCAACACTAAGCCTTTAACACCAATAATGGTACCATTTATTAATCATTGCTGTGTCTGACACCACACTAGGAACATAAGCACATTAACCTGTCTAAGCTTCACAACAAGCCTTGGGGCAGGTAATACACCCATTTTGCAGATGAGGAGATTAAAGGTCTGACACACTAAATGACTTGCCCAAGGTCACTCAATGGTATGTCCTGGAGGCTGAGTTTAATTCAAGACAGTCTGCCTCACAGCACACATCCTTATCTTCCTTTCTCCTCTCCCGGATGAATCCTAAGTGGCAAGCTACAATTTTCAGACCAGCTTCCGCCTGCTACTTAGCAGGTCAGGGGGCATCTGGCATATGTTCAGAGGATACCAAACCACTATAGAGATCACTAGGACAAAGTATAGCCATGGGCTGGCCCTACTGTTACAAAAGGGGCATACTTCAAAGCCAAGTTCAGAGGTGTACTGGGTACTGTTCATCATACCGTGTCTCTCTGTCCAGCTCCCTGAACTCAGGAAGGACCTTATCTTCTTTCCTTTCTTTTCACTTTCTGTTTCTTTCTAGAAGCATTCAAGTTAGCTGTCCTTTGTTCAACACGTACCTCACTTTGACTTTATACCCTTTCCAGCTGGGGTCATACTTGGTCAGCCCCACTCTACCTTGGATCGAGGAGATGAGGTCCATCTTCTTCTGAGCTCTTGTGAGTTTTGCTTGGTTTCATAGCCCTGGATGATTCTTATAACTCCTACTTATTTACTTACAATAATATCTACCACTGGTCACAAACTGGTTTAAATGGCTGGAATCGCTTAAACTTATATAATTGATAAAACAACTCTATATGCATGTCCCCTTCAGTGGTTTGTCTTATATAAAGCAAGGAGCTTGGACCAGATGGCCTCTAAGAGACCTTCTGGCTTTGATAGACTCCAGCTTTAAGAATACTTCCATAACAGATTACCCGGAGTCCAACTGAGAAAAAGGCACATTCCACACCAATGCTCTGGGGCTCTTGACACAATGGTGGTTGGCCCCATTATTTTGAAAACAAACAATGCCCCGAATCCAACAAAGGTCCCCTGCTTCCTCGGGCAGTAAATCTCTTTGGCAGGATCTCAATGTGGCTCTGGTTGCTCGGTGCCAAGTTAAAGCCTTTGCCACTCTCGCTGGCTCTCACTCCCTCTTCCCACCCCCCCAGCCCAGACACCGATCATTGTTTATATTAGCACATCACAATACAGACACTTCCTATCTATTTGAGCCCACAATGAACCCCCCGGGGACCTGCAGCCTCAGCTTCCGAGGCGTAACTGATGATGGGAGCCAGCTGCCTCTCCAGAGCCAGCAAATGAGGATTCCTCTGGCTGCTCAAGGAAAACAAGACATTCTTGAGCCATGGTTGGGGGTAGCTCAGGTGTGGAAACAGCCAATTACTCTACTAATCAGCCTGAGCAACCAGTTGTGTGATGAGTTAGAAATATGCCTCATGGAAATTGTTCCATGACTTGCAAATGTGTGGGTGGACGGGCATTGGATTTGCATGCACTCCCACAGCAGGGAAGAGGCCCAGGTGATAGATTGCAGTGGATGGTCCAACTTCTTTTTACTTACCTTGAAAGAGAACTCAGAGCTAGACTCTTCCTCCTATTTCCCAGATGGATTTTAAAGGGATATGGGACCTGTGAAATGGTACCCCCAGTAACTAAGGCTAGAGGCCAATGCAGGCAATTCATATCCAGACACTTAAGAGCTAGCTAAGCGCACACTACAAAGCTTTCTGTGTTCTTTAAACCACTGATAGAAACGAGACCTCCCCTTTCCTCCTGACTGTGGGAACTCCCTATCCTCAGGTATTCTCCATCCATCCACCACTGATTCCTAAGTTTCTACTGAACCCTCCAAGAAGCTCTTTTGAAGTCCTACCCTGGCTTGACCAACTTGTCCAGAACTCAGACTGGAGGCTGGCACATTCGAAGAGTTCGCACCTCCCCTCCCACGCTGGCCACCTTCCTCCCCGTGAGCAGCGCTTTGGAGGTGGCGCCTTGGTATCCTGACCTGGCCAACTGTCAGACTCGGTACCCAGAGTGAGTTAATGGCATGGTATCAGTCAAGTTAGGCAAACTGGGGTTAGGACCGGCAAGGTTACTCCCAAGGTTACCACGGCGACTCACCACTGTACATGTCAGGGTGGTTTCTTAAGGACGAGTCATTATAGGGGTGGTCTGCAATAAACAAAAGAGGGTGAGCAAACAGGGACCACGGAGAGGTCATGGAGGCATAAACGGGAGAGAACAACAGAAACGCAAAGCCACAAAACAACCAGGGAGCACCAGTGGTCTTTTGCAAAGGAAACACACAGCATATTTGGAAAGGAAATGGGCTTGGTGAAAAACAAGCAACACAAAACAGCCCCCGAGAGGGAAGAAAAGGTTAAATCCTGCAAAAGAAGGCAATAATGTTTCTTTTTTAATAAAGAAATTAGGCTTGACCTTTAATTGCTTGGTCCTACTATGTTTTCAAACAAATGAGATAAGAATTAGTGGTATCCCACAGCAATTGGAACAACTCTTTGCCACCAAAATCCTCAGTTCCCAGGACTCTGGATCAGGCCAGCTCCTGGGGTCGCTGAAGAGAAAGGAGTGTTAGTGAGCCCTGGGGCAAGAGCAAAACCCTACCTGAGCAGAAGTTAACTTGCAAGGGGTGGGAGGTAAATGAGGGGACAAGACAGAGAGAAACAGATCATCAACAGAGTGAGACAGAGAGACCCTTGGCATTGTCCAGCAATCACGTGCTGACCAGCAACAAACACCCCCCAACCTGTCCAGGTGGGCACCGCCCTGGTCTCCAAGATGTGTCTGCTGGCAGAATGGCCTCCTTCTGAGGAGGTGAGGAGTGGTCCGGGGAGGTGGGGACGGCCAGGCTGAGGTTCAGATTTTAGGATTAGAAAGGCAGCCTGGGACAGGGGAGAGAGTGCGAGCTGTGAGATCTACACTTAGAACAGGGAAAGGCCTGCTAACTAAGACGGAGGTTCAGAGCTCTCTAGACTAGCTTGGGATGAAGCCATTCCTTAAGGAACAACATCAGTGGGCTCCAACGTTACGTAATTAAAACCTTCGGGCATTTCATCCTCAGTGAAAAAGGCATTCTGGAATAGGGCACCATCATGCCAACATCCTTAAGTAGATTTTCATTCTCCTATCACTGTCCCCTTCCAGCTACTGGGTTCAAGTTTTGACAGTACCAACAGGGGGTGGGGAGTGGAACAGCCGACTGGAAGCCAAGCAGACGGCCCTGAGAAGCCTGGACTGAGCCCAGCTGCCTGAGGGGGGAGAGGTGCTGCCAGAACATTTGCATATTTGAAGACAGACCAAATCCTGTTACAACTCATGCCAGGGAGGCAACGCGAGCTCTTTTCTGGGACCCGCATTGCACCGCATCCCAAATTTGCTTAACACCTGCTAGAAGGAGTTCCATTATTCAGAACCATCCTTTAAAGTGGGGCGCGCTGTAAAAGACCTAGCCTGCGTTTGGGAAGTTGGCTTGGGTTTATCCGGAGCTAAAGGTGGGGAACTGATCTGCGGTGGAAAGAAGAGACAGGGTGGCAGAGGGGCGGGAGGGGCAGCGACTGGCCTTGGGTGGTAACGTTCCCCTCCTGGGGAGGACAGGGCACACACAGGTGAAAGGGCCCTTGCTTCGTGCTCCCAGTGCCACCAGGTGAAACGGAAGTGACCAAGCTCAGGATTGACCTCTTGGCTTGTGGATTCTGGAGCACATCTGAGAGATTTAGGGAGACTTTCTGACTCCTTTAAGAAGGTCCCTGAGACGACAGACGTTAGAAGGAAGCAGGGTTAGCGCTCCACCGTCCGCCTCAGGGCCATCCCTCCTCCCTCACCACGGCTGCCTCTTGTCCCCAGGAGGCACCCGGTGCCTGTGTGGTGTGGACAAAGTGGGACACGCATCTCTTTGTTACTCCGACTTCACTGTTTGTCTTTGACTGCATCCCAAAACAAAATTTTAAAATGACTTTATATTGCCCAGTATTTGGTATTAGATCCCTTTCTCTTCTTCCTTTAATGCAGGTAATAAAAACTGGGCTGTGATGAGATGTATTTCTTCCCCAATGGGCAGACTGTGAAAGAAAACCCTGGTGAGAACAGTCTTTGAAGCTGTCCCAACTTGTCTGTTTTGTCTCCCACCCCCAGACCTGGTTCTGAAGGTACAAGAAGAAGCTTGTGTCCTTTCCAGGCAGGAAAGCAGAGAGAGCACAACTGAGTTATTTTAAGCAACTGTGCCCAATTCTGGGCTGGCTCGGATGCCCAGAACTTGCTCCCAGCCAAAGCTGCCCTTGGGAGAACTCCAGGAAGGCTACAGGGTTCTGTTCCCATCACCCAGGGGGTTTCTCAGCATTTGGGGGAAAGCGATTTCAGTGGAGTAGGGGACCCAGAAATGAAGCAGAAACAAACATCCCTTACCTCCTCTGGTAGGGAAAAGGATGTTTCTGGAAAGTTCAACTTGTAAGTGTTGTTGAAATCTCCAACTGCTTAATTCCACAGAGGAAGGCTCTTCCCCACCTCTATCTCCCTGCTTCTACCCCGTGTAACAGTGAGGGCCCCTGCTCAGGACTGCAGGTGGTCACTTGACTCAGTCCCCAAACAGCAGGCAGACTTCAAGGTGATGGCACTGAAGGCTATCCAGGGAGCATCTTGCTCTTCATACTCCTGTCTCTCCCACTGCCCAAGGCTGCCTGCTCTGTCCTGGCTCCGGAGGCCCCTCTGAGGTCCTGGGCAGACCACACTGTCCTCCCCAGCTCAGCCAGCTGGCAGGCGATCGCCCCTGCACTGAGGCGACACCTCAGACAACCCAACTTTCTTTGCAGGGGTCCTCTCTGGGCCTGGGTCCGGAATAAGAAAACCAGGGAACAGGTAGCAAGTGGATCGGAGCTGGGCGACCCTGCCAGGAACAAGGGGGCCTTGTCCCTGGGTTGCTGGCCATCGTGTTGGCTACCAGAGCACGGGCAACTCAGAGCAGTGTGTGGGGAGCTGTACAGGCAGGAGAGGGGAGAATCAGAGGAGGGTGAAACAGGGTTCAAAGAGAGAAAGATGAGAGGGGAAAAGAAGAGAGAAAGAAAGAGGGAGGCGAAACAGTGAAGAAGGAAGTGAAAAAGAAAAGGGAAGAACATGAAGAGAAAGGAAGAAAGAAAAGCACCACAACAGGAGAAGGGGAACGGAAGGGACGCTGCTTCTTGTGGGTCCCCCTCCGTGCTGCGGTGGAGACGGAGCGTGGGGCAGGGCTGACTCTCAGCACCAGGGGTTCCCATCACCGGCAGGGACTGGTGGGGAGAGAAGAGCCCACCTGTCCTGACCGAGGGGCGAGCTCACCCGCGCCTCTCTCCCGCCGCCTGCGCCCACCCAGGAGGTGTCGTCAACCACCCACCCACTTCCGGGGGGTGCTCCGGGAAGCCAGGGCTCAGCCTCTTTCCTTCGACCTGCGGTAACCGCCCTTGCCCACGTGGGGCCCTCTGCCTGGCCTCCCCCCATGACTGCCTCTGCCCCTGGCATTGAAAACAACCCTCAGAGCTGGGTCAGACAGACGAAGGTCTATGGGGGGCTTTTCTACAGAAGGCAAGTTACAAATCCATGGTATAAACCAACACAGCCACTTTCAGTGTCCTGAGCAGGCTGAGGACTTTGCAGCCAAAGCTCCAGGCCGGCTGGCACCTGGCAAAAAAAGTGTGTCTCTGACCTGACTGTCTTCTCTCTCTCCTGGTGGAGGGTCACCATGCTAAAATGGGTCAGGAAATGCTGATTCACTCTGATACCAGCCAAACAGAATCAGGGAATAAAACTGAAAACAAATAAAACTAAAAGATAACCCTGCAACTTTTAAACACAGCAACTCCACATGGTCCAGCATATACTTATTACGGAATCAAACACAATTCGTTTTGCTGTACTCACTAATTTGCATATTCCATACTGTTGCTTTATTCTAGAAATAAAGATAACCAAACAAGGACTAGAAATAATCAAGCTGGCTGCATGAGAGCGTGGTGGATGACCACTTATAGTAGTACTTCTCAAATTGTGGTGTGTCCCTAGACACCTGGAGAACTAATGAAGACCAAAGAGGCCCCAGACTGCCGGGCAGGAGAGGGCTAGGCTTAGGTACGGGTGCCAAGTTTGCCAGGTGATTCTTTTTTTTTTTTTTTTAACTATTTATTTATTTATGGCTGTGTTGGGTCTTCGTTTCTGTGCGAGGGCTTTCTCTAGTTGTGGCAAGCGGGGGCCACTCTTAATCGCGGTGCGCGGGCCTCTCACTATCGCGGCCTCTGTTGTTGCGGAACACAGGCTCCAGACGCGCAGGCTCAGTAATTGTGGGCCCAGTTGCTCCGCGGCATGTGGGATCTTCCCAGACCAGGGCTCGAACCCGTGTCCCCTGCGTTGGCAGGCAGATTCTCAACCACTGCGCCACCATGGAAGCCCGCCAGGTGATTCTGATTCCACCAAAATTTGAGAAGTGCTGGTGTGGAGTAGGACCAAGTTTAACTCAAGGCTCATTTTAGAATCAAGAGATGTGGCTGAACAGCAGCTAAAGTCACTCAGGCACAATGAGCTGCAAGGATTTCTAGGTCAAGATTGGGGACAAGGCTCTTCCCAGACCCAGGTGCCAGGGGCCGCTTGGGCTCAGTGGGCTGCTGCCCCCAGCCCCCAGCTCCCAGCCCCGGGCAGGGGCCTGCACTTACTGGTAAGGACTTTGAGGTTGAATGGGTTCTTCTGCTGGATGGTGTGGGTGAAGTGGAAGCGGGCATTGCAGCTGTAGTCCGTCTGCATGTCCTGCAGCATCACATTAGAGAAGTACAGGTCTCCGTTATGGCCCTGGGACACACGCTTGTCTTGGGTGATGGGCTCCATGGCTATAAGGAAGCAGAGGTACAGTGGGAGGTTAGCAGTAACGATAACAGTAATAAAAATCATCATAGGGCTTCCCTGGTGGCGCAGTGGTTGAGAGTCCGCCTGCCGATGCAGGGGACACGGGTTCGTGCCCCGGTCTGGGAAGATCCCACATGCCGCGGAGCGGCTGGGCCCGTGAGTCATGGCCGCCGAGCCTGCGCGTCCGGAGCCTGTGCTCTGCGACGGGAGAGGCCACAACGGTGAGAGGCCCGCGTACCGCAAAAACAAAAAACCAAAAATCATCATAGTTCTGGCAATTGAGCACCTACAGAGGGCCAGGTGGGGGCTGGGAGCTTGACATTATTTGATTTAATCCTTTCAACTCTGAGGCAGGGCTTATTCCCATTTTAAGGATAAGAAAGCAGAGGATTTAACATGACCTGGGTCGCGAAAGCAGTGAGAGGGGAGTAGGATTTCGATTCAGCCCTGCCTGCCCACCACGCTCATGCTCCGTGACCGTGCTTTTCTATCTCCTATTCATGCCGCAAAAGATCTGACTGGCTCCGAGGCCAGAGGGAGGAAACACAATCCTTCAGATGCTCCCCAAACTGGGAGTCAAGTTCACCTGTTTTATTTTTTAAACGTCTACTCATCCCCAAGAAAGAAAAAAGCACCACCAATTATAATTGTAAGAGGTATACCAATCAATGATGCATACCAACAGCGTTAGGGCACCTTCCAATTTTAGAGATGTTCAAATATGAAAATGTGTGCTTTTTAGAATTAATGACATCACAGGAGTGGCTGAGAATGCTGACAACATAATCTATGTCTCTTTCAAGCACTGCATCTGTAAACTCAAATGATCAGGTTTCTAGGCTGTTAGGTTTAAAAAAATATACTTAATAAGGCTGACTACCCACAGGTATCTCATTCTCATCCCTGATGATTGTTTCTCAAGTCACCATTTCTTTTTTTTTTTCTCTTGAAAAGTGGTTCTATTTTATTTATTTATTTGCTTTACAATGTTGTGCTACTTGCAGGTATACAGCAAAGTGATTCCGTTTATTTATATATATAATACTTTGTCAGATTCTTTTTCCATTATAGGTTATTATAAGGTATTGAATATAGTTCCCTGTGCTATACAGTAGGACCTTGTTGTTTATCAAGTCACCATTTCTTCAAGCATGTCTTAAAGGTTAATGATGCCAACTTTCCAATGATGGGCTGCTGAGCTTTTCAATTCATTTATCAAAGATTTACTGTAGGCGTCAGGCACTGTGCTAGGCACTGCTGAAAGACAGAGAGATCAGAAAGACAGTTCCGGGCTTCCCTGGTGGCGCAGTGGTTGAGGGTCCGCCTGCCGATGCAGGCGACACGGGTTTGTGCCCCGATCCGGGAAGATACCACGTGCCGCGGAGCGGCTGGGCCCGTGAGCCATGGTCGCTGAGCCTGCGCGTCCGGAGCCTGTGCTCCGCAAGGGAGAGGCCACGACAGCGAGAGGCCCGCGTACCGCAAAAAAAAAAAAAAAAGAAAGACAGTTCCTACCCTCAAATCACCTTCGGTCTAGTAGAAGAGACAGCAGATAAATGCAATGCAGTGTGGTGCGTGGGAAGCCCCAGATGAGAAGGGGATGAGCTGAGAGAAGGAGCACCCAGTCCATTCTGGGGTTTGAGCTGACACTGGAAGGCTGCATGACATTTACCAGGCAGAAGGGAAAGGACCTAAGTGGTTTCTAAGCAGCAGGAACAGTGTGTGCTAAAGCTAAGAATCCACAGCCTGAGCAGGGGAGTGGGGGTGGGGAGAGGCAGGGGGTAGGGGGAGGGCTGGAGAGTCAGAGGGGACCACGTCAGGAGCTGTGTGCCAGGGAAAGGGGTCTGGACTTTATGGGAAGTGATGAGGAGGCAATGAAGGACTCTGAGCATGAATGAATCAGTTTTACATTTTTAGAAAGACAGGGGAGGCCAGGTACAGATGATTACTTTAACCCAGGGAAAAGCCGACGGTGGCCTGTGCTGGGTAGATGCTAGAGAGGATGGAAAGAGGAGGGCCATGAGATTTGCTCAGGAGGTAGCATGGACACAACTTGGTGTGATGGCGGGGGATGAGAGGAGAGTCTGAACTGTTAGCTAACAAACCAACCCTCCAGCCTGTCGCCCACATATACTCACGGTGATGAGGCAAGGCAGGGACAATGATTGAGCACAAAGCCATCCTCACCTCGCAAAACAATTGAAAGCAGCCTCTTTCGGAAGCAGGCTAATAAGAATTCAGAGATGGGGACTTCCCTGGTGGTCCAGTGGCTAGGACTCCACACTCCCAGTGCAGGGGACCCAGGTTCGATCCCTGGTCAGGAAACTAGAGCCCACATGCCGCAAAACTAAGACCCGGCGCAGCCAAATAAATAAAATAAATATTAAAAAAGAAATTCAGGGATGGAGAGAATGATGGGTGACAGGGAGGAGTATCTATAGATTGATGAAAGGATGGATAGATAGGGAAGGAGGAGGGGAAGGAGGGGATGGGAGGTATTCAGGAAGGGAGGGAGGGAGGAAGGAAGCCAGGGTGATGCTCAGATAGATAGCAGTCTTCTATCCATCTTCATAATGCCCTCTCCTCTTATTTGACTGAAAACACAGGAATAAACATCGGTCCAGAGCAGTTAAGTGAGCCTCTGTCCAAAACTGAGCCAGGACAAGCTCTGAATGATGTACTCTGTCCCCGACTCCAAACATCCTGTCTCCCCATCACTCCTTTATCAGAAGTTTCATTCCTGAATCCCGCTTCTGTCCTACAAGAAGAGTGAATCGGAATAAATCCAGACGCACCGAAGACTGAAAGAGGAGGCTTGGTTTCAACCTGCGTTCAACTGGCCGACTGAAAACCAGTTTCTCCTCCGTCCCATTCCTTTTGCTCTTCCTCTTTTTAATCCTCACAAATATCACTGAGCACTTATTGTGTGTCTGGCCCTGTTCTAAGCACTTTGGATGTATTAACTCATTTATCCTTACAATAATTCTATTAGATAAGTACGATTACCAGGCCTATTTTTTCCAGAGGAGGAAACTGAGGCCCAGAGATATTAAGCAGCTTGTTCAAGATCACACAGCTAACAGCAGCCAGGCTAAAAAGTGAGCCCTAGCAACCTCCCTCTGCAAAGCCAGTGTCCTCTGCCACATGGCCACCTTATATCTGCTTCTCACAAGTCAAGGTCGTCGAGCCTTGGGAAGACCCCTCCCCATTTAACACTCCCTAAGGTTAAAAGAGAAATAAAACACCAGGCCCCCAAGACTTACAGCTGCTCATCCAGAAGATGACTGGGGACGGAAGTCCAGGTGGGGGGTTGCACTGGAGCGTCAAGGGAGCACCTTCTTGAACGACGACAGGGTCTAGGTTTTCCTTGGGCCACAGAGGAGATTCTAGGGAGAAACAGACAAAGGAGGATGTGATGAGGGTGATGGCTAGCCTGGGGCAAGGAGCAGGGTTAGAGGATGGCACGCAAGGAGGGCAAAGAGAGGAGGAAATGGGAGGCATGACAGAGGAACGGGGCCTGTGAGTCCAAGCGAGGCGCAGCCCTTGAGAGGCGGGAGAGGCCTATTTCATCTGACTGAATGGATGCACATCCTTAAAGCCTCTTCTCCTTCCCCGCCCTGCGCCCGGAGTGGCCAGTGAAGTTGTTCACGACCGGTTTGGAAACTTCTTTTCCAAGGAATCTTTTTGAGTTGGGGGAGATGAACCCCTGCTCAGAGGCAGAAAAGCAAGCAGGACACGTGGGGCACCAAGGTTCCTGCAGGACAAGGGTGGGGCAACCCTTCTGGAATGACCCTCCGTGCCCTGCCCTCCACTGACCCAGGGCATCCTGGGCCCGCCCCATGCACTCACTGGACACCTGCAGGCGGATCCTATTGGACAGGGCCGTGCCAAACTTGTTGCGGGCAAAACACTGGTATTCCCCCTCATACTCCTCTGGCCGCCCGCCACTGCGGAAGTCGATCACCAGGGTACCAGACCTCCTCCTCATCGACACCCGGGGGTCCTTGGCGATGTTGAAGAACCTACTGTTGCGAGTCCAGTGGAAGCTGTGGACAATGAAGGGGGTGGGTTGGAGGGGGGTGGGCAGGGACAGCGAAGAGTAGCAGGTTGGGCTCCAGGCTCTGAGCTCCAGGTCAGAATCTCAGGGCCCTAGACTCTGACTCAGGCCCATAACTGTTCCTCCAGACCAATGGGTCCCAGCCCTGGCTGAGTAGCAGGACCTGCTAGAATGCCTGATAAAATGCCAGGACCCGGGTCCCACCCAGGTGAACCCCTGGGGCAGGTCCCTGACATTAGTAGTTTTACCCAACCCAGGCTGGGAGTCATGGCTCTAAGTGATAGATACCAAGTAGCCCCTGGGGGACTGTGCTCTTTAGAGGGGTAGGCAGCAATTTTGAGTCTTTAAAATCCAGAGTCAGCTGCTACTTCCACCCCCAAGCACTCCCAACCTCCGACTAGGAATGCAAACCCAAATTCCTATTCCCCCTGACCGGAACACATCAGCGAGGGCCGGCCCTGTTCCTCCTGTCTTTTACTTGATAATCGAAATGGCCCGGGTTACCTATGCCGCTGCTCAGTGGATGCAGATTATAAAACGGTGGCTGTACATTTCGGGAGGAGCGATTTTGAAAGAAAGGGCAGCCTTAATAAAACTGAGCCCCGGGGTGGAGAGACTAGAACATCTCTCTGCTTCTCCCGGGGGGACGTGTGTCTGCAGCTGCCCAGGACTTAAGTAAAAGAAGCAGGAGCAGTAGTGGCCGCTCAGTGTCTCAGAGTCATTGTTCCTGCGAAGGACCGTGGAAGAAAGACCAAACCTCAGAAGCAAGGTCACCAGTGCCCTGCCTGACTTTTCAGGGTGACTCCTGCTTCTCCCGTCAGGGGCAAGGGAGGCCCTGCTTGCTCCCGGGCTCACAGCTCTGGGCCAGACCATCTCAGGCAGAGCGGGGAGGGAGGCAGAAGCAGGACGCCACACACCTGAGGCGGGCTCCACTCGTCTCATTTCTCCTGCTGACAGACACACTCTACATGGGGGCCTGTCACGTCTGGGTCTGAATCCAGCATGAGGCTCCTGAGAGCTCCGGCCTGGGGATGCTGTTTTGAAGATGGTGGACGCGTAGTGCATCCTTATCACCGATGCCTATCACTTGGTAGAAACGAACCTGGCCTGGGCGGTCAGAGGCCTGGGATTAGGTACTTCACATCTCTGTGCCTCCACTTTACTGCCTCTTCACCAGGACATGAGTCGTTCCCCAAGCGGCAGTGAGGTGGTTGAACAGACAGTGTGAGGAACATCTAACACAGAGCCCGGTACAGCAGGCTTGCAACTCGTGTCTGCTGACGTCTCATGTGATCCTGCTGTGTACGTACATAAGCAGAGACGAGCTCAGAACGAAAGACTCAAGTTGGCTTGAAGGCGAACTTCCTATAACCTAAGCGTGGGGTGGATGCTGGGAACACAGGCAGTGGGACGAATGCTTGACTCGAAGTCGGAAAACTTAATACCTAGTCCTGGCTTTGTGGTGTGAACTTAAGCCAGTTGAGTTTCCTGGCCCCCAGCGTCCTCACCGTCTCAATTTCCTGGCTATCCAGATTGTACCTTCTACCTTGTGGGTGCCTAATGGACATTTTTAATTTCTCAGCTGCTTCAACTATCATCAGACCCAGGGGGAAGGGGACGGTTTAAATGCCCTGTTCGCAGGCCCCTTTCCCTCCAGCCAGCTTGGATCTACCTGCCAGTACACTCACCTGGGGGCAGGGTTCCCTTTTGCTTCACACTCAATCAAGATGTTATCACGGGGATCCACGATGTGCTCCTTCACTGACTGCTTGGTGATGGTTGGGGGCTGGGACACTGCAACAGCACACACAGTGGGCAGTCAGGGCTGCAGGGACCTGCCCTTGGGGAACGGCTGAAATGAAGAGCTTCCGGAGCCACACAGACAAGCAGGCAAGCGGGGGTGGGGGGTGAACAGTGCCCCATTCTAGAGACCCAGCTCCTTAAACGGGGCTGCAGGAAAGGGGCTGTGTGTCAAGGACCAAGCATAAGAAGAATCCCTTTAAGATCTCATAATATCGTTGTGAGAAACTGAAGGCCAGGCTTTTGTTTTACTCATTCTTGTACTCCAGTGCTTAGTACAATGCCTAGCGTACAAGAGTTCTTGACAAATGTTTGTTGAATGAATAAAGGAGCCAAAAGCTGTTCGATTTCCAGAACCTAGCGGCCATTTCCAGAACCTTCTGAGCCCTGGAGGATCAACAGTTGGCCAAACTGTGGTGAGGCTGGAGCTGAAAGACGCTTAAGTCCCCAGAAGCCCTCCCAGGGACTTACTTGTCTGCAGCTAAAGAGCCAGCTCCTCTCATTCCCAGTCCCGGACTCCAAAGTTCTCCAGGGATCTCCGCCCTGGCCTTTTCCCGCCCCTCCTTGCTGCCCTCCTAACTCCCGGAGGCACAAGTGCAGACGGGCACCCAGGGGACTTACGCTCATTCTGAATGCTTGCTGTTAGTTCCCGATGGGTTAGCATTGTGAGGGGGGAGAAAAGAAGACAACGGTTATCGGTTATCTGTGGTCGGACACGACTGATCGCCCAGGTGGCCTCACACCCCAGCATACAGGGAGAGGGCGAGGCGGGCCTGGGGAGGCAGTGTGTGGGCTGTCTCCTCCCAGCTGTGGAGCTCCGTGAATAGCCAAACAGGGGTGGGGACGGACCCGGCAAGTGCTTCACGGAGAAGGTGATGCCTCCCCCAGGAGACCAGACTGTGCAGTTGAGCAGAATGACCACCTTCTGACCAAACGATGACGTCTCCAGGGACGTCTCCCATCAGGAGTGGCAATGTTGCTCAGAAGAGGCTGGGGTCCGAAGATGCAGCCTGTCATCTCCAGATGCCCCCGAGAAAAGCGGGTTCCTTAGCCAAGGGTGCAAGGGTGAGGCTGGGGGCACCAGGGAAGGAGTGGATCTGAACCACCGCTACAGGGGGAAGCCCGAGGGCCCAGCCAGGTCCACAGGCCTCACTCCTCCCTCTACACCTTCTTCTCCTTCACACCTGAAAGCACCTTCTCTCCTCATGGTCCTTTGGAAAACTCCAGGGACGGATGAATTATCGTCGTCTGCTCATGGCAGAAGTACATTGTTCTATGGAAACTCTGCTTCTGAAAAACTCTGGGGATGAAGCAGAGCCCACCACTCCTTTCTGTGCTTTTTACAAAGAGGGTAAAGAGGCAGGTGGCACAAACTTTCCCCAGCGCTCACCTGAGATGTGCATGTGCTCATGTACAGGTGTGCGTATGTTTGGGGTTCGGGCTTCTCACACTTTGAGAAGCATGAGAATCACCTTCCAGGGGGGTCTGGTTAAAATGCAGGTTCTGACTCAGTAGGTCTGGGCGGGGTCTGAGCTTCTGCCTTTTTGACAAGCAGCCAGGTGATGCCGGTGCTGGTGGTCTGTGGACCACACTTTGAATAGCAAGGTTTCAGAGGTTTTAGAGGGTATACTCTTGCGGGGGAGAAGGGCTTGGTTAAAATTTGTCTGCAGAAAAGAGAACATGTGTTGCTATAACTCTTCCCCTTACAATTATACAATATATTATTACACGATTATGTTACTTTATGTCATTCTTATTTCACGCTGGTGGGGATGTCAGACACTGCCGGTGTTGTGAGCTGACCTTTTCCGAGTGATCGCTTCCTGGCGGAAGGCTGAGCCACGGTGACCTCAAAGCTTTCTGACTTGACCGCAGCGAGCTATGCAAGGGGAGTTTAGGGGCTCAGAGAGGGGGCGGCCTGGAGAAGGCAGAGTTAAGACGGGACTAAGAGATGCAACAGGAGCCACAGGAGAGAGAAGGGAGACAGAGAGGGGAGACGGAGGGTAGCAGGGATGAGGGCCCTGCTACACATGCTATCAGGAAGTGAAAAGTGTTGAGAGTAAGGCTTATGGAGAGGTTCAAAACAATTCTTTCATTGGGCCAGGGTTGTGTGGCCTGTTCGGGCACTGAAGAGAAATTTTGTCTGCTTTACCATGTGCCTGGGGCAGCCCTGGCAGGAAACAAAAAGGAAAAGAAAAGTCCAGGGGAACAGCAGAAATCTGTGGTTTCTGAACACAGGCTCTGTGGAGCACCCCACTGCAGCATCTTCACCCATCTATGATTTCCCTGCCACGGCCCAAGAAAGGTAATTCTGGAAAATCAGTGGGGCTGGGCTGGGAGGGGGAGCTGGGGGTAAGGGACCATTGTCCGGAGCAGCAGGGCTGACACCTGACCTACTCCTTTGACAACCAGCCCAGACCCCTGGGTTCTTCAACTCAAGACACAGTTGACGTCTCTTGGGTCCTCCTATCCATTTGAGGACTCTGGCCTCACCCTGGATGGAAAGCCTGACAAAGGATCTGCTTTGCCCACGTGGGCTTCCAGCCTCTTTTATATAAAGGCCAGTTCAATGGAAACAGCCCTAGACGTTGCCCAGGGAATCTCAGGTTCTTGGAAGGGAAGTCACTCAGTTAAGGTCACATAGGAAGTTTGCTGCAGAATAGGAATGAGAATCAGCTCTCCCACTGCTGGTCGAGAGCTCTTTTTGCAAATCCATCCTTGGCCGGAGAGATGAGCTAGTCTGGTAGGGTCTCGGCACTCCGTTCTCCTTGACACTTTGGACAGAGCTTGGGGGAGGGGAGACGCTCAGGGTGCTGTCCCCAGCCCCACACTGAAGTCAGGCCGGGGGCCTCCTGAGAAACTACTTGCCTAAAGAGGTAATGACATGTGCAGCCACCACGGTGCTACCAAGGGGTTTATTACAGGGACACAATCAACCCAGAGGACATGCCGCCACAGGGAGAAGACAGCGAGGACAGCCTGCCTAGGGACAAAGGCGACCCATCTAGACCTGGGAACGCCCTTGCCCCCCGTGTCACACAACTTGCCCTCTCTCCTTCTATGGAAGTTGCTGGATGACGATGTCAAGTGGAGAATGAATTTGCTCTTTTGACTTCCAAGGGGGAGGAAAAGTCTTCCAATGGTCTCTGCAGGGGGTGAGGCAGATGCCTGCCCAGTCTGCAAGGTTTCTTTATTCACGAACCACTTTTCTTTCCCTGGCTCTGATATCTACCACCAAAGCAGTCATCCCTTGGAGAATGGAGTGTGTGTGTATGTGTGTGTGTGCTTTGCTGAGGTGTCCTGCAGCCTCACTGCCCGGGATGACAGTGAGGAGGAAGTGTTTCTCCTACCCCAGGGCCCTCCTCTGTGGGTTCCTAGGAGAAAAACGCCGAGTTCTTTGATGTGGGGAGGGAGACGGAGGGGCAAGCTGCCAGCAGACTCACTTTTCTGGCAAAATCACTCCGGTGGACGGGGCAACCCTTTGCTTTTTCCAAAGGTCATGCTGTTCTGCTCGGGGTGGTGAGAGTTGGGGTACATGTGACTCGGCTGGCAGAGCAGTGGGAACGGGAGGCCGAGTGTTCAATGAAGGATTGTGCCTCGGCCCGGGGGTCCGTTCCAGGAAGCCTGCTGCACCCAAGCTCCCCAGGGCAGAAGCAGCGCCCTGGTCCTTAAGGCACAGACGACGCCCTCGCAAAGGGGAAGCGAGTGGAGGGCACGCCAGGCCGGGGAGCCTCTGGCCTGAGCCCCTCAGTCCCTTCCAGCCAACACACAGAGAAAGTTACGAGTGCCTGATCTGAGGTGGTTCCCGTTGGCTATTGTGAGCAATGCTGCATGAACATGGGGGTGCAGGTACCTCTCCTGCCTTTTGCAACAACATGGATGGACCCTGAGGTCATTATACGCTAAGTGAAAATAAGTCAGACAGAGAAAGACGAATGCTGTGTGTTCTCACTTATATGTAGAATCTAAAACAGTCAAACTGAAAGAAATAGGGAGTACGATGGTGGTTGCCAGGGGCCGGGGGTGGGGGAAGTAGGGGGATGCTGGCCAAAGGGCACAAACTTTCAGCTACAAGATGGATAAGTTCTGAGGATCTCATGTACAGCATGGCAACTATAATTAACTGTACTGTACTATATACTTGTAAATTGTTATGAGAGATCTTCAAAGTTATCACCACACACACAAAAAGGTAATTATGTGAGGAGATGGATGTGTTAACTCACCCTATTCTGGTGACCATTTCCTACTGTATATGTGCATCAAATCATCGAGCTGTACACCTTAAATTGACATATATGTCAATAATATCTCAATAAAGCTGGGGGTGGAGGGGAGAAAGCCCGATCTTTCCCCAGCCCATTCCACTGGGGCTCAGCCCAGGGTGAGATGGAAGGATGGGCTCAGATAATCTGGGGGGCGTCTATCCTGGGCCCAGGGGGAGGGAAAATCCTGACTGAAGAGGACTTCTTCTCATGGCAACTGGGTATTCTCTGAAGGGCTTGCCTCACTCTCGCCTTGCATTCAGCTTCTGTAGACTCAGTCTGGAGACGTCGCCACGGCCACTGTGCCTGCAGCAACCAGGGAGGCACAAGTAGGTATGAGGCAGGCTCCAGCAGCGGCAGCAGGAGTGCACAGCCCAGGGCACTGGGAGTGGCTTTGCAGAAGGACTCGCCTCTTCATTCAAAGGAACACTGGCCCCGCCACTATGAGCAGGAGAAAACAGCTTTGTCTCTCTGCTCCTCAGATGTCTAACCTGTCAGCTAAGGATAATACCTACTTCCTGGATTCGCTGTGACAATCATGGGAGATGATGCCTGGAAAGCTCTTGGCTCTCTATTAAGCACACGGCAGCTGCTGTTCCAGGGAGAATAATGGGGGCTCCAAGAGGAGCTAAAAGGGGGCAGATTACCAGAGGTAGGGGTGTGGCATGTCGTGCCAGACCGGGGATCCAAGAGGCCTGGGTTCTTTCCATGAGTCCATCACCCGTTTGCTGTGTGACCTTGAGCAAGTAGGGACCTGAGTTCCTGTGAACACATGGGAAGGGGTCCTGCAGACCCTCCTCAGGGTCCTGGCAGCTCTCTGGCCCACAGGTGGTGCTCTGGAGAGACTGACTGCGCGGGTCCTGCCCGGGGCACGGCTGAGCTTTAGGACTCCAGATTCCTAACACAGACATCAAAGCCATCTGTTTACAGGTTCACCTTGCAGGAACCCCTCACCCACCAGCCCCGGGGATCGAAGTGGCAGGTGAGTGAGTGAGGAGAAGCGGCAGAAGAGGAATGAGCCTTCACCACTTCCTTCATAACGCAATTTCCTCTGCAGCCCCTCTCCTCTCCAAGGACGAGGCCTTATCATGCTTGTTATTAGACTGTCTGCCTGGGACTGTTAATGAGAAACTATCCTTGAGCCAGCAGTGCAGATGGTCTCCATGGGAACAGTCCCCTTTACAACTCCCCTCTCCCTCCCTCCCTAAGTGCGTGCGTGCGAGTGCGCGCGCACACACACACACACACACGTACACAAGTACGCACATACACACGTTGGGGCCATAGGGAGGGCAGTAGGGACCTTGTCCATCTTACTCAGGGTCCAACTTAAGAGTTTCTCCTGGCCTTCTCCGTCCAGAAGCACCCACTGCTCTGAGCAACTATTACTGGCGAAGTCGGGGACGGGGAGCAGAGATACCTGCAACTCTTCTCCAAGCTGTGCTAATTCCAGGCCCCAGGGGCTGGTTTTGGAGAGCTCAGTGGGGACTTCTTGGAGGCTATATCACTCTCTCACCCCTCCCCAGACACCTGTCACCTGGAGAGAGCCCAAGTCATCGCTGGCATCACGTGGGCCCCATCTATTCCTAGAAGCAGGGAACAGGGGACAGAGGTGGTATGTCTACATCATAGCACTGGGATGCCAAGACTTTCTGGCAGAAGTGTCAGAATTGTGGCAAAGGTGGTACACAGCTAAATGCAGAGCCAAGGAGCATGGCTGCCAGTCAATGGGCCGTTTACGAATGCAACACCAGATACGGTTGCTGGAGACATGGCTGTTAGATCAGCATTTTAAGCTTTACTTTATGATCCTGATGGCCGAATAATTCCCCCACCATGGTGAACAGATGCCATGGATTTTACTTTTCAACTTTACCATGGGAAAGTTGAAAAGAAACAGAAGGAATCCATGCCTGGTTCTCCCACGGTGACATTATAATGGGGCTCTATTTTAATGTCTCATTTAGCCACAGTCTTTTGCAAAAGTAATCTCCTTCTCAACCCTCCCAGGCCATCTGTCCTCCTCATCACTTCAGCCAAGAGGACCTGGACATATGAGAAAGGCAAATAAGAGCTGTCCACCACGCTCGGCCCCTGGAAACTCCACTTCGATAGGTAAGTCAAGACGACGGAGGGCCGAGGGAGGGGTGTGGAGGGAAGAACTTCCCAGTGACACTCCGACTTCCAAACTCTGCCGGCTCTGGTCCCACTCAGCAGGCTCCAGGCAGCCATCCTCGCAGCCATGGTCCTGAGAGACGGCACTGCGACTCAAGGTCTCAGGTCCCCAACTATGAGGCTACCTGCATCGATTCTTTGGAGGGAAACCCAGCTCTGAATCCAGAAGCCACTGCTTCCCCATCCCCAAACTTCTTTGAATGGTCTTCACTCTCCCCTGACCTTCCCTACCCTCCAATTCCTCTGCCACAAATCAGGAGAATAAAAGAGGACAGCGCAGGACTCACGATCCATAGGAATCTCGATGGCCCCGCTGAGGCTGAGCAGGCAGAAGAGGAAGGCTGTGTGGACCCAGGGCGGTGGCTGCTGCCTGGCCATCCTGAGCACTGGGCCTCGCTCCCTGCTCCCTGGCCCACAGCCTCCAGCCGCTGTAACTGGGCCTCCCGGACAGAGCTCAGCTGTGGAAAGAAATGTGATGACAGGTGAGTTTTTCTTGAACTCCTGGTTTGCTCCAGCAATCCTACAGGGCCTCGAGGACTCAAGGGTCCCCTTGGTTATAGACCTATGTTCTAATACAGGGTTTCTTAACCTTGCACTGTTGACTTTGGGGACCCAGTGATTCTTTGTGTGGGGAACTGTCTTGGGTATTATAGCATGTTGAGCAGCATCCCTGGCCTCTACCCACTAGATGCCAGTAGAGCTCACTCCTGCCTCCAATCAAAAAAAAACATCTCTAGACATTGACAACTGTCCCCTGGAGGGCAAAACCACCCCCTGTTGAGAACCAGTATTCTAGAAGGAAGGGCAACTCGGCATAGAACAGTCATGAAAACAAACACTGGCTCCTAGGTCCAGCACCTAGAAGGTGCCATGCACGGAGCCAGCAGGAAATGCGCCAATCTCGCAGCCTCTGTGAACCACGTGTGATGAGTGGACCCGAGGCCGAGTGTGTCTGGGGTAGCAGCACAGAGACAAGATCACAGTGCTGTCCTTTGACCCAGAGAGAGGGGGAGGGGAGCGCACTGTGGGCCAGAAGTTTGTTAAGTGAAAACTTGGTTGCCCCAAAGACTTTTTGTAAATGAATGATTTCTGCTAACACTTTGTGCAGCTAAATATTTGGCGGTGGTCCCTGATGTTGTCCCTTAAGAGATAAAGGCAGTGCTGAGATGAGGGCCCGGGGCAGGAGGCTCCAGGAAGGTTGGTAGAATAAGCAACATTCATGACAGCACGATGTCACGTCCTCCAGCACCAGACATCAATCCAGGGCTTACAGGGGTAAGGATTAAAAATGGCTGTCCAAGGAGCCTGGAACAGGTCCTTGAGAGACAAACCCTTTTCCCCTTGTCCTGAGAGAGAAGAGCAAGCATGGCCTAAGCTGAGGCTCAGATACTGAGCTATAAAACTGCCCGAGGCTCGGAAACACCGATTTGTAAAAACTGGTCCGTTTTGCTGTTCTACCTACCATGGGGCCAAAGAAAGCAAAGAGGACAGTGGGAGGCAGTTTCCCCACAATGCCTCCAGCTTTGCTGGACCAACAGCCGTCTAGCAAATGGACACATTGTCTAAAACAATTTGGCAGCAAAACGAAGCCTCTATCACCTGTACAGCCCCACCGTCTCGCAGCTTTCCAGACTGAGGGTGTAAGGCATGCCCTGTGCCGGGATGTGAGCAAACTAGAGGATGCTGATTCAGATTTCAGCAATTTCTTTCCTGGAAGCTGGGCCCAATACCAGCCTCCAACCTCATGTGTATTTCTGGACTCCATCTGCTGGTCTCCTTTCCCATTGCTTCCTCCTTGGTTTTGGGCACCACTGTTTCACGCCAATTACTGCAGCAGCTTCCTAAGTGGTCTCCCCCCACTTCTACTCTTGCCTCTCTGGTTCATTCTCCATCCACAACCAGAGTGCTTACTCCTCAAATGCAAGTATAAATATGCCACTCCCCTCGTCAAATTCACTAGCTCACTGCTGCTCCAAAGTGGAAGCTGAAGCCCGTGAAATGGCTCAGAAGCCCTGCATGATGCAGCCCCGTCCGCAAGGTCATTTCTCAGCACCATCCCCTTGTGTTCTGTGTTCCGGCCAACATGGGTCTTCTACCAGGTCTTTCAGTGCATAATGCTCTGTTGTGCTGACTTCTGCACAGATTAACTTCTGTCTAGAACACTCTTTGCACCTGCCTTCTCTCATTAGGCTATGCTAAGTATGACTTATGTGCCCCCTTGTCTGCGCTCCTGAACACCACTCATGACCCCCTATTATAGCACTTGTCACTTTGTATTCTAAAAGTACTCTAAAAGTCACTAGTCTGTACCCCCTATAGAAAGGAAGGTACTGTAAGGGAAGGTGCCTCGTCTTGTTATTCCTGGAATATAGCATAGTGCCTAAAACACAGCAGGCACTCAAAACCATGTGATGGATGGATGAAAAATGAGCAAATAAAATAATAAACCACTTGGATCACATGTTTTAAACCTGTTTCCCCACAAAACCACCAGGCGGCGCAGGAGAACACAGGCTCTGGACCTGGGCAGCAAACTGCGAAGGCTTCCAATCAGTGGAGGACAAAATTCCCTCCCTACACAGGCACTGCTCTCTGGCCAGGGAACCATCCAGCTGTAAGAGAGTTAAGAAAGTAGAAAATCTCCCAAGGGGGGGGGACTGTCTGGCTGGAAGGCATCACAGCAGGTCTTTGGTTCTTTCTCCTAAGATGATCCTCACACTGTCTCAAAAAGAGTCTGCTAATGCCTCTCCATGGCTCCTGCGTTTCCAAAGACTAGACTCAGGTTATCCAACTGAAACCTTAGTGCTGAGGGAACCAGCACCGGGGGGGAGGTTCAGCTTTCCTTCCAGGAGGACAGTGGGGATGGCTCCAGTCTTGGCTCCATGACCGCCATGTTTTGTTCAGGAGCTGCCAAGTGGTAGGAAGTGATGGGAAAGAGAAGGATATCTTATTCTGGGAATCTTGATGGAAACGGGAAGCCAGAAGCTATTCACTAACTAGATACACACTGGCAAGAAGAAAGTCCAATTATTTGGGGTGTCTTTAACTCACAATTTAAAAACACAGCAGGAAAAGAACAGAGAAATAATCACGTTTAGCTGTTTGACAATTCTCTCTCTCTCTTCTCCTGGAATCCAGTTTTTCCAATAAAATCTTTAAAAAGGAAGATAATTTAAAGAGCATGTAGCTTTATGCAATCCCCTTACTTCTCAGATGAGGAAACAAGAGCGGAGAAAGGGGAAGTGATGTGCTCAGGGTCACTGTGCAGGTTAGTGGCAAAGCTAGGAAAAGAACCCAGGTCTCCTGATTCCTAGCTCAGGGTTTTTCCATCCTATTTCCCTGTCTCTCAATATGCATGACAGGTCCTAAGCAAAGTTGCAACTTAAAAAAGGAAATGTATAGTTTGGCAGTACCTCAAAAAATTAAGCAAAGAATTACCATATGAGCCCGTATTTCTGCTCTTAGGTGTATGTCCTAAAGAATTAAAAACAGGGACTCAAACAAGTACATGTACACACATGTTCATAGCAGCATCATTCACAATAGCTGAGAGGTGGAACGAGCCCAAATGTCCATCAAAGAATAAATGAATAAACAAATTGCAGGTTATCGCTGGGAGAGGAGAAGCAGACCATCCGGCCAGGGGCGGGGCTTGGGGGTGGAGTCGTCAGGGCTCTTCAAGGGAAATGCTATCTAACTGTGGAGCATCCCCTGGAGGAATAAGGAAGATCCCATATCCTTGAGAGGGCAGATAGAGGCTGCAGAAGAGGGGGTGGTGATGACTGTCTTGGAAAGTCGGAAGAGGGCGTGGAATTTTTCTGTTTAGCTCCATGGGGGCAAAAGAAGGATCAAATGGGAGGAAGCTCCAGAGAGGCAGATGCTTCTCTGAGACGCAAGGAAGAATAATCCACAGCCATCGTACAAAACCATTCATGAAAATGAAACACACCACCCACACACACTACCACTATGATGTACCTGAAGGATCCTTTTATATCGAATCAAACAGGTAAGAGGTGAACCGTAAGGCTATAAAATACATTGAAGGGGGGCCTATTGCATGGGGAGTGAGGAAAAGAACAAAAATAAATAAAACCAAAAGAGAAATCTTGTGTGGACTGGTGGTGTACTGTGAACTAGGGAATATGATTAATTCAATTCTTGTGTATCTGGGATGCCCGCACCCCAATCCACTGTGTGGAAAGAAAAGCCAAAAAAAAGAGAAGAAGAAGAAGAAAGAAAAGGAAAAAGAGAATAGAGTCAACTGAATATGAAGTGTTCTGCATGTGATGTGCTGAGCTCACTGCTTTTTATAAAGAATCCATATGGCATTTGGTCAGGTGTGTCCCTGACAATGTGCCCCCACAGGAGGGAAACTGGATGCTGATCAGGATTACCTGGGTACTCTTTATTTTATTTTATTTTTTTTTGCGGTACGCGGGCCTCTCACTGTCGTGGCCTCTCCCGTTGCGGAGCACAGGCTTCGGACGCGCAGGCTCAGCGGCCATGGCTCACGGGCCCAGCCGCTCCGCGGCATGTGGGATCTTCCCAGACCGGGGCACAAACCCGCGTCCCCTGCATCGGCAGGCGGACTCTCAACCGCTGCGCCACCAGGGAAGCCCCCCTGGGTACTCTTTAAATACACAAATCCTTGGACCCTCAAACTTCTAGGTAGGGTGTCAAATCAAGCCTGCAGATTAAAACATTTTTTAAAATTTGAATGCCCTTAGAACCTCTGTTATCTTACATGGGGGTGCTTCACACACGTAGTCCTTCTTGAACTCAAGGACTTTAAATTTGCAAGCCCTGTGGGAGATCTGAATTCAAAATATCTAAGATGGGGCCCAGGAAAGCGCACGTGAGTTGAGTGATGATCAGCCACTGGTGAGGGGACAGCAGACATGACAGTCTCTCTCGGGTGAGTTCAAGAACATTGGCCATGCAGCAAAACCACCTGGGTTTGAAGCCGCTCCCCACTTACAAGGAGGGGATCACGGGCAAGTACTGAAACTTTGGAGCTTTGTATTTCTCATCTGAAAAATGCATATAATAGAAGCACCTATTCCAGAGAGCTGCCACTGTGACTTGATACCCCAAATCCTATATAAAACACTTAACAAAGCATGGGGGCACAAGCTCAAGAAATGTTAGCTAGTGCTATCCATCGGGCTTTGAACTACCTCCAGGACACTACCAGCAACAGCTCCAAGGAGCAATACTACTTATCCAACCGCAATCAGGGTGCTTTTCTATTTTTCCTTTCTTCTGGGTCCTGGTTTGCTTCCTTTCCCCAGATTGGGGGGCCCCTGGTGTTGATTCCACAAGCTGTCCCTGGCAGATGGATGAGAGGCCCACAGCTCCCACAAGCTGTTGCCGTCAGGAGCTCCCCGCATTCCCGCAGCCCCATTCTGAGCAAGCTGCACCGGTGTTCACAACACATCTGAAGTGATGGGGAGAAAAGACAGGCTTGCACGGAGACACGCCTCAGTCGGCAGCACCACGGCCCCTGCAGCAGAACCCGCCTTGGACTTTTGGCCAGCAGTCAGCCGGCCATTCGTTCACTTACCGGACCTGGTGGCAGGCGCCAGTCTAGAGAATATACAGGGACAAGAGCTGAGCTTTCTCTACTCTTGCAGAGCCTACGTCTCAGTGGGGAAGACAGGAAATAAACGTTGAACAGCAACAACAACAACAAAATCAGGCAGCAGTAAGTGCAAAGAAGGAAACACAATCTGACCTGCACACAACGTTTACAGCAGCCTTTTCCATAATTGCCAAATTTGGAAGCACCCAAGTTGTCCTTCAGTAGGTGAACAGATAAATAAACTGGTCCATCCAGACAATGGAATATTTTTTTTAGCACTAAAAGGAAATGAGCTATCAAGCCTTGAAAAGACATGGAAGAAACTTAAATGCCTGTTAGTAAGTGAAAGAAACCAATCTGAAAAATCTACCTACTGTATGATTCTAACTATGGAACATTCTGGAAAAGGCAAAACTAAGGAGACAATAAAAAGATCAGGGGTAGGAGGGAAGGAGGGATGAATAGGTGGAGCACAGAAGATTTTTAGGGCAATGAAACTACTCTGTATGATACTCTAATGGTATCATTATAATTTGTCAAAACTCATAGAATGTCCAATACCAGGAGTAAACCCTATTGCAAACTGTGGACTTTGGGTGATGACGATGTGTCAATGTAGGTTCATCAGTTGTAACAAATGTACCACTCTGGTGGGAATGGTGATGACACAGGGGTGGCTGTGCACGTGTGGGGGCAGGAGGCATATGGGAACTCTATGTACCCTCTGCTCAATTTTGCTGTGAATCTAAAAGTGCTCTAAAAAATGAAGTCTATTAAAAAAAAGAAAAAAGAAACTACAGTGATGGTGATGTGATAAAAGAAAGTGAATGGTCAAGGAAGGCCTCTGTAAAAATGTGACATTTGACCAAGATATAAACGGCAATAAGGAGCCAACCTTGTAAAGATGGGTCAGAAAAGCATTCCAGGCAGATAGAACTGCCTGTGCAAAGGCCCAGTGGCAGGAAGCAGATGGGGACATGCAAGAAACTGAAAGAAGCCGGTGTGACTGAAGCTTGGAGGGTACGTGGGGAACAGAACAAGTCATAGTCGGAGAGGGAGACAAGAGTATACTCCCAGAGGGCTGAAGGCCAAAGTAAGGAATTAAAATATATTCTAAGCATGTCAGGAAACTATTGTAGGGTTCTAAGTGGTGAATCGACCCGATAAGATTTGTTTGTAAAGACCACTCTGCTGTGTGGAGGGTGGAATGTAGATCGACAACACTGGAAGCAGGGAGACCTTGTAGGAGGCGCCGTATCCTCTGGGGCAAGGCCAGCCCCTCAGCTTCCAAACCCAGAAACTTCATCACACAAAGTTTTATTCCCGGTGGTGAGGGCAGAGCTGAAAAATTCTGCAAAAATCTTTTAGTGCTGGGTGTTTACGATGGGTCCAGAGAAGCTGGGTGGCTTCTTTGGAAGTGCCTCAGGCCCTCTCCGAGGGGGAGGGTGGGTGGCTAGCTGCTTCACAGTCCTTCTTTTACACTGGGCTTTTGCATAAGGTTTTGTTTCAAGAAAGGATTCTGTTAGTAAAACAAAGAACTGAAAACCCCTGTGCAACAGCCTAACTTCCCAAATGCAGAAACCCTGCGCCCCGTGGCAAAAACACGTGAGTGCAACAGCCAGGTGCAGGCGTGAGGAACAGCACACCAGGCTGGGGCCGCAGCACTGCACTGGAAACCGTCTGGCTTCCCGTGGCTAGCATCTCCTCACTGAGGCCTGGGGTGCCTTCTCGGGACAGCCTCACAATCCCTGACACCCCTGGTCAACCTGTGTCCATCCCCACCCCAGCTGCTTCTGTCCTTTATGTCTCTCTTAAAATAAAACGTGCTTCGAAAGCCCTCCCTGATCAGGCCCTTGCGTACCTGCCCCGTCTCATCCGCCGCTCCTCCACTCACCCCCAGTTATACTGAATTATTCCTAGCTCCATGAATAGTCCTTGCTCGCTCATCCACCCACTGAGAGAGCACCGCACAGACGACGGCCACACCATCTACGACAGCAGGAGCCTGGCCCACAGCCTCTGCAGCAGACAGCCCAGAGTGGTCAGGACTCGGGCAGTGACTACAGGCTTTCAGATACTTTTAACCAGTATTTCCAACTCAAGACCAACCGGGGAAAGACAAATATGCTTCTCAGACCAATCACATGGGATGCCTGCTTCTACTTAGCCCGCCTCCAGGTGCCCACGTCAGTCTGAGCATACAGGAAGTCTTCCCTTTCTTTCACTAAAAACCTGTCCTCTCCCCTCTCTGCCTTTAAGTCTCTGCCAAAGCAATTGATGGTGGCTGACTCCCTTGCTATAGCTCACTCCAAATAGCCTCTACTTGTTCTCATTTGGGTGGCATTTATTTTCACACTACCTTTACATAAATTACTCTCTTTTCCTAGTCTGCCTTTTTCTGCTCTTTCACTCAACTTTCTGTTATCTTTCAGGCTCAGCGCAGGTGACACCACCTCTGGGAAGCCTTCCTTGGTTTCCCTGGAACACCCTATCCCACCAAGGCTGGATGCAGTCCTCATCCTCCTTGCTCTCAGAGAATTCTGGGATATACTCGCTGTAATGAGTGCTAGGTCTTGGTGTAGATTGTTGTCTCCCCAGTGAACTCCTTGAGGCTGTCAAGCACACAGAGAACCTAGTGGGCATTTCCTGGATGTTTATCCAGCACCCTTGCTCTCCTCCCCCTATCCACTGTACCTGTGTTCATCAGCTAGCACTGCCATTACAAAATACCACAGACTGGAAATTCACTGTCTCACAGTTTTGGAAGCTGGCAGTCCAAGATCAAGGTGCCGGCAGGGTTGGTTTCTCCTAAGGTCTCTCTCCTTGGCTTCCAAATGGCTGCCTTCTTGCAGTGTCCTCACACGGCCTTTCCTCTGTGCAAATGCACCTCTGGTGTTTCTTCCTCTTCTTATAAGGACGCCAACGTTATTGGATTAGGGCGCATCATAATGACATCACTTAACCTTAATTACTTATTTAAAGGCCCAGTCTCCAAATAGAGTCACATTGTGGGTAGACCTTCAACATATGAATGTTGGGGGGGACACGATTCTGTCCATAATAGTACCCACATTTTTCTTCAGCAAATTTCTCTCTGCCTCTTTCGCGGAATGATCCTACCCCAATTCCAGGGCTGGCTTGTGATTAGTATAAGAAAATTAGCATTCCCTACCCCTCACTGCTATGGTTGGTCCAGGAAAGGATACTTCATCCATCCGGAGGCAGTGTGCTCCACGTAGACTTCTGCTGAAAGCTCTGCGAAAGACAAGTTTCCCCTTCTTCTGAAAGAGATCCAGTGAGGAACCCCGCTAAGGGGAGAGGATGGAGCTTCAGGGAGTGGGATTAGGGGGGTCTCCAAGCATAATGTGAGGATACTCCAACACTGCAGAAGGCAGAGAGAAGACACAGGAAGACCTGATCCTTCGCGTCACTGAGTCACTGATGGAGCGTTTCCTGAAGCAAGCCCTATTTGGGGATTTTAAATTACTTGTGTGCTTATATTAAAAATTCTCTTGAATTTTTAAGCCAGCTGGAGTTGAGTTTTCTATCACTTGGAAATGACAGTGCTGTCAGAGTCAGAAATGTCCCTAGTATGTTGGTTGAACACATAAGCTTCCCGTGACCTCCACTTTCTGTATTAAAAAAGCATTCCTCCCTCCACCTACCTGCCTGCCTTTGCCTGAACCCGGCCCCAACCCTCTGCTCTCAATTGGTTGTCTAGTGGGAAGCTGCTGCATTGCACAGGGAGACCAGCTCGATGCTCTGTGACGACCTAGAGGGGTGGGATAGGGAGGATGGGAGGGAGGCTCAAGAGGGAGGGGATATGGGGACATGCGTATGCTTATGGCTGATTCACTTTGTTGTACAGCAGAAACTAACACAACAATGTAAAGCAATTATATTCCAATAAAGATATTAAAAAAAAAAGAAAGAAAGAAAACTCAGGGCATTTCCATCTCCTGAGGCCCTTAAAATGTAGCTAAAGTGTGTACTATGCTGGAAACGAAGGAGATAAAGCACCCCCCCAAGAAACCCTCCCATGCTAATGGGGTGTGTGAAGAGGGACACAGGAGGGTGTCATAATCAGTGCTTTTTTTCCCCATCTTAAAATAAATAAATAAATTAGGGGAAAAAAAAAACCCCAAACTATCTGCTCTCTCCTGAATTTCCAAACTCTTCTCAACTTGCTCCCTGCCTTAGCAGAGAAACATGTTCATGAGTTTCTCTCATAACGAAACCATAACATCATTCTCTGCATCTCACAGCCTCCCTATATGTACCTGAAGTTTTTTCTTCTCATACAAGTTTTTTTTTTTTTTCTACAGTGGTCAGTGGCTTCTGTCTTTACTTATTTCATTCCCATTCACTCCTCATCCAATGACATCCTGGAACTCTCCTGTCTGGACCTCCCATTGGCCTCCTGATGGCAAAAACCAGTGTTCTCAGTCTTTATCTTGCCAGACCTCTTGGAGGCACTAACACTTGTTAACCACCCCATCCATCCCTCCTAACATCCTTTCCTCCTCGGCCTCTGAAACACCACCCTGGGGCCTCATTTTCTCTCTGGGCCTTCTAACCTCCACGACGGCACTGATCACACTGCTGGATCCTCTTCTGTCTGATGTCCTCAGTGTCTCCATCAGGGTCCTGACCCTCCATCTCTATTCCCTGTCTTTGTTGGTGGTACCCACCTAAGTCACCAAGCTAGACACCTGGAAGCACCCTTAAATCCCACCTCTTCTCACATCTCACATCCAGGCACCAAGGCCCTTGGACTGTCTCCCTCCCGGTGTCTCTCATCCCCCCTCCCTTCTGCATGTTCCCACCTGTTTACCTCTGGTAAATATCACGTCTCACGAACCACTGCAATAACCTCCCAATTGGTCTCCTTCCAATCCCTTCTCCATGTTGCTATTACGGTGATTTTTCTAAACCGCCAGCTGATCGTATCAGTGCTCTGCTGCAAAAGCTTTCCATTTCTCCCCATCAATCTATAAGATCGAATCCAAACCCCCAAGCGTAGCACATAAGGCTCTTTGAAATCAGGTTCCTGAAGGCCTCTCCAAGCCCACCCAAACCCTAAATGCTTCCTTACTGAATGCTGTGCCATTTTCTAAGCATACCACACCGTTTACAGCCTCCATACTTCACCCGTGCCATCCCCTGTGCTTGGAAAGGCCTTCCCTCCTTGTCACGTGATTAATTCCTACTCAGTCTTCAAGACCTCACTGCTCAGACATCTTCTGCTCAGTGAAGAATTCCTTGTGCTTAGCCTGTGTCCCCCACCCCCAAGCAGAGCTGAGAGTCCATCTCATCTCTACTGTAGCTTAAACCTGCCTCTCTGAGGCCCTTAGCACACTGCCAAAACTATGTGATTAAAGTAAGGGTTGGAGACCTTTTCTGTAAATGTCTAGACAGTAAATATTTTAGGCTTTGTAAGACAGACGGTCTCTGTCACAAGTACTGAACTTCACTATTACGGTGTGAGGGCTGCCATAGACAATAAGTGAGCGGATGGGCATGGCTATGTTCCAATAAAACTTTATTTACAAAACAGGCAGTGGGCTGGGATTGGCCTGAGGGCTGCAGGCTGCTCACCACTGGCTTACGCCTTCTCCCCTCTTTGTGGAATTCGTGAGGCTCAGACAATGCCCTGATCACTTTCGTGTCCCTAGTGTCTGGCAGGGTCCCTGGCAGGAAACATTTATGGAAAGGAAGATCCAAGTAAAGATCTCAGTCCTGCCACTTATCTTTTGTAAATTACTTGTTTTCTAAGCCTTTTTTAAAATCTCAAAAATGGAAATAAATATTCCCGCTTTGCCTGCTGCAGAGGCTCATCGTGAGAGGCACATGAATAATGCATAGGAATGTGAAGCGCAGTCCAGATGGAAGCTGTTTCACCGTTCAAGTGACCCCACGACGCACAGACCTTTATCAGGTAAACCTAAGTCCTAGAGAGGGCCTGTGATCTGCCCATCGTGCTGTCCATCTGCTGGCCGGTCTGGGGCTTAGCCACAGGCCACTCTCTGCCCTAAATCATCCTCCTGCTCTGGGAGCGAAGCCCAGGGGTGAGGTTTCTCGACCACTTCTCCTCTCCCCGTCACTCCACCTGCCTTCTCCTAGATTCCAGATTCCACAGGTGCCCCTGGGCAGGTGTGAAAGAGACTGTGTGTGTGACAGATGAATGGCTTGATGGCCTCCAAGGCCTCCCTGAGATTTGAGGATGGTCTCTGGGTTAGCCATGGCCGCTGAGCCTGCGCCTCCAGGGCCTGTGCTCCGCAACGGGAGAGGCCACAACAGTGAGAGGCCCGCGTACCGCAAAAAAAAAAAAAAGAATAAAGAAAGGGGAAGAGTCTGGAAGTGGCTGGGGCTCAGGGAGATCATGAGCTTGGAACCAAGTTCAGTTCGAAATGCCCAGGGTCGTGAACAAACAGCTCTGCAGGTAGTCTGAGGCTGTGCTCCCGAATTACTGCCTGGGGATACGCACACCAACAGATTCGTGCTATGAGGCCACGTGCCAGCAACTAGCTCTTAGAATAAACTAATGGAATGACTAGAATAGTTCTACAAGAACCAACGAAGGAATACACTCACACATCATTGCCACAGGGTATTGTGGGGGAACAGAGAGATAATAAAAGCCCGACAGAGCCAACGCAAAACTCAGCCATTTTGCATTAGATTAAAAACAAACACACACGCAGCAGGGTTTATTACTATAGGTGCCCAGAAGCAACCCGTTCAGAAATCAGAGAGAGGAGCTGAAGCAAAAGAGGAAACAGAGGCACGTCAAAATAAGTGAGGAAGGGCCGTGTGTGTGAGGTCTGAAAAGAGCTCGGAAGTATTCCAGACTGGGCCGGGGGGTTCCCTGTAGACAGGCAGGCAGGCCCTCTTAGCTGGAACTCAGGACTAGGATATGAGGAATTTCTCAAGTAATCTGTTCCCAGTACAAACCAAGAACAGTTGTAAATGATTTATACATAAATATAAATCTGAGTGGCTCGGGTTACTGCTATAATAATCACATTTTCCCTCACTTTCTGTTTTCTTTCTTGAAGAACGGAGAAAGAGCCAGTGTGTGTTCTCTATCACGTTTGTTTTGGCAGAAGAAACAGTCGAGGAACTGGCCTAAGAGACAATATCTACAGTCTCTGTGCACCATGCAAGCCCCCGTGACCAGACTCCCGCCCCACTCAGCCTCCTCTCCCGCAGGTCCAGCCCAGACCTCGCACCACTCCCCAGACCGGCCAGGTGCTTTCTGGACCTTTGGCCACACTCTGCATAGGCTGGAAGTGCTATCCCCTTACCTCTCTACGAGGCCCTCAGTGGCAACCTCTCCGCGATGCTGACCCTACCTTCCCACTGAAAGTGGGCTGCAATTTCCCCTGTGCTCCCCAGCACACTCTGTTCTAGGGGTCATTTCCTCCTGCCTGTGGGAATAGTTGCTCCAACATCCATCTCCTGCATCAGACTCTGAACTTCCTGAGGTCAGAGTCCATGTTTTGTCTCCCTTTGTAGTGAGACAGTACGATAAACATTCGCAACAGCCATCTTATCAGATATTTCCTATTACTGAGAGATACGCATCCCATCAATGAATTAGTATATTATAAACCCTCGATTAAATCACAAATGATAAAAACTGTTGTTACAGTATAAGCCTGAGTAATAAAAATAACAGCTGCGAAATAATAATAATATCTATTAAGCGTCCCAAGAAGTAGGTAGATCCTGTCCCTGCTCAGCAGACATATTCATCTCCATTTTTCCTGAAATCCTCCCCCACTCCCTCTCAGGATTTCTGCCTGATCGCAGTCAGGCCAACCTGCTTTCTCCAACCCACAGACAGACTCCCAGAATCTTGGGATTCAGCCGCTCCAGGCACTAACCCCAGAACGGCCATCACCTCCGTTCCCAGCCTCCCCACGTCCTCATCCCGAGCGCTTCCGCTTAGCTGCCCTGGTTCTGAGGTCACCTTCAGCAGAGGGTTGTTGCCCTGGGCAATGTGGAGGACCCTCCTCCCTGCTTCCCCTCCTACCTCGGGTCCCCTCCTCCCTTTCATCTCTCATGCCAAGGAAGGAACCACGCAACAGATGGTGACCTGAGCCCACTCACTCCCTCCACTCACAGGCATCTGAAGGCCAGAGGGGTATCCTAGGAAACTGGAAATGCCCCCTATTAGTGATCATCAGCCTATCCCAAAGAGACAGAGCGCCAAGCTGGGAGAAGGAAGATAGAGGGGTCTCTGGAAGAGGATGAGACAAGACGGGGAAGCCGCAGGGGGAGCTCCCTGCCTTCCTCTTGAGAAAGCCCCAGGGAAGCTGGATATCTCACATCTCCCCTTCACCGCCCACGAAATGACCACAGTCTCAGCATCTTTACAAAGTCTCTCTGCCCGCGCAATCCTCCCACCTCCCCTTTATGGGGCTGTAACGGCACCAAACCCTCCCAGGCCCAAGGACTTGACAGCCTAAGAAAGCACTCACCAGCCTGCTTCTAGATCTGCCTCTCCCCCTGTCCAGGAGGGGAGACCCCGCTTCCTCCCTGTGTGGGGTTGAACCAGTTGTCTTCTAGGATTTTCCAACAGCTAAAGACACCTTGTTATGGGATTCAAGCCCCCTCCCCCCTCCTCCCTTCTCAGGGTTGGAGGGGGGTGGTCTCCATCTGCTCGGTGGCTGTGTTTCATGCTTGGCTCCCTTGCATGGTCAGGGGGAGAGATCTGGGAGGAGTGAGGGGCTGTGTGTTTAACCATTGATAGGGTTCCGCTTGGTAGCAGAGGCACCAGCAGGTCCGGCCCCTCCTCGTCAGGGTCTCAGCAGGAGTGCAGGGTGGGGGAACAACAGTATCAGGTGGCCCTGATTCCCGCCGGGAGGGGGTGGAGGGGGACACCTGGGTTTAGGATTAAGGATTTGGCTGAAAACAGCTGTTTCCTGCTCAACACCCAGAACTAATCTATAGGTTGAAACCTGAACCACTTGGCCATTTATTAAGTTGGGGGTGAGGGAAGGAGGGGTCAGGAAAGAAGAAAGGGGGAAGGGACCTTTTCCTCGAGGTGCCCACCATAAATACCTAGTGAATTTCTCGTGTTCACTGCAGGCTCTCTGGGGCACAGAGCACTTGCAGGGCACCTTGGTGTGCAAAAGCCACAAGGCAGCCAGGCTCCACACGAAGGCTGCGCCCACCAGGAAAGTGCCCCCCTTCTAGGGGGAAAGGCGCAGGCACCTCACTGTGGGGGCAGAGCTGGTTGAGTCACTAAGTCAACAGAGCCTGGACATAAGAGACCTGCTGCATACTTTTTCATAACTGATTTCTGTGGATCTACAACAAATCTTTTAACCATCTGCTTATAGTGGACCTTTAGATTATTTTTCTTTATTTTTTCTCCATCACCACAATGCTACAGTGAACACCCTTGTCCATACAACCCGATATATGGAAGAAGTGGGGTTGCTGCCTTATCCTGTTTCTTTGACCCCAGGCCAACTGGAGCCTGACACATCTTAGCCTGGCATAGCAAGACAGCCCAAAGTATACAGGCAGCTGGGTCCACAGCCCAGCCCTGCACAGCCGACCGCACAGGCCGGCAGTTGCTGGGCACACTGGGAGGGATATCGCTGGTGCTATAATCCAGCCAAGCCAGCCTTCTGAAGTTCTTTGGGGCTGTCCATTTTCTCCTCATTATTATTGCTTATTCGTTCATCCTCCAAGAGGCAGGACTGGGAAACATACATGGAATGGAAAAGACTCTCAAATGTAGTCAGTATAGCTGCCTGTTAGCTGATGTGACACGCTGTGCAGGGGCTGCCTTCAAAAAGGTTTGTGGATATCTGTGAATTTCCCTTATTCCGGCTCCACTCACTGCCCCTGCTCGGGGTTAACTGAGCTCTGACCAGTTTTCTTATAGAGATTAGCAAGTAAAGCAAATTGCAAAGGGAACAAAAGTTAACATGTAGGGTATGCAGACAGCCTCCACCTTGGAGACATCAGCTAAAGACACAGGAAACAACCTTCCCTCGGTGGGGGGAGAAATTCTGCCACCTCCAAGAAGGAGAAGAAGAGCCCCCACCTCTCTACAACTTAAGAACCAACTTCACACTCATCTCCCTGTTTTCTACCCTCAGGGAGGAAGTTTCACAGCAATTAGACACACATCTTCTTCACAGCTGGAGGGAGAAGAGAGAGAGAGGGCTGTGAAGCTCTCCACCCACCTCCAAGTGGGGGAGAAGACACCCGGGATAGCAGAGCTGGCTCCCCTGGGCCTGTTAGTAAAGGGAAATTGCTCTGAGGAAGGCTGGAGGGGGAAGTAATCATAATCCTATGGACATAATCCTATGTGTCCAAGGGTACAGCCCAATATTTGGGAAGGGTAAGAAGGAGGGACCTGAGTGGGAGAGAAGGTAGAGACTGAAGGTAAAAGGCCTGAAAAGGAGGCTTGGATTTAGTATGAGAAGACCTAGGGTTCCTCAAAACATGAAACACAGAATTACCACATGACCCAGCAATCCACTCCTGGGTATATACCAAAGAGAACTAAAAATGTATGACCACGTCAGAACTTAAACATGAATGCTCACAGTAGTGTAACTGATCATAGCCCAAAAGTTGAAACAACCTAAATGTCCATCAATTGATGATGCAGAAGTAAAATGTGGTATATCTATATATAAAGGAATATTATTCAGCCATAAAAAGGAATGACATATGGACACATGTTACAACACGGATGAACCTTGAAAACATCATGCTAAGTAAAAGAAGCCAGACACAAAAGACCACATACTGTACCATTCCATTTATATGTCCGGAACAGGCAAATCTACAGAAGTGGGAAATAGATTAGTGATTGCCTAAGGCTAGAGGAAGACCAGGGTCGGGGGTGGGAAGAGGAGTGACTGATAATGGGTATGGGTTTTTGTGGTGGAAGTGGAAGGTAATTAAAATGTTCTAAAATTAATTATGGTGATTGGTGCCCAACTTGGTGAATATATTAAAAATCAATGCATTGTATACTTTATTTTTTTTCCAAATTTATTTTTTATTGAAGTATAGTTGATTAACGAGTTGTATACTTTATATAGGTGAATTATATGGTATGTGAATTATATCTCAATAAAGCTTTTATTTAAAATATCAATGAGAAAAAAGAATTAATTACATAAGAACTTGGAAGACTTTGTAAGAAAACTGGGATACTTCAAAAAGTGAAATAAATGATTACATTTATAAATGCAGTTTCAAATGTTCAAAGGAATTTAAGTTTATTAATGGAATCAAACAAGTGATTGTTAAAATTTATGAGATCTATGAAGAGAATTGTAAAATCTGTCAGTTGAAATGAAAAGTTGAAGAAAAATTAGGTTTGGGGATTCCTAACTTTAACATATTGAATATTGATTTTTTAAAAAAGACCTAGGGCTAAGTTCCTGGATGCCACCCAGAACAAGTCACTGTTTGTCTAGTCCCTATTTCCACAGTAAACTGCAAAATGCTGTACAAAGGGAATGCTGCAGAAAGAACAGCCCGAAAGCTCAACCTCTGTCTTTCCAGAAGGGTGACAGCTGTACAAACCCCTATAGCCACCTTTCTTTCAAACCCCAGCTCCTCATTCCAGTCACTGACCAATGCGTTCCCAGGCTCCCTGAGTGGGGTGTCCATTTGGAGTCGGGGCCTCTGTGCATCTGAAGAGCTACCATCTGGGCCCATCTGCTCAAACGTCACTCACGTTAAGCTGCTTACTCCACCCTCTATTTGTGGGATTCCAAGCCTAGTTTCAACAGACCAGGGTTCTAAAGCCATTTGAAAACCATAGGATGAGTTCAAGCAGGAAAAAAAAAAGGGGGCAGGGGGTGGGGCAAGATTATTGAAGAAGCTTGGGTTGAGGGAAAGAGAGATGACCTCCAGCCCCTTAACCGGACTGTGAGCTTCTTGAGAGTGAGGGCAGTGGCTTCTACCTTTTTCCTGTGTTCTTCATAGAAGTGAGCACCAGCTCAAGGCAGAACAGGGCTAGCTAAGAAGATGCAGACCAGGGGAAACACACCAGACATGGATTCTGAGACGCAGCTTCAACAGTAAGTGACGTAGTATAATCCCTCTGGCACATGGCAGGGGCATGGACTTGCGAGCCACACACATTTGTTTCAATCCCACCTCAGCTATTTACCTGCTGCATGGTCTCCAGCAATTTGTTTACTCTCTCTCTTAGAGCCTCAGTTTTCTTGTCTTTGAACGGGATAATACACTTATTATAAGATTATTGTGACGATTATTAACTGAGTTGATTTGATTCATTTTAAATGAATTAATGGGCTAATGTTTATGTATAGCATCTAACACAAGGCCTGGCCCAAACTAAGCATTCAGAAACTATTGGTCATTTCCCCTTCCCCACGAGTTACAGCTGGTGCAATGCTTTGCTACATGACTTTGGACAAGCTGGACTTTCGAACCTACAGATCTATTTTGTAGATGTACAAAGTACACAATGCCTGTGCTAATAACCATACGTTAGCTCTGTGGCCAAGGAGTTATTATTCACTCTTAGAGCCGACATACGGTTATCTGCACAAGTGTTGTCTACTGTGGACCAGAGAGCAGGGAGGTTCCCGCAAGATTCCAGACCAGCCAAAGCAGCTCTGCGCTGCCCTCTCTCCTGCCTTTACCCTGGCCTCCTTAACCAAAGTGCTTCAAACTCCTGGAGACCACCCTGCACGGCCCCAGTCCTGCCCTTGTTCATGCCAGCTTCTTCCACCAGTGGTCCATGACCTATGACATCAACTGCACCAGACTGGAGTCAGCCTCAATGGAGCCAGGTCAGTTCTTCTGAGGCTTCCATCCTGCTGTCAATATTGGTCTAGCTGCTGATATTCCAAGGATTGCACAACCCCGGTGGCATTTTTAAGATTCCTGTGTGACATGATAAGGAGGCACAGGGAGGAAAGGACTAAGACAGCAGGAGGGAGCAGCATCTGTTCTTCCTCTCTCTCCAGCCCTCTGCATTCACATCCAACACAGACATCGGTCTGGATCCAACTGCCATCCTGGCAGGCTTCTACAGGCTGGAGGAGATGTGAAAATACAGGCGCGTGGAGGAGAGGAGGTGGAACAGACAGGGGAAGGTTGTTTCCTGCATTATAGGATGCATTTGTCTAGAAGTCTGGTGCAAAGTGCTGGCTATTATGCTCACACCGAAGACACCATTGGCTCCAGCGGTGTAGGGAAAAGCTTGGTGTTAATGCCCTGAGTGAGCGCATACACCTGCTTTTAGAAAGGCCTCCCTTTGCTATAGTCTATAATCCTCCCATTAGAAACGGAAACTCACAGGGTGACATGCTGTCTCAAACCCAACAGCCCAGCCTCCAGTAAAAAGGTGGGTTTAGTAGGGCAGCAAGGAAGGCTGAGAGGGGTGTAGAAGCGATTGCATCACCTCAGCAGAAACGAGGTAGATAGCACATGCGAATGAGGGGAATAGCCTTCACTGCTGCCAGCTGTGGCTCCACACCTAGCCCTGCAGATCTCAGCACCCAGGAGAAGGTGGCTAAGCATGGATGCTGCCTCAGGGGCCCGGAATTGGTCCTGGGGCAGGGAGTGCGGAGGCAAAACAGTTCCTAATGCAGTTCCACGGCCCTTCCCCAGTCATCCCACAGTGGTGCGTCCTGAGCCCACGCTGGCCACAGCAGCCTGTTGTAATGTTTCTGGAGAGAGAAGGCCCAGCTTCTTACCAACAGGCAGAGGGGCTGAGGAGTGTGAGTGCCATTAACCAAATGACTCCATTTGAGAAACTGAAGGCCTGGGGGAGCTGGGTGGTTCTTCTGCCTTGCATCAGAGGGCAGGTGTCTGCTCTGAGTGCCTGGCGAGGCCCAGGGGCTGAAGCACTGGGGCAGGGGAGACACGGGATGTGAGAGGTTAGTCTGTGTGGGAAGGTGCCTCACGCTGGGGCTGCAGGAGGAGGGGGGAGGGAGGAGACCTGTGCTGGGGAGCAGATGCCTGGGGCTGCTCCAGATGGCAGTGGCCCAGAACAAAAGAAGAGCCAGAGGGAAGGAGGACAGAGAAACAGAGGACTTGCTCCTCTGAGGCTTCCCAAGTGGAGAGACAAAATCAGATTCTTACCTGGAACCTGGCCGGAGGCTTGCTCAGAAACATGTATGCAGCCCCAAACCACCCTGAAAAAACCCTGCAACCCCAAGCCCAAATGGCCGACCGTGTGGGTCCCAGAGCTGGAGAACTGCTGGGATTCGAGTTCAGGTGCTGCTGCTTTCTCAGCTGTGGTGCCCTGAGCATGTTCCTCCACCTTTCCGTATTTCCGTCACCAGTAAAATGTGGGTAACAATGGGCCCTATTTCATAGGGTTACTGTGAGGAGGATTAAATGGAAAATGCACAGCGCTGGCGGCTGGGGAGTCCTCCAGTGCTGATTCTGGCAAGGATGGCTGTTACCACCTCTAAAGAAACGGCTCAGACCCCCGCAGAGCTCAGTGGTCCTCACGTGGCCATATGTGTGTGCTCTTTTCTTCTGTTAAAAGTTTCCCTGTATGTCTTAAGGTCCTCTGATCCTTTGACCTCCTGAAGGTGTGGGTGCCTCAGACTGGAGGAGGCAGTGTGGTGTCCCAGCAAGAAAAACGGCCCACAATTCAGGACATCTGAGTTCTTTCTTTTTTAAAAAATTTATTTATTTTATTTATTTTTGGCTGCGTTGGGTCTTTGTTGCTGCGCGCGGGCTTTCTCTAGTTGCGGCGAGCAGGGGCTACTCTTCGTTGCGGTGCGCTGGCTTCTCATTGTGGTGGCTTCTCTTGTTGCAGAGCACGGGCTCTAGGCACACGGGCTTCAGTAGTTGTAGCACATAGGCTCAGTAGTTGTGGCTCGTGGGCTCTGGAGCACAGGCTCAGTAGTTGTGGTGCACGGGTTTAGTTGCTCCGCGGCATGTGGGATCTTCCCGGACCAGGGCTCGAACCCGAGTCTTCTGCATTGGCAGGCGGATTCTTAACCACTGCGCCACCAGGGAAGCCCCAGGACGTCTGAGTTCTAATATGAGTTCTGTTGCCGTCCGTTTTGTGGACGTTGGAGAAGTAACTTCTTGAGCCTCATTGTGTTCATCAATCAAATGCGAATGATGACGCCAGCCTTGCCCACATCACAGAATTGTCGTGAAAGTCAAATGACACAACTAATGTAAATGAATGCACTGTAAAGCAATAGGGAACCAATATTAGGTTCCAATTTTAGGGCTCGTGGATTAGACTGGAAGTGTCCAGAGGTGCAAAGCCTGGATAGGTTTGCTCTGCATCAGGCAGGATGCAGCAGGGTGTGACTCTGGCTGCCACTCAGATGTGCTGCTGGGTAGTGACATTGCTATCATCAGAGAAGGTCAGGGGGCTCCCAGGTTCCTTAGGCAGGGATCTGGTTAGGCAACCCAGAGTGTGTGTGCCCAGGGAGGAGAGTGGAGGGGCCTTAGGAGCGGGAGCAGAGATAGAAAGTAGGGTGGGTTCATGAAAAAGTGCCAAGAGAGGGGCCACAGTGACCACAAAGCTGGACTAACCCCTGATTCTGGCACAAACCTGGGGATCTGTTCCCATGCTGTTTTACATATATGTACAGGCCCATTATAATAACCTGTACACTATTTCTGCAATCAGAGTCCTCCAAATACAAACCAAAAGAATGGTGCCCCACCCCCTGCCCCACTACTGCCAGTATGTTAAAGTTCAATACTTAGTAACAGGTGAAAAAGTCCTATGGTCAGATGGATTTCCCTGCTGGTCCCCGAAACCTGACACTGTTCTAAGGCAAGTCGTAGACCTAAGAGAACCCACACAAAAACTATCTACCTTCATAAAACAAGTATATCTGAGCCGCTGTTGATATGACAAATAATTTCATTTACTGAATACCTAGTGTAAGCCAGGCACAGTGCAGCGTTCTTTATATGTTTAATCTTTACAAGATGTTCATTATTATCCCTACTGTATAAACCTAGAGCGGTTTGAAACTTTCCTACAGTCACAAAGCAAGGACAGCCAGAATCCATGTCATCAGCGTATTCTGTTCCTACCTTTCAACTCCCTCCCTGCCTGCATCCTCCCAGCCTAAATCTCCAACTCTTTCTGGGAGAACAGAAGCCATCTGAAAAGGGAGTTGGAGCAATGAGGCTGAGATGCCCACACTCAAGAACAGGGAAACCTTTCTCTGTTCAGGCCTGCAGGTCAGACTCCGCCAGCCCAGAAGCCTCCAGGCTGCTAGCGTGTGATTCAATGCCAATTACTCCTTGGTTAAATTTGTAGCCCTTATTGCTTGCATGTACTCCCCTGCCATCCCTGCCTTGAGACTAAGACAGGAGTCGCTGGGAGCAGCAGGAAATTTTACCCCAGAATGGAACAATGCAGACCCTGGACACAGGGTGTGGCTTCAGTGATGTCAGCTTCAGCTGTTTACGGTGCCCTGGACAGCTGTCCATCTGCCAGGGCCCACTGCTCCGCCCAGAGGAGGGGTTCTCAGACTGCCCCCCATATGCTGGGGCTGTCACTCAGGAGGCTCCCAGGTTGTGGAGGCCAGGCTAAGGGGGAGTGAGGGCCACAAACACAGCTGTTTCCCAATTTTTCAACTGAACAGTCGGGACAATGGCAGGGCTAATGCCGGCTCACTGCATCTGCTGGAGAAAAAGGAACAAATGCTTCCCCAAAGTCAGCCTCTGGCCTAGGAGAGCCTTGAGGTCTGGCTCTGTGGCCAACTCTGGGGAGAAGGAAGGAGATGTCCCCTCAGAAAATTCCGGGGCCTGAAACGTCTCTCATCAAAGAGAAGGGGCAGGAGGTGAGAATTTCTTCCCACCCTACCCCTGAGACACAGGGCCCAGGCCCAGGCCCAAGCCCCACTCACCGTCTCTGCCTCATTCAGCCTCCTTCCTGTAACACCAGAGGGGGCTCCCTTCCAGTCTGCAGCGGGAAGGAACACTCCAGCGTCCCAAATTGCACATAAGTCAATCAACCTGTCACAAAGCAAGCACAAAGAAGAACCCCAGGGTCACTTTAGGAGAGGAAAAGAAAAGCCTTTGTGCTTTGCAGCTTGTTCATTCACTGGGAAATTACATCGTTGTCCACACCCATTTGGGCAGTTTTACATAGCATAACAGCATCTTTGTTCACAAAAATTCAAAGCACTCTGCAAGAAATGGGACCGATTCTGCAAGGTGCCTAAGCATGCTGGACTTTGGGAAGCGGGGATCATCTCTCTCTTCATAAGATCATTATTGTGGCCTGACATCATAATCGAATTGCTGAATCCGTAGTCACCTGAAGGAGTTAAGCCACTCCTCAAAGAATCTCTCCTACACCCAAGGGAGAATTTACCCATAATTATCTCATTAATTTTTTTACTTAGGAGAACTATTATGTTTTTCTTCCCCATCTACAGATAATCAAACCAAGTTCACCATAAATAAATTACCCATTAAAAGGAGATCTAATTTTAGTGTTAGGAGACATGGGTTTTAGGTCCTAGCTTGTTTTATCATTTTGCATAGATCACGTCCCTACATGTGACTCATTTTCTTCATCTGTTAAATGGGGAGAAGGTACAGGACAGTGGGTCAGACCACTAGACTATGAGGTGGCATTTCAAGAGTTCAAGTCCCAGGTCTGGTCCTTTGCAGCAATCATTTAGCCTTTCTCACTACAGATAACATATCTCATTTAATCATTTGCTTTAACATTAAAACGTGTCTGCAGAAAATGGTCACATCCACCTATGTAGAGGGGAATGCGGCCATATCTATCAAAATAAGTATGCATTTACTCTTTGTCCCAGTAGCCTCAGTTCTAGGAATCTTTTTGAAATATATCTTATATGATGCCCAAGTTCTGACCTACAGGATTATTGTCAAGTGAAAAGAAACACGACAGAAAAAAGTGTGCTTAATATGCTACCATTTATTTAAGAAAGGGAGAATGAATGCAAAGATATATATGTATTTGCTTATATTCTGCGAAGACAATAAAAGGATAAAGCGTAAAATAAAATTTAAAGGACTTATAGGGAGGGGGAGGAATGAGGTGGAGGGAACAGGGATATTGAATATACCTTGTTTTGTGGATTTGCTTTGGAACATGTAAATATTTGACATAATTGTAAGGAACAATATTTTTGAAAGAAATCCCTAAAATGAAAGTGTAGCAAATGAGTCTGTATGTCCAGCTGGTTGGCATGACTACACATAGAGAAATTAAAACACAGTAATTTGACTCTGTATCCTTGGAGGGATATATCCTAAGAATAAAAAGAACTGCCTCATTCCCGCCACCCCAAAATCCTAAACTGTTTTCAATAATCATTATTGTTGTTGTTATTCTGAGACTTTTGTTATGTGTATCGTGGGATAAACCAAATGCGTACTAATATTTATATTACTGAAAAACAAGGGTTTCCTATTGCAAGAAGATACAAATGTAAGCTCGATGAGATCAGGTTAAAATTTTGTAGTCCTGATTGTGAACTGAGAGTATCAGGATGAACTCCATATGTTTTATGTTACATCCATCCATACACACACACACACACACACACATACACACACACACACACACACACAATACCTAGCAAGGCCTAGAAACAAGGATCATCCTGGAAGGAATGAGTACCCCCTAGCAATCAGATTATGAACTCTATATACCATCCCCCACAAAGAAATCAGGCTTCCTTGGAGAAGGGTCTGAAGCAGCAAATATATAAGATGAGCCTAGAGCATCTTGTTACACCATAAAAGCAAACAAAGCGTCAAAGATTACTAGAGTTGGAGGGACCTTCAAGATGGCGGGGGAGTGAGATGTGGAGATCACCTTCCTGCCCACAAATACATCAAAAATACACCTCCATGTGGAACAACTCCTACAGAACACCTACTGACCTCAGACTTCCCAAAAGATGCCTGAGGGCGACCTATACACAGAGGTGGGGCGCAAACCAAAGCTGAACCCTGGGGACTGCGAACAAAGAAAAGAAAGGGAAATTTCTCTGCGCAGCCTCAGGAGCAGCGGATTAAACCCCACAATCAACTTGATGTACCCTGCATCTGTGGAATACCTGAAGAGACAATAAATGTTCCCAAAATTGAGGCGGTGGACTTTAGGAGCAACTGTAGACTTGGGGTTTGCTGTCTGCGACTGATTCGTTTCTGATATTTATGTTTACCTTAGTTTAGTTTTTAGCGCTTGTTATCATTGGTGGATTTGTTTATTGGTTTGGTTGCTCTTTTCTTTTAAAACTATTATTTTATGTTAATAATTTTTCTTTTTAATTTTTTTCCCTCCCTTTTCTTCTGAGCTGTGTGGCTGACAGGCTCTTGGTGCTCAGCCTGGTGTCAGGCCTGAGCCTCTGAGGTAGGAAAGCCGAGTTCATGACACTGGACCACCAGAGACCTCCCGGCCCCATGTAATATCAATCAGCGAAAGCTCTCCCAGAGATCTCTGTCTCAATTCTAAGACCCAGTTCCACCCAACGGCTAGCAAGCTCCAAGGCTGGATGCCCCATGCCAAACAACTAGTAAGACAGGAACACAACTCCACCCATTAGCAGATAGGCTGCCTAAAATCATAAGAAGTTCACAGACACCCCAAAACACACCACCAGACGTGGCCCTGCCCACCAGAGAGACAAGATCCAGCCCCACCCACCAGAACACAGGCACAAGTCCCCTCCACCAGGAAGCCTATACAAGGCACTGAACCACCCTCACCCACTGGGGGCAGATACCAAAAACAATGGGAACTACGAACCTGCAGCCTGCAAAAAGGAGACGTCAAACACAGCAAATTAAACAAAATGAGAAGACAGAGAAATACGCAGCAGATGAAGGAGCAAGGTAAAAACCCACCAGACCAAACAAATGAAGAGGAAACAGGCAGTCTACCTGAAAAAGAATTCAGAGTAATGATAGTAAAGATGATCCAAAAACTTGGAAATAGAATGGAGAAAATACAAGAAACGTTTAACAAGGACCTAGAAGAATAAAGAGCAAACAAACAACGATGAACAACACAATAAATGAAATTAAAAATTCTCTAGAAGGAATCAGTAGCAGAATAACTGAGGCAGAAGAATGGATAAGTGACCTGGAAGATAAAATAGTGGAAATAACTACTGCAGAGCAGAATAAAGAAAAAAGAATGTAAAGAATTGCGGACAGTCTCAGGGACATCTGGGACAACATTAAATACACCAATATTCGAATTATAGGGGTCCCAGAAGAAGAAGAAGAAAAAAAGGGACTGAGAAAATATTTGAAGAGATTATAGTTGAAAACTTCCCAAACATGGGAAAGGAAATAGTCAATCAAGTCCACAAAGTGCAGAGAGTCCCATACAGGATAAATCCAAGGAGAAACATGGATTCAAGACATGTTTAATCAAACTATCAAAAATTAAATGCAAAGAGAAAATATTAAAAGCAGCAAGGGAAAAGCAACAAATAACAAACTAGGGAATCCCCGTAAGGTTAACAGCTGATCTTTCAGCAGAAACTCTGCAAGCCAGAAGGTAGTGGCAGGACATATTTAAAGTGATGAAAGGGAAAACCTACAACCAAGATTACTCTACCCAGCAAGGATCTCATTCAGTTTTGATGGAGAAGTTAAAACCTTTACAGACAAGCAAAAGTTAAGAGAATTCAGCACCACCAAACCAGCTTTACAACAAATGCTAAAGGAACTTATCTAGGCAGGAAACACAGGAGGAGGAAAAGACCTACAAAAACAAACCAAAACAATTAAGAAAATGGTAATAGGAACATACACATTGATAATTACCTTAAATGTAAAGGGATTAAATGCTCCAACAAAAAGACATAGACTGGCTGAATGGATACAAAAACAAGACCCATATATATGCTGTCTACAAGAGACCCATTTCAGACTTAGGGACACATACAGACTGAAAGTGAGGGGATGGAAAAAGATATTCCTTGCAAATAGGAATCAAAAGAAAGCTGGAGTAGCAATTCTTATATCAGACAAAATAGACTTTAAAATAAAGACTATTATAAGAGATAAAGAAGGACACTACATAGTGATCAAGGGATCAATCCAAGAAGAAGATATAACAATTGTAAATATTTATGCACCCAACATAGGAGCACCTCAATACATAAGGCAAATGCTAACAGCCATAAAAGGGGGGAATCAACAGTAACACAATAATAGTGGGGGACTTTAACATCCCACTTTCACCAATGGACAGATCATCCAAAATGAAAATAAATAAGGAAACACAAGCGTTAAATGATACATTAGACAAGATGGACTTAATTGATATTCATAGGACATTCCATCCAAAAACAACAGAATATACTTTCCTTTCAAGTGCTCATGGAACATTCTCCAGAATAGATCATATCTTGGGTCATAAATCAAGCCTTGGTAAATTTAACAAAATTGAAATCATATCAAGTATCTTTTCCGACCACAACACTATGAGACTAGATATTAATTACAGGGAAAAAACCTGTAAAAAATACAAACACATGGATGCTAAACAATACACTACTAAATAACCAAGAGATCACTGAAGAAATCAAAGAGGAAATAAAAAAATATCTAGAAACAAATGACAATGAAAACACGATGACCCAAAACCTATGGGATGCAGCAAAAGCAGTTCTAAGAGGGAAATTTATAGCAATACAATCCTACCTCAAGAAACAAGAAACATCTCAAATAAACAACCTAACCTTACACCTAAAGCAATTAGAGAAAGAAGAACCAAAAAAACCCAAAGTTAGCAGAAGGAAAGAAATCATAAAGATCAGGTCAGAAATAAATGAAAAAGAAATGAAGGAAACAATAGCAAAGATCAATAAAACTAAAAGCTGGTTCTTTGAGAAGATAAACAAAATTGATAAACCATTAGCCAAACTCATCAGGAGAAGAAGGGAGAAGACTCAAATCAACAGAATTAGAAATAAAAAAGGAGAAGTAATAGCTGACACTGCAGAAACGAAAAGGATCATGAGAGATTACTACAAGCAACTCTATGCCAATAAAATGGACAACCTGGAAGAAATGGACAAATTCAAAGCACAACCTTCCGAGACTGAACCAGGAAGAAACAGAAAATATAAACAGACCAATCAAAAGCACTGAAATTGAAACTGTGATTAAAAATCTTCCAACAGACAAATACCATATGCTAACACATATATATGGAATTTAAGGAAAAAAATGTCATGAAGAACCTAGGGGTAAGACAGGAATAAAGACACAGACCTACTGGAGAACAGACTTGAGGATATGGGGAGGAGGAAGGGTGAGCTGTGACAAAGCGAGAGAGAGGCATGGACATATATACACTACCAAACGTAAGGTAGATAGCTAGTGGGAAGCAGCCGCATAGCACAGGGAGATCAGCTCGGTGCTTTGTGACCGCCTGGAGGGGTGGGACAGGGAGGGTGGGAGGGAGGGAGATGCAAGAGGGAAGAGATATGGGAACATATGTGTATGTATAACTGATTCACTTTATTATAAAGCAGAAACTAACACACCATTGTAAAGCAATTATACCCCAATAAAGATGTTAAAAAAAAAAAAATCTTCCAACAAACAAAAGCCCAGGACCAGATGCCTTCACAGGCGCATTCTATCAAACATTTAGAGAAGACCTAACACCTATCCTTCTCGAACTCTTCCAAAATATAGCAGAGGGAGGAACACTCCCAAACTCGTTTTACAAGGCCACCATCACCCTGATACCAAAACCAGACAAAGATGTCACAAAAAAAGAAAACTACAGGCTAATATCACTGATGAACATAGATGCAAAAATCCTCAACAAAATATTAGCAAACAGAATCCAATAGCACATTAAAAGGATCATACACCACGATCAAGTGGGGTTTATCCCAGGAATGCAAGGATTGTTCAATATACGCAAATCAATGTGATACACCATATTAACAAACTGAAGGATAAAAACCATATGATCATCTCAGTAGATTCAGAAAAAGCTTTCAACAAAATTCAACACCCATTTATGATAAAAACTCTCCAGAAGGTAGGCACTGAGGGAACCTACCTCAACATAATAAAGGCCACATATGACAAACCCACAGTCAACACTGTTCTCAATGGTGAAAAACCGAAACCATTTCCTCTAAGATCAGGAACAAGCAAGGTTGCCCACTCTCACCACTATTATTTAACATAGTTTTGGAAGTTTTAGCCACAGAAATCAGAGAAGAAAAAGGAATAAAAGAAATCAGAGAAGAAAAAGAAATAAAAGGAATCCAAATCAGAAAAGAAGTAAAACTGTCACTATTTGTAGATGACATGATACTATACATAGAGAATCCTAAAGATGCTACCAGAAAACTACTAGAGTTAATCAATGAATTTGGTAAAGTAGCAGGATACAAAATTAATGCACAGAAATCTCTTGCATTCCTATACACTAATGATGAAAAATCTGAAAGAAAAATTAAGGAAACACTCCTATTTTCCATCGCAACAAAAAGAATAAAATACCTAGGGATAAACCTACCTAAGGAGACAAAAGACCTGTATGCAGAAAACTGTAAGACACTGATGAAAGAAATTAAAGACGATACAAACAGATGGAGAGATATACCACGTTCTTGGATTGGAAGAATCAACATTGTGAAAATCATTATACTACCCAAAGCAACATACAGATTCATTGCAACCCCTATCAAATTACCAGTGGCATTCTTCACAGAACTAGAACAAAAAATTTCACAATTTGTATGGAAACACAAAAGACCCCGAATAGCCAAAGCAATCTTGAGAAAGAAAAACAGAGCTGGAGGAATCAGGCTCCCTGACTTCAGACTAGGGAACCTAGGGACAGGAGAGGAATAAAGACGTAGACGTAGAGAATGGACTTGAGGACACGGGGAGGCGGAAGGGTAATCTGGGACGTAGTGAGAGAGTAGCACTGACATATATACACTACCAAATGTAAATTAGATAGCTAGTGGGAAGCAGCTGCATAGCACAGGGAGATCAGCTTGGTGCTTTGTGACCACCTAGAGGGGTGGGATAGGTAGGGTGGGAGGGAGACGTAAGAGGGAGGGGATATGGGGATATACGTATACATATAGCTAATTCACTTTGTTATACAGCAGAAAGTAACACAACATTGTAAAGCAACTATACTCCAATAAAGATGTTAAAAAAAAAGAAAAAAAAGATTACTAGAGTTATGCCAAAAGGACTTGGAAGCTACCCAGCATAAGGTGTCCCTGGTCAAGTTGAGCATTAAAAAGGATCATGACTACAATAGGTTGAAACATAACAAATGTGTTTAAACATTTAAATCTTATAAATCGCTAATAATATTCTTTAAAAGCCCAAATAACCTGTGAGTCACCTTTTAGGGATGTTAGGAATACACTTTATTATTTTAAAATCTGGTCAATAAAGCAAAAGAGGGAGGAGTGGGTAGAGGTATCGCTGAGACAAGACTGGCCTTGTACTGACCATTGTTGAAGAGAGTGATAGATACATCAGGTTCATTACATTATTCTCTCTTCTTTGTAACACATTTTCAAAATAAAAATAAACTTTAAATGATAGAACAGGTTGAGAAATGAGAAATCTTAGAATGTCTTGAAACTCTTTAGAACCAGAGTCATTTAATCCTAACAACAACCCTATATGGTGACCAAGGATATAGATATTATCATCCCCACTTTACCCTGGAGGAAATAAGTGTAAAGAATCCTTTGCCTCAGGATTCAAGCCCACATGTTCTTAGCCCAAAGGCTCACTATTTCAGAGGTGCCTCTTTAATATTCTCATCTTTTATATCTGCATTAATAAAACTTTCCTTGCCCTATATGAGGTTAATGGGGGGCTGCAATGAGAAACGTACTTGGAAAACAAATCTTTGTATAAATATTTTGCTGTCATTTGAAAATTGGGGATCAGATATGCCCTATGCGGTTGCTGTGAGGATCCACGGAGAACTGTGATTTGAAGATAGATAGACAGATATCAAGAGAGAGAAACAGAAAACTCTCAAAGATGAGTGAGGTTGCCATTACCCTGATCCCTCTATCATCACTCACAGGACTTCAGGGTTAAATGAGAAGTGCGGCTTCAAACCCAGGGTCTAGACTCTCCAGCTGACCCAGGGATAGGAAGGTTACAGGAGGGACACCTGATGCTCTGGGGACGATCAGGGATCAAGAAAGACACCTGATACCCTGCAAGCTGCAAGAAGAGCAGCTCTGAGGCCCAGCTGGGTGGGGACCATGGTCAGGCTGCTGGGCATCTCATGTTCATTCTCAGATTGTCCTTCCCTCTGCCACAGAAGAAAAGTGGGTCTGGGGACTCTAAGACTTTTTCACCTTGAAATTCCATGATTCTATAAATGCTTATTTCTGAAGAAGTACAAAGTCAAACTTGTCCTGAGTCCTGGTTCATGTGCTGCCTCCCTCTGGATATTTAGTCTGAGCTCAGGGAACAAGAACTCTCTCTGTGTCTCTTGCTCGAGGTTCTTACTTAAACATTTAAAAAATTACTTTATTTGTTTTTTGAATAGGTAACCCCTTCACATGATATGAAACTCAACAGATACAAGAGTGTATAGTAGAAGTACAGTATATATAAGTAAATTTCCCTCCCAAGCTTCTCCTGCAGCTTCCTAGTCCCACTGAGCCCCTCTCCCCCACCAGCCACTCTTACCAGTCTCTGTGTATCCTTCCAGAGACGTCCATGCATACATAGATACATTTTAAAAATTATAGCATACTATACAAATTTTCTCCTAACTTGCCTTTTTCAGTTAATATCTTAGATGTCTTTCTATATTAGTTCATATGAAACTGGCTTATTACTTTTAGCAGCTGTATAGTATTCCACTGTATGAACATATAATAATTTACTCAACCCTCTACTGATAGACATTTAGGATGTTTGTAATCCCTGGATGTAGAAAATTGCTGCAATACATATCTTCGGATAAATATGATTTCTCTCATTTGCAAGATTATTTTTAGGATAAATTCTTGGATGCAGAATTCTTAGGTCAAAGGGAATGTGGCTAAATTGTTCTCCATGAAAGTTTTCACAACTTAAACTCCCACCAGCAATTTATAAAAGTTCCTGTTTTCCTTCTCCAACATGCTGTTGCTATTATTATTTTTTAATTGTAACCATCTGATGCACAGAAATTGGTGTCCCTTTGTGGTTCTCTTATTATAGTGAGGTTGAGCACTTTTCTTTTCTTTGAATTATTGTATTCTTTGCCCAGTTCTCTACTGGGTAGTTGGTTTATTCTTATCAGTTTGAAGGAACTCTTTATTTTTTAGGAAAATTACCCCTTTATTTATAAGAGTAGCTGCAAACTGTCCATATCATTATTTTTATCCTGACTTTATTTATGGTGTTTTTGCCATGCAAAAAAAAGTTTTTTCATAGTTATAGATCTTTTGTCATTGTTTTTGTCATACTTAGGACTCTTCTTTCAAGAATATTTTTAAGTATTCCCATGTTTTCTTTAGCATTTCTATAGTTTAATATTTATGTTCCAATCTTCTATTCATCTGGAAATTACTTTGAAATCATAGGAGGGAGGACTATAACTTTATAAATATATAAGATGGCTTTCCCAACACCATGTACTAAAGAATTCACATTTTACCCTTTGGTTTGAAATACCTTTTTTGTTTTCATATATTAAACCCCCTTATGTGTTTGGGTCTATTCCTGGATTTGCTCTTCCACTCATCTATTTATCTCTTAATATGCAGGTACCATACACTTTTAATTACTGTAGTTTATTTGATTTGATATTTAAGAATTTTCCTGTTTATTTTTGCTTTTTTTTTCCACATGAACTACAAAATCAGATTCTCTAGGTTTGTCTTTTAATCAGATGGTATTTTATAAAAATCATATTAAAATTATAAATTAACTTAGAGAGAACTGACATATTTATGTTGTTGAATCTACTTAAGAATGTGACATACCTTAAATTTGTTTAAATTTTCTTTGGGGCTTTTCAACTACATTTTAAAGTTTTCTCATATAGATTATATACATTCTTGTTATATTTATTACTATGCATTTGATCTTTCATTAAGCTATTTTAAAGAACTGTTTTAAGGACTTCCCTGGTGGCGCAGTGGTTAAGAATCCGCCTGCCGATGCAGGGGACACAGGTTCGATCCCTGGTCCGGAAAGATCCCACATGCCGTGAAGCAACTAAGCCCATGTGCCACAACTACTGAGCCCATGCTCTAGAGCCTGCGAACCACAACCACTGAGCCCGTGTGCCTCAACTACTGAAGCCCATGTGCCTAGAGCCCGTGCTCTGCAACAAGAAAAGCCACCGCAATGAGAAGCCTGCGCACCGCAATGAAGAGTAGCCCCCACTCGCTGCAGCTAGAGAAAGCCTGCACACAGCAATGAAGACCCAATGCAGCCAAAAAATAAATAAATAAATAAATAAAAATTTAAAAAAAGAATTGTTTTATATTAATTTTGAATTCCACTATTTTGAATTTTATTTTCTAAATAATTCATCATTCAAAGGGAAAGCTTCAAGGGAAATTTTTTTTTTTTTTTTGCTTCAAGGAAAATTTAAAAAATACGTTGAACTGAAGGAAAATTAAAATACAATATATTCAAATCTGTGGGACACAGCTAAAGCAGTGCTGAAGGGAAATTTATAGCACTAAATACATACATTAAAAAAAAAGGAAAAGTTTCAAATCAGTAATATAAGGTCCCACTTCAAGAAAGTAGAAAAAGAGGAGCGAAATAAACCCAAAGCAAGAAGAATGAAAGAAATAAAAAGCAGAAATTAATGAAATAGAAAACAAAAACAATAGAAAAAAAATCAATGAAATAAACTGGTTCTTTGAAAAGGTTAATATGATTGACAAACCTCTAGCAAAACTGAAGAAGAAAAAAAAGAGAGATGACACAGTTGCCAACATCAGGAATGAAAAAAGCGAATGTCATTACAGATCCTGCAGACATCAAAAGAATACTAAGAAAATACTATGAACAATTCCACACCCATAAATTTAAAAACGTAGTTGAAATGGAACAATTCCTTGAAAAACACAAACTACCACAGTCCTCAATAGGTACTAGGTAATTTGAATAGGTTTATAATCATTAAAGAAATTGAACTCATAATTTTAAAATTCCCCAAAGAGAAATCTCCAGGCCCAGATTCTTTCACTAGAGAATTTTAACAAACTCTTAAAGATAATCAACACCAATTCTATAAAATCTCTTCCAAACTATAGAAGAGGAGAGGACACTTCCGAATTCATTTGATGTAGCCAGTGTTATCCTGATACCAAAATCAAATGAAGACAGTATAAGAAAGAAAGAAAGAAAGAAAGAAAGAAAGAAAGAAAGAAAGAAAGAGAGAAAGAGAGACAGAGAGAAAGGAAGGAAGGAAGGAAGGAAGGAAGGAAGAGGAAGGAAAGAAGGAAGGAAAAAAAATTAGCAGCTCAATAATACCTCTCATGAATATAGATACAAAAATCCTTAACAAAATAGTAGCAAATAGAATTCAGCAATATATAAAAAGAATTATATACACCATGACCAAGTAGGGTTCATTCCAGGGATGTAAGGTTGGTTTAATATTGTAAAATCAGTCAATGTAATTTACTATATTAACAAGCTAAAGAAGAAAAACACATGACCATATCAATCAATGAAGAAAAAGCATTTGACAAAATTCAACACCCAGTCATGATAAAGAAAACAAGTCTCAGAAACATAGGAAGTGAGAGAAAATTCCTCAACTTGATTTTTAAAAATCTACAAAAACCCACAGCTAACATTATACTTAATGGTGAAAAACTGAATGTTTTCTCCCCTAAAACTGGAGACAAGGCAAGGATGTCTACTTTCACCACTCTTATTCAACACATTGCTGGACATTTTAGCCATTGGAATAAGACAAGAAAAGGAAATAAAGGGCGTGCAAGTCAGAATGGAAGGAATAAAACTGTTTCTATGTACTGATAACCTGATGGTCTATGTAAAAAATCCCAAGGAAACTACAAAAAATTGTCTTAGAACTGGAGCCATCAAAGTCTCAGGATACAAGGTAAACATACAAAAATCAATTGTATTTCTGTATATAAGCAATGAACCCATGAAAAAATTTAAAATACCACTTACAGTCCCTCAAAAAAATAAATAAGTATAAAATGAACAAAACATGTACAGGACTTGTATGCTGAAAACTACTGATGAAGTAAATCAAAGATCTAAATAAATGGAGAGACATATCATGTTCATGGATTGGAAGACTCAATGCAGTAAACATGCAAATTCTCCCCAAATTGATACACTGGTTTAAAGCAACCTTTATCAAAATCCCAAGATTTTTAGTAGATATAGACAGATTATTCTAAAATTTATATGGAAATACAAAAGAACCAGAATAGCTAAAATAATTTTGAAAAAGAAGAAAAATGGGAAAAATCAGGCTACCCAATTGAAAGACTCATTATATAGCTACAGTAGTCAAAACTATGTGGTATTGGTGGAGGAACAGACACATAGTTCAATGGAACAGAATTGAAAACACAGAAATAACCCAACACAAATATGCTCAACTGATTTTTGACAAAGAGGCCAAAGCAATGGAGGAAGATAGCCTTTTCAATAAATGGTGCTGGAGGAATTGGACATCCATAGGATCCACAGGCTAAAAAAAAAAATTCTTAACCCAAGTCCTTATACAAAAATGAGCTCCAAATGGATGGTGGAGTTAAAATGTAAAACTATAAGACTTGTAGAATAAATACAAGAGAAAATCTAGGCAAACAGTTCTTAGATTTGATGTCAAAAGCAAGATCCATAGAAGCAAAAATTGATAAACTAGACTTCAAAATTTAAAACTTTGCTTTTCAGGAGATAAGAGTGGGAGAAACCACGCATATGACAAAGAACTAGCTCTCTGTCATAGAATATAACTAGAATATAAAATAAAGAACCTAAAAACTCGGCAGTAAAGATGCAAACAACCCAATTAGGACATGGCCAAAGTCATGGTAAAGACACTTCACTGAAGTAGATATTCAGATGGCAAATAAGCACTTGAAAAGATATTAAACGTCATTAACCATCAGGGGAATGCAAATTAAAACCACAATAAAAAGAAAAACCCAGTGAGATATGACTACACATCTATCAGAATGACTAAAATAAGAAATAGTGACAACAATAAATGCTGACAAGAGGTGGAAACACTAGATCACTCATACATTGCTGGTGGAAATGTAAAATGGTACATCCAGCCTAGAACAGAGTTCAGCAGTTTCTTAAAAAAAAAAATTAAACATGTAACTATCATGTAACCCAGCAAATGTACTTCTGGGCATTTATCCCAGAGAAATAGAGACTTATGTTCACACCAAAACCTGTACAAGAATGTTTATAGTGGCTTTATTCATAACAGCCCCAAACTGGAAACAACCCAGGTATCCTTTAATGGATGAATGGTTAAACAAACAGCAGTATGTCCACATCATGGGACACTACCCAGCAATAAAAAGGAAAGAACATACATTATTAAAACATATATTAACTTAGATAAATCTCCAGAGAATTATACTGAGTGAAAAAAGTCAACCCAAAAGGTTAAAGTGTGTAATTCCATTTATATAACATTCTGGAAATGACAAAATTATAGAAATGCAGAACAGATTTGTGGTTGCCACGGGTTAAGGAAGGGGGGTGGTGATGGGAGGAGGTGGGTATGGCTATAAAAGGTCAACAAGAGGTATCTTTGTAGTGATGGAAGTGTTTTTTATCTTGACAGTATATCATCAATATCCTAGCTCTGCAAGTTGTTACTACTGGTGGAACCTGGGCAAACTGTATAAGGGATCTCTCTGTATTATTTGCTGTAACTGCATATGAATCTATAATTGTCTCAAATTTTAAGAATTAATTGAAAATAGTTTTCAGTTGATTCCTTTTGAATTCCATGTAAATAATTATATCATCTGTAAATAATGATAATATCTCCTCATTTCCAATTTTTATACCTCATTTCTTTCTTTTGGCAGATTCAACTTAATGTTAGGCATAGGAAAACAAATTAGGAAAGAAAAATCTGCTATCCTATAAAGTAATACAAACTGCATGGAAATAATTTTTTAACATATTCTCATTACAGGCTAGCACAGATTACAGAATTTTGACAGTATTTCTAAAACCTAGATGTATTTAAAAGCTATTGCTCCTCACAACAAATTGCCCAACGCTAAAAGCATCACGAGTGTTCAAAAATGACATTTCCAAGAAGAGAGATTCGTTAGCCTTCCTTGATAACTTGCTTCACTAAGTGGGTCTCAGATTCCAAATGAGCAAAAAAAAATCCCACTAAAATCCGACACTGTTATTTCAGTACAGCTGGACCTGCATTCCGAAGCCATCAGCAAGAGGAAAAAGAGGTTCTCTAAATGCAAGAAAGATGGGCATTCACTCTGGAAAGTTCAAGACAGATGTGAGCACCGTCACTCACAGTTTCAGCAAAGTTAGACCAGTCAAACAGAACAGTGAACAACGTGGAGAAACGGTATCTTCAAAATGCGCCCAGGGTACAGGGGAAGAGGATCAAGAGGTACAAACCATTACGTATAAAATAAGCTACAAGGATATGTTGTACAACACAGGGAATATAGCCAACATTTTACAATAACTATAAATGGAGTATAACCTTTAAAAACTGTGAACCACTATATTGTACACCTGTAACTTATACAATATTGTACATCAGTTATGCTTCAATTAAAAAATGTGCCCAGAGTGATTGCTGGTGATAGTGGGGAGGCCAGCATCAACTGGGCCCCTGCAGCTCTGCCTGCTGCATAGTAAGGGGAGGAACAACCAGGAGAGCCTAGAGGGGCCTGCATGGCCACTGGAAAGACACTGCTAAGAGAACAAAATGACAGGCCACAGACTGAGAGAAAATGTTTGCAAAACGTAAATCTGATAAAGGGCTGGTTGCAGAATATACAATGAATTCTCAACTGAATAATAAGAAAACAAACAACCCAATAAAAAATAAGCAAAAGATCTAAACAGATCTTCACCAAAGAAGATATATTTGGCAAATAAGCACTCAAAAAGATGTTCAACACCCTTAGTCATTAGGGAAGTGCAAATTAAAACCACAATGAGATACCATGAGATACCATTATATAACTGTTAGAACAATTGCTCAAAAAAACCCCAAAACTAAAAACCTTACAATACCATGTGCTGGTGAGGATGTGAACTGAAACTTGCATACATTGCTGGTGGGAATAAAAAAATAGTACATCTACTTTGGAAAACAGTTTGGCAGAATCTTAGAAAGTGAAACATACAGTTACCATATAACCCAGTAATCCCACTCCTAGGTATTCACGCAAGAGAAATGAATATATATTTCTACACAAAAACCTACATGTGAATATTTATAGCAAGTTTATTCATAATTGCCAAAAACTAGAAATAAGCCAAATATCTGTCAACAGGCGAGTGGATAAATAAACTGTGGTACATAATACTATGGAATACTACTTACCAATAAAAAGAAATGATCTACTAATACATGCAGCAAATCAGAGGCATCCCCAGTGCATTGTTAAGTAAAAGAAGCCAGTCTCAAAAGACTACATATTGTATGATTTCATTTATATGACATTTTAGGAAATGCATACTCTAGGGACATAATAAAGATCAGTGGTTACCAGAAGCTGGGATTGAGGGGGAGAAGATTAACCAAAAAGGGGTACATGAGAACTTTACGGAATGATGGAAACGCTCTGTATTTTGATTACAGTGGTGGTTACATAATTGTATGTGTTTGTAATATTCATAGGACTGTACACCTAACAAAAGTGAATTTTATTCTATCTAAGTTATACCTCAATAAACCCGACTTGGGAAAAAACCTCTTAAGGTATGGGAAAAGACAAATTAAAACCTAGGAGAAGCTATTGGATATACACATCTGACAAAGGGTTACTATCAAGAATATATAAATAAGTTCCATAAGTAAATAAGAGGATAAACAATCCAATAGAAAGATGGCTAATAAACACACTGATGACTGGGAAATGCAAATCAAGACCATAATGAGATACCAATTTACACTCACTCGATTTGCAAAAATTACTAAATCTGATGATATCAAGTGCTGAAAGAGGAACAGAAAATAACAGTGTTGGTGAGGATGTGGAGAAACTGGAACCCTCCTACATTGCTGGTGGGAATGTAAGATGGTGCAGCCTTTATGGAAAACAGCACGGTGGTTCCTCAAAAAATTAAAAACAGAATTATCATATGATCTGGCGATTCCACTTTTGGGTATATGTAAAAAAGAACTGAAAGCAAGGTCTCAAAGAAGTATCTGTGCATCCATGTTCACAGCAGCATTATTTAAGATAGCCAAAAGGTGGAAGCAACACAAGCGTTCATCAACAGATGAATGGATTAACAAAATGTGGTATAAACATACAATGGAATATTATTCAGCCTTAAAAAGGAAGGGGATTCTAACGTGTGCTACAACATGGATAAACTTTGAGGATGCTATGTAAATTGAAACAAGTCAGTCACAAAAGGACAAATACTGTATGATTCCACTTATATGAGGTACCTAAAGTAGTCAGATTTCATAGAAACATAAGTAGAATGGTGGTTGCCAGGGCGAGGAGGGATGGGGAGCTGTTCTTTAATGGGCACAGGCTTTCAGTTTTGCAAGATGAAAAGAGTTCTGAAGACTAGTTGTACAACAATGTGAATGTACTTATCACTACAGAGCTGCACACTTAAAAATGGTTTAAATGGTAAATTTTATGTCATGTATATCTTACTACAATTAAAAAAGAAAGATAATGATTACTTCTGGTAGTGGGGGAGGTGGAGAGAACAGCTGAATGGGTGTAGTGGGACCATAAGATTAGATATTTGCTATTCTCAAAGTCCTACTTTTTGCAGTAGGTGGTAGATTTGCAGGTACTTACAATATTACTATAGATAAGTAGGTACAAAGATAGCCAATTAGGAAGGAAAGCAGGTAGCAAGGAAGGAAGGGGAGAAGGAGGGAGAGGAGGAATAAAAGAGAGAAGAAAAACAGCAGGGCATGCATGGACCAATGATGAGAATGAATCGTGAACCAAGGATTATAATTAATCCAATGCTGTGTACCTGAGGTTCTCCCCGACAAAAGTCTGTTCCAGTGGGTCAAAGGAATCCTGCATTACCTAAAATGAAAGGACCTCAGAAATCTCTAATTGAATTCCATCATTCAATGTGATGAGAAAAGTGATGCAGAAATAGATGAGAAATATGAATAACGCTCAGAGATGTTCGATGATCTCTCTGTCTCACAGCTATCTACGTTCTAATCCTTTCTCAACCATGTTTGTTAAAACAGGAAGCAGCAATGAGGGCAAATTAAGAACAGAAATCCATTCTTACACTAACCATCACTTTTAATCCTTACAACATTCCTATAAGGAAGGCATTATTATCCTGATTTTACACATTAGAAATCTGAAGCCTAATGATGTTAAAAAAAAAAAAAAAACTTGCCTAGGGTTTCTCAGCTGGTGAGTGGCAGAGCCAACACTCAAACCCAGGTTGGTGGGTGTCTCCAGAGCCCACACTCCTTTGATGCCACGTGGAAGCCTAGTTCACAGCAATAAAGCAACATTCCAACTGCTACTTTGTGAATGGCCATGGGTTTCTTTTAAAAGTTCTCTTTGTGATTATATCAGAAAATTGTCATTATGCCCAAGGGGGGAAAGGGGTATAATTACACTTGGTTTATATATTCCATATGTCTTGGTTTTAAAATATACCATGAATGAGAGACAAATTGTAATGGTAACATGACCTTGCCAGAGAAATGTTTTGATTTATAGAAAACTCTTCTTAAAGAAGATAAAGTAGGTATGTCATAGCAATTGGACCCCTAGTTCTGTGACTAGAACCTAGGAAGAAATGCTCCAGTGAAAGATAGGCTCCTGCTTCAGATGGAAGAGACTTGGAAAAGATTACAAACTGGTAGACAGGAGGGGGTGAGGGCAGCACTCTACAAAGGCTGAGCCATCATCAGGGATGTGGGAAACACCCTGAGTCCTTGACTCCCAACTGGGCCTCAACGACATGCTTCACAGAACAAGCTAACAAGTGAAAATGGGAATCTGACTCTATCAAATTACCCATGACATTTTTCACAGAACCAGAACAAATAATCCAAAAATTTATATGAAATCATAAAAGACCCAGAATTGCCAAAGCAATCCTGAGGAACAAAAACAAAGCAGAAGATATAACTCTCCAGACTTCAGACAATACTACAAAGCTACAGTAATCAAAACTGTGGTATGGGAACAAAAAAAGACATGCGGATCAATGCAACAGAATATAGAGAGCCCAGAATCAAATCCACACACCTATGGTAAATTAATTTTCGACAAAGGAGGTAAGAATATAAAATGGGAAAAAAAACAGTCTCTTCAGCAAGTGTGCTGGTAAAGTTGGAGAGCCGCATGTTAATCAATGAAGTTAGAACACACCCTCACACCATGCACAAAAATAAACTCAAAATGGCTTAAAGACTTAAATATAAGACACGACACCATAAAACTCCTAGAAGAGAGCATAGGCAAAACATTCTCTGACATAAATCGTACCAATGTTATCTTAGGTCAGTCTCCCAAGGCAATAGAAATAAAAACAAACAAAAACAAATGGGACCTAATCAAACTTACAAGCTTTTGCATAGCAAAGGAAACCATAAAAAAACCTAAAAGACAACCTATGGAATGGGAGAAAATAGTTGCAAATGAGGCAACTGACAAGGGCTTAATGTCCAAAATATAGAAACAGCTCATACAGCTCAACAACAAAAAAAACTAACAACCCAATAGATAAATGGGCAGAAGACCTAAATAGACATTTCTCCAAAGAAGACAAACAGATGGCCTGTAGGCCCATGAAAAGATGCTCAACATCACTAATTATCAGATAAATGCAAATCAAAACTACAATGAGGTATCACCTCACACCAGTCAGAATGGCCATCATTAAAAAGTCTACAAATAACAAATGCTGGAGAGGGTGTGAAGAAAAGGGAACCCTCCTGCAGTGTTGGTGGGAATGTTAAGTTGGTGCAGCCACTACGCAAAACAGTACGGAGGATCCTTAAAAAACCAAAAATATGATCCAGCATTGTCACTCCTGGGCATATACCTGGACAAAACTATAATTCAAAAAGATATGCACCCCTATGTTCATAGCAGCACTATTCACAACAGCCAAAACATGGAAACAACCCAAATGCCCATCGACAGACGAATGGCTAAAGAAGATGTGGTTCGTATATATAATAGAATATTACTCAGCCATAAAAAGAACAAAATAATGCCATTTGCAGCAACATGAATGCAACTAGAGATTATCATACTAAGTAAAGTAAGCCAGAAAGAGAAAGACAAATACCGTATCATAGCACTTATGTGTGGAATCTAAAATATGGCACAAATGAACCTATCTACAAAACAGAAACAGACTCACAAGGAGATCAGACTTGTGGTTGCCGGAGAGGGGGGAAGGGAGAGGGATGGACTGGGAATTTGGGGCTGGTAGATGCAACCTATTACATTTAGAATGGATAAACAACAAGGTCCTACTGTAGAGCACAGGGAACTATATCCAATCTCCTGGGATAAACCATAATGGAAAAGAATATGAAAAAAAGAATGTCTATATGTGTAAAACTGAGTCACTTTGCTGTACAGCAGAGACTGACACAACATTGTAAATCAACTACACTTCAATAAAAAAAAGAAAATGGGGATCTGGCATTGTTCATGAAAGTCATTAATATCACACTTGTCCCAGCCATGTGCACGTGGGGAGAGGACTCGCAAACCAAGATTACCTGCTACTTAGGACCAAAGGGGAGGGGCATGAGACACAAGGCAACTGAAACCACTTCTATTCCCACTTTTTTTTTGCTTGTAGATGCAACCAAGTAAATCTTAAAAACAAACAAACTGGTAATATAGACATAACATAAAATTTACCATTCTAACCACTTTGTGTACGGTTCAGTGGCATTAAGTACATTCACCTTGTGGTGCAACCGTCATTACCATCCATCCTAAGAACTTCTTCATCTTCCCAGACTGACACTCTGTACCCATTAAACAATATATCCCCATATTCCCCTCTCCACTTAGCACCTCCAAATAAATCATTTTAAAGTACTTGCGATTGAGTTTAGTCAAAACATGTGGGTGGTGGGGCTTCCCTGGTGGTGTAGTGGTTGGGAGTCCGCCTGCCGATGCAGGGGACACGGGTTCGTGCCCCGGTCTGGGAAGATCCCACATGCCGCGGAGCGGCTAGGCCCGTGAGCCATGGCCGCTGAGCCTGCGCATCCGGAGCCTGTGCTCCGCAGCGGGAGAGGCCACAACAGTGAGAGGCCCGCGTACCGCAAAAAACAAACAAACAAAACAAAACAAAACCATGTGGGTGGGCTAGGGAATCAGCTAGTCAAATTAGCTGTGAAGTCACTGAAGCAAAGACAGAACCCCAGTCCTCCAAGACTATCAACACAATGGGAGGATGATATTCTCAATTCCTGTACTTGGTTGGCTAATCCCACAACGCTTCACCTACTCTGTGCCCCCACGTGTGCAGCTGCTCGTGGCTGAGGAAATACATACCTCGATGCTGCCTGGCTTCATTTTAATTCATGCTTTTGAATCTCAAGTGGGCCTTTAATGGCATGGGACAATCAAATGCATCTCCCCCTCATCTGCTCTCCCAGATGGCAATTCATACCTTCCCCTTTCTTCTTAACCCCCAACCTCTCCTTCCCCATTCTTTTTTCCTTTGTTTTAATTTTTATTATGAAGTATAATGAAGTACTATGAAGTATAGTGAGTGAATCTCCATAGGCACACCAGCCAACACTGACAATTACTGACCCAAGGCCAATCACACATTATCTAACACACACATACACACACTTCTCCACTGGATTATTTTGAAGCAAACCCCTGTTACTGTATAATTTCATCTATAAATAGTGATTTTTTGGCATCTATCTCTAAAAGATGACCCTTTTACAAAACATAACCTTAGTAACATCACGCCTCCAAAATTATCAATAACTTTTATTATCAAATATCCATTCAATGTCTGAATTTCCGGCACACAAATGTCCATTTTTTTACTGGTTGTTTGAATCAGAATCCAAATAAGGTCCACACGTTAGCTGATAATTATGTCTCTTTTAATCTGTAAATTTCATCTCTTTATTTCCCTTACACTTTATTTGTTTTTAAAGAAACTGGAGTTGCATCTCTTTTTTTTCCCCTACCCTTTATTTTTTTTAAACTGGGATTCCCCCACCATTTCTTGGCTGATGGCCACGTTTATTCTTTGACAGAAAATAGAAGCAATGAGTAAGAACTTCCACAGGTGCCGCCGCTCCATTTGCCCACCCACCTCTGTCTTGTATGTTTCACCTTCTCTCCCATATCTGTGGATGACCCATCTTTGCTCTGGACCCCATCCCCTGTTGCCCACTTAGCAAGAGTGCTCCAGCAATTCTTCTCTTCCTCCTGCCTCATCATTACTGGATCTTTCCCACCAGCTTACAATGCTGTGATTTATCCCAACCCACAGATTAGCCTTCCCTTGCCCACACTCTTGCCTCTGGCTATGGCCCTATTTCTCTTCCCTTTACAGGACAAATCCTTACAGACCTGCCCACGCTTACGTCCTCCAATTTCTCTTCTCCAAACTTCATTTAAACCTGTACCAGGGCTTCCCTGCTGGCGCAGTGGTTGAGAGTCCGCCTGCCGATGCAGGGGACGCGGGTTCGTGCCCCGGTTTGGGAGGATCCCGCGTGCCGCGGAGTGGCTGCGTCCGTGAGCCGTGGCCGCTGGGCCTGCGCGTCCGGAGCCTGTTGCTCCACAACGGGAGAGGCCACAACAGCGGGAGGCCCGCGTACCGCAAAAAAAAAAAAAAAAAAAAAAAAAAAAAAAAAAAAAAAAGGTGCAAAAACCTGTACCAGTCAAGATTCCCCCCCGACAATTCAACCCAAACTGTTCTTATCAAGGTCACCTCAGTAGTGTAAGTCCAGGGGTAAATAAACTCCTAGCTCTCATCTTTCTTGCTCGTAACACAAGAGATCACTTGTCCTCCTGGAGCACTTCCTTCACTTGACATCTGGAGCAGCACAATCTCCTGATTTTTCTCCTTCCTTATTGCTGGTCCTTCTCCATCTCATCTGTTGGATCCTCCTCTTCCTCCCAACTTCTAGTGCTGGAGTGCCCCAGGCTCGGTCCTAGGAGGTCTTCTCTACATGGGCCCTCTGCCTTGTGATCCCATCTAGTCTCACAGCATTAAACACCACCTGTATGCTCAAAACTCCCAGTTTTATATCTCTAGCCCAGACCTCTCCACCAAACTTTGGACCCACGTATCTAACTGCCGACGTGGCACCTCCGATTGTATTTCTAACAAGTGTCTCAGAGTCTGAAACTCAGCTCCTGATCTCACCTTCCTCCTCCGACTCCACAGGCACAGTGGAGTCCCATTTCATTTAATGACAACTCTTCCAGGTGTTCATGACAAACCCTTGAGTCATCTCTGACTCCGCTCTCTCCCTCTCACCCTGCCCCTGAGCATCAGCAAATCCTATCACCTCTTCCTGGAAAAGGAATCTGCTCTCTCCTCGCTTCCTCTGCTGCTCTTCTCCTGGTCCACACCACCATTCTCTTCTACTACCTTATTTTTCTCCCTCTGATCTTTGCTCCCATGTTCCCTTCTCAGTAAGGAATTCCTGGTCACCGCATCTAAAATTACAAACCATCTTGCCCCAACAACCCTCTCTGTCCTCCTTACCTGCTTTATTTTATAACTTCTTAGCACTTATTACCTCCTAATGTACCACATATTTTTACTTATTTTAGCTTGGTTATTCCCTGTCTTTCCCTATTAAAATGTAAGTTCCTTGAAATACAGGGATTTTATCTATTTACCATTATATTTCTGACATCTAGAACAGTGTCCAGCCCATAGAAGGTGGTCAAAAATATTTGTTGAATAAATAAATACATTTATACATGTAGCTATAGTAAAAAGTATTTCCTCCACACAGGCTTCCTGGAGTCCTCTGAACCTCCCCAGCACTTAGCCTGAACTGCAGTAGTTAGTATTATGTGCTACTGCCACGACTCTTAGTCATTTATCCCTCTAGACTCTGGGTTCTCTGAGCCTGAGACCTGGTTTCCCACTTATCCTTTCTCCCCCTCAGCCCTACATAGTATTGGTCATGAATTAGCTGTTCCCGCCGCTCAGGCTCTCAAACCTGTGTGGACTCAATATTTATTTTAGCTAATATTAATCTCTTACATTTTAATAAACTTTTTATTTTCACATATGATCCTTTTTTTCAATATTATCACCACCACAACCATGTGAGGAGGAAAGGGAAGGGTATCTATCTCCCCTCCAAAAAATAACACTGGTTATTAAACGATTTAAAATTGTCCAAGTATTTCAGCATATTCACTATATTGACCCTCATAACCTCCCAGGATGGTAGACATTACTGTCATAATTTCCATCTTACAGGTAAGAAAACTGAAGCTCAAGTGATTTTTAAAAATCCTTTATCTGGGGACTTCCCTGGTGGTCCAGTGGTAAAGGATCTGCCTTCCAATGCAGGAGATGTGAGTTTGATCCCTGGGCAGGGAACTAAGATCCCACAGCAGGGCAACTAAGCCCCTGAGCCACAACTACTGAGCTTGCACGCCTCAACTAGAGAACCCATGTGTCGCAAACTACAGATCCTGCGCGTCACAACTAGAGAGAAGCCCGAGCGCTACAATGAAGAGACTTCACGCTGTAAAGAAAGATCCTGCGGGCCTCAATGAAGACCCCGTGTGCTGCAACTAAGAACCGACGCAGCCAAAAAAATCAGGAAAATTAAAAAAATCCTTTATCTGTGGGAAAGTGGATTCGCCTTACCCAAGGTCACACAGTTAGAAGCAGGAGAGCCAGGAATTGAACCTGGGTCTCATGATTTCACATCATGTGGTCTTTCCTGTCCACCATGCTTCCTTAGTTTAATATTGATGGGAAAACAGTGGTCCTGGTAGCAGAGAAAAGGAATGGAGGAGAGTTTGCTCAAGGTGACATGTAAGTCACTTGTGGGACAAAAGCAAGAGCTTCCTGATTAATCCAACATCGCCTTCAGTAGACCTCGAGTTCTCTTTCTCTCTTGCCTGACATCAGCAGTCATGGTCTCCAGGGGAGGTGATAGGGAGGAAGGGCGGGGACACAGAAGGATTCCATTTTTGCCAAGGATGGCCAGACAAATACAGCGCATGTTAGCGCTCTAGAGGCACAGCTGTCCTCCAGAGGCGGGAACTGGCCCAACCCGTGCCACCAGCCTCGCCTGCGCAGGAGAGTATGAGTTGCGAGCCAAGCTGGGGTTTGGATGAGGGGAGCAGAGAGACAGCCTGGGTGCTGCCAGCTATCTGTCTCTGTTCAGCAGCTTCTCCTTCCCTCCTGCCAGGGCCATAAGGAGGCACCTGAAACAAGCCCTGGGCACAGGAGACCAGCTCAACCAAGACGGGCACAGTCTCTGACATGACTGACTTCACTGGCTTCCCATTTTACAGATGTGATGAGCACTTGCTGCTTTTGCAGCTTGCCAGGAAAAGGCAAGAAGAAGCGAAGGCTTCAAAGTCCTCTGGTGGCAGTGTGGAGTCAGAAAGGCTGTGACTTTTTTTTATAGCTTTGGTAACTTTGATCATTGTGCTCTTATTTATTCTCCTATGTCTGTGCTTTCTATCTCTCCCATCAGCCTGGGGGCTCCCTGGGGCTGGTCTGTCACTCCCCTTCAGGGTGACTTCATGAACACAGGAGCTGTGCCTCTCCCATCACATTGGGAGCTGTCCGAAGGCAGGGGCTGTGCCTCTCCCATTAGACTGGAAGCTACCCAAATTAAAGGTCATATCTCCCAATAGCTTTAGAATCCCCTGAACCCCAGGGCTCCCATCTCCTCTATTAACATCCCCCAACACCAAGGACAGGGGCCTGTATTCTCTCCTCCCCTGCAGTCTGACCTCTCAGAAATCCATGAACCACACAGGACCCAGTCGGGCTCCTGGGAGGAGATCAGGCACTCAGCTCGTCCTGCGGTGCCCAAATCTCGCATATCTGGACTGAGATGCAGAGCACACCGGCTGCACTTGGTCTCTCCGTTCCCTCCCTGCCCCTCCCTCCTGGCTTCTGGCCCCATGAGCCATGCTGCCCACCCTGCGAGCAGAGAGAAAGGAAGGGCTCTCTCAGCCTAGCAGCACAACCCTAGTTTAATCACAGAGTGCTTTGCCCTCACAATTAGTCGTTTCATGCTTCCTCTTACAGATTAATGATAGGAAAAAGAAAAAGGTTCTTCCTGAGGAAGAAGTCTACTTCATTTTTTCAGATAACAAGGGTTAGCTATACAACTTACAGTGTCTCCTTTTATACCGTATCTCCTAAGAAACTGGGGGGGGGGGGGGGAATCTGTGCTCAGATGGAATTTATATCTCCTCTCAGTTCATGGGTTTTATTATTTTATTCCAAATTTAATCACTTGTTTTATCTAAGCCATTATAAGAGTCTTCAAATCCTAAATTATACAGAGATGCATTAAAAATTGTATTGTGTGTATATTTTGTCTTGTTAATGACCTGAGAGGACAAAATTATGTAGTGGTTCATAAAATGGGCTTCAGAATTAGAGACCTGGATATACATCCCAGCTTTGATTAGTTTACCAGTGAATTACTAACTGTGTGGCTATGGGCCAATTACTCAACCTATCTGAGCTCTGGTGGCCTCATCTATACATTGGTGACAGTATCTCTTCAATCCATTCTCACTGGATCTAAATTCCTTACCCTGGTTTACCAGGCCTTCCCCTCCTGGCTCCTGCCTATCCCTCTGCTCAGCTACCATACTGTACTTCACAGCCCCACATACTCACAGGCTGTTCCCGTTGCCTGAAACTCGCTCCATCCCAGCCCCACCTGTCATCTTCTTTCCTGCTGGGTCCTCATCACATCTCGGTTTAAGTCACTGCCTGGGCGAGGCCTTCCTTCATCCTCTACTTTAGACCAAGCTAATCCCTGTCTGCTGGCCAGTGTTTCCCAAACTTCAGTGTACGTATAAATGAATCACCCAGTGATCATGCCATATTTTATACGGCATGTCTGGGTGGGGCCCTACATTTGTTATTTCTAACAAGCTATAGGTGATCTGATACTGTAATCGAGCAGGACCCTGTGGGGCCTTCCCAGGACAGACCCCTATGCTGTAGCTTCTCTCTGAAGTACTTAGATAATAGTATCTGATGCGTATTTCCTGGGTTGTTATACAGATGCTAAAATCACCACCAAAGGGAAGAGATGGACTACATGGTGATCAAGAGCATGTAGCCCCCAGACCTACTGGCACCTAAAGATTGATAATGCTAACCTCTGTGACACCACCTTCAACCTCACCATCAACCAACCAGAGAAATGTTCATGAGCTGATCACATACCTTGGGATGTCCTTCCCTCACCTTGCCTTTGAAAATGCTTTGCTGAAACCCTTCGGGGACTTCAGGGTTTTAGAGCATGAGCCACCTGTTCTCCTTGTCTGGCGCCTTACAATAAACGCCGCACTTTCCTTCACCACAACCAGATGTCGGTAGATTGCCTTTACTGCGCGCGGGTGAGTGGATCTGTTTGGTTCAGTAACAATGCTGCTGGGAGGAGTACCCTTGAGAGTGACACGGCACCCCTGCATGCCTGTAATCACTTGTTTAATGATATCTGTCTTCCTGCTAGACTAAGATCCCTACTCCAGCCCCTAGCGCAGTGCCTAGACAAGCAGTGCTCAAGAAATGTTGGCTGATCAAACTGAGCAATATCTATAATGTCTTTAGCCTGATTTCTAGTCAGACTAAAAAGGATTCAATAAATGGTGTCAGCCATTATTAATAATAATATTATTATAGGCTCACTACAGCTTCTTGAGGCAAGAACCATATCTTTTACTTCTTTTCCACCCCAAATAGTTCTTAGAATGGTCCTGGACACAAAACCAAGGCCTAGAATGTCTTTATTGAATGGATGCCTAAAGGAACAGGGAATGAGAGACCCTGGTCCACGGCCCTTTATGAGTGTCCAATGTACGTAGAATGTCACAATTAATGCATCCCCAGCCTTTCAGATAAACCCAAACCCTCCTTTCTACCAATTCCTGCTTGTGGTTAGGAGCACACACACAACAGAGACCAAAGAGTTACTGAGAAATCCTCAGAGCAAACAAACAAGTGACAGCCCAGGAAGGAGGGCATTGTTTTAAAAATTATTTCCTTAGTCCTCAAAGAACTGGAACAAAGCAGGATTGTGCTGGCTGCCTCCCCTGCAAGAATTCACATTCTAGGCCTGTCTAAATGCTACTCAGAATACCATTACTAAACCCAACGAGCAGCAGCCACAGGCGGGGGCTGGGATGCTACCCCTCCCACCAGCTTCACAGCAACTCCAGGCAGTGAACTTCAGCTCTCTGCATTCAGCTTTTCTGATTACCCCACCCGGCTCCCCGCCTCCATTTTGTTCCTTTTGGCCTACACCATGCTGTCTTCGTCGGGCCAGAGAGTGGGCAGAGCTGTGCGCAGTTCACAAGCTTCTAAACAAAATAATCTCAAGGAGACGAGTGGACCAGGCCATCTCCAGGCAACCTAACCCACTGGCAGAACGAATTCCCTTCATTCTCAACCTCCTACAGATCAGGGAGGAAAGTCGAAACCTGGGGAAGGCGCTTGAAGACTTTGTACCTCCAAGTAGGTGCTTATAGGGCTAGAGGGGCCACTTACTTACACAAAGGGGGTTGGAAACATCAACCCGCAAATTCAAATGTAGAGTCTTAAGTATTTAAAAAATGAGTCTTGAGTGCTGATCTGCATTTTCTTCATACGAAGAAAATGTAAGAAAATAGGATTAAAATCAAACCAACAAATATTTACTAGGAAAGATACTGTGGGGGGTAAATAGAAATAAATAAGATAGGACACTGTCCATGGGGTTTACAATCTTGTTAGGGGGATGAGATAAATAAGAATAGTAAATAACAACGTGGCATTTAAGTAACGCCTCAAGGCTACAATATCAGAGATATTACATTTAAAAGTCAAATGAATAGTTCAGGTATTCCAGTTTATAGGCAAGGCCTTTCTGGAGACCACATCTTAAAGCTCACTTTTGTAAGGTGAAATCCTGTTTCGGTCACTCCAGCCACATTCCGTGTCGTCAGCTAAAATCAGAATGTGGATGAGTAAAGGCAGTGAGAATGGACGCTCTATTAGGCAGTACCCAAAGAGCAGAGACCAATGACACAAAGGGGTAGATGTGTTGAGAACCCTGATGTACAACAGCCAAAGTGCTTCGGAGTTCAGAGAAGGAAGAGCTTGTGGGAGACTCACAGGGAGGCGTGGTGGCTGCCAGGAGGTGGGATGGGGGCTCTTGAGCAAATTGTTAGACAGTCTAGGTCCTGGAAGATTAAAGAAGGCGTAGAAATTAAGTCTGGCAGGAAAGTCATGAGTCATTTGATACTAGGTTGTGTTTGTGCAACGATTCAAGCCTGGTCTTGAGGGTAGGAAGGATGCCGATTTGAATGGAGAGGAAAGTTCGTGCAGAAGAGCAGTGGAAGAGGACCTGGAAAGAACGTGGAAAACTTTGAATGCTAGGCTAGAGGTTATTTCTTTTTAAATTTTGCAAGTTACATAGAATACATTCTTGCAGTAAAAGATTCAAGTAATACGGAACCCCTTAACACCTTCTTCTCTCACTCAAGTCTCTTCTACATAGACAACACTGTTATTGGCTCGGTGGCTATCCTTCTGTCAGGCTAGAGACTTCATGTAACAGGCAATGGGGACTCGCTGGAACTTTCTAAGCCAGGGACTGTGTCCAAATTGGGAACAGTCAGCAGAGGTGAGCAGGTGACTCCTCAAGAACAAAGTAATGCAAGGCACAAGGTTGAAGAGAGTGAATGGTGTAGGAAGAAGAGGGTGAGCAAACTAGCTTGAAGACGACATTGAGATTGACCGAGGAAACTGGGAATGAGGGAGATTCATCACAGACAGAAAGGAGAATAGGTGGTAAAGTATTTTAAAGGGAGGAGCTGAAGGGGAGACCAGGACTACAGAGGACAAGGTCCACCACACACAGAACAAAGATGATAGGAATACAGGGTTTCCAAAGTCAGGACTAGCTGCACCAGCCAAGATGGTGAGGCAAGTGGCTGCAGTATTGATTTAGAACTGAGCAAAGCCCAGAGGGCTGACTCAGTACCCCGAGCAGGAAAGGCCTCCAAGGAATAACAGAGGCCAACGAAAGGTGGTAGGCAGAAGGCTCTAGTCAGTATTTTAAAACCTGACCTGTTACCTGCCTCAGTGGTAAAGTAACTGTTCTTGCTACACAGTAGCCACTCAGTAAATGTTGGATTGAATGTTCTCAAGCCTAAGTTACAAGGACCAAAAAATATGGGTATGGAAGACACCATTGGTTTCCTACCCAACACCCATCCCTCCTTCTTCCTTAGTTTTCAGGACCCCATTTTTTCCTGGTGGTACCAGGCTCAGGAAAGGTGAATCTTCCTCTCGCTCCAAGGGATGAGCCATGATCTGGCTAAATCAGAATGGTAACACCACCTCCTTTTGCTTGTGCTTGGTTTAGTAATGGCCAAGTTGGCCTATGAGACATAAGAGAAAATCAGCTGGGGAAACTTCTGACAAAGATTTTTATCTCTGTCAAAGATACAGCAGAGGCCTGACATTTTATTCCTTCCAAGAACTTGACTATTTTGGGATATGATGCTTTGAAGTATGGCAAACATCCCGTAAGCATGAGGTGCTGAACCTGGGGACTAAGGATCAACAAACTTAAGATACCAAAGAGGAAAGACAACGAAAGTTGGGTCCTTTATAACATAAGTCCTGCCCCAAACCTGAAGCTACCTACCTTCAGACTGCTTATTATGAGAGGTAATTAAGTGTCCTTTTACTTAAGCCTCTGTTATGTAGTCATTCTGTTCACAGTCATCTGAAGGCTGGCAAACTGTAACTGGTGAGATAATCAGCTTTTACTAAGACCCTGAAATGTTTAACGGGGCAACGAAGTTCTTGCTGTATACTGGACACAGTGAACAAGAGGAGGGAAAGGGGGAGAAGCTGAACAGAGCAGGGAAAAAGCCTAAAACAGCTAGGGCAGCCCAGGAAGTAGTAAACTCAATTCAGTTCAAACCAGTGCAGTGCAATACAATGCAACTTAACTTAATTCAACAAATATTACTCCCTGTCTTCTCTGTACAAAGCCCTCTGGGGAATAAAATGCTAAACACATGGCCCACGATGTTCCAGGAATCTCTTTCTCCTTTTCTTTAGCAATTATAGATTAAGTACCAAGCTCTGTTACGAGATCACTTCTTGGCCTACTTCGAAGGTTCTGTTTCCCTTCCCTGTACTTCAAACATGGCTGTTTCCCAGGGTCTCCCTCTCAAGCAATATCTTCTTAGTCTACACCCGCCTCTCCCAGAGAACCTTATCGTTGCCAATGGTTTTAATTACCTCCTACTTGAAAAGGCTCCCAATCAATTTCTCATGTCCTTCCTCCTCTCCCACAATTAAATCCATATTTACAGTTGTTTACTGACCATCTCCGCTTGGGTCTCCCACAGGTACTTTAAAAACAACATAATTAAACCAGACCTATGATCTTCTCTACCAAACCTCTCCCTCAATTAAATCCATATTTACAGTTGTTTACTGACCATCTCCGCTTGGGTCTCCCATAGGTACTTTAAAAACAACATAATTAAACCAGACCTATGATCTTCTCTACCAAACCTCTCCCTCAATTAAATCCATATTTACAGTTGTTTACTGACCATCTCCGCTTGGGTCTCCCATAGGTACTTTAAAAACAACATAATTAAACCAGACCTATGATCTTCTCTACCAAACCTCTCCCTCTTCCTTATGGTCACATTATCAGTGAATGACACCATTATCCACTTGGCTAGACTTGAGAACCCTAAGCCTCCCATATCCAATTCCTATCTATAGATACTTTGGCTCCCAGGTGTCTAATTATTCTATCCCTTACTATTCATGCTTCCTGCTGTGCTTTAGTTCAAGTCTCCACAGGATCACTATAAAACCTGGTAACTGTTTTCCTGCTGCCTAATAATATTTATCTTTGAGCTTCAGCAAGGTATATGGTATAGTTCTGCTTTGCCGTGGCCACAGAAGTTGGAGACTTCCTTAGGACCTAGAGCATTTGGGTCAAAAGGCTAGGTGGATTTCCTCAGCCCAGCTCAGTGACTGTCACTAATTACAGTCTCTACTTTTCATCGTTTGTTCCAGGTTGGATTGGGGGTCCCGCTCACCATCTTGTCCACCTGGTCCAGCAAGGTGAGTGAACATCAGCTGACTACAGAAGAATGTCAGACTGTAGGACTCTGAGCTACTGTGTCTGCTTCTGGGGCTTGGGATTGAGCTGGGCTGCCGGTGGCATGAAGGCATGGGATGTGATGGGGAAGGGTTTGGGGCTGTCTAGAAGGAGGGAAGCACCTAAGCTGGAGAAGCAGATGGTCCATTGAGAAGCCTGGGATTCAATGACACATCATTGAGGGGCATGAGCCGTGCAGCCAAGGCCTGGATGGCAGGAGTCCTGGGCTCTAGTTCTTACCAAGTCATTTAACCCTCTGGGCCTTTGTTTCCCTCCTTCACAAAACAGAGGTGTTACAAAGCAAGACTCTGTATGCTATTCCAAGCTCCCCAACCTTAAATAATTCTGGATCCTTCTACCAGAAGTGAAATGTATGGGCCAAAGGTGAAAGGTAGGACTGTTTACCTATTTCATCCTTTATATGTATAAACTGTGAAATTACATCATAGTTCCATTTGTAACGCAACTATATATTTCATTCATATAGTATAATGCTGTCCAGTAGAAATATAATAATGCAAGCCATATATGTAATTTAAAATTTTCTAATAGTCGTATTAGAAAACTAAAAAGAAACAGGTGAGATTAAGTTTAATATACTATATTTAACCCAATATTAAAAAATTAGCATTTCAACATGTAACCAATATATCAAAATTATTAATGAGATAGATTACATTGGACACAGTTATTAAGTCTTCAAAATCCGGTGTATTCTACATTTACAGCACACCTCAAATCGGGCCAGCCACATTTCAAATGCTCGATAGCCATATGCGGCTAGTTGCTACTGGACTGGCCAGCACAGCCCTCCACCAAGCAGCTGGTAGCAGCACATACCAGATGTGCAAGGCCAACTTACATCATCCTCTTGGGCCACCAGGTGACTGCAGCCACATGAGTGACTCCAGGCATGACCATCAGAAGAATGTCCCAACCAAGCTCTGCTTAAACTGTTGACCAGAGAATTGTGAATAAATGATACGGTGGTTGTTTTAAGCCCCTAAGTTTGGGGGTGGCTTGTTACGTGTCAATAGAAAACTGATACAGCAGTAGGCAGTGCTGCTGTCTTTACTAAAGAAACGAAGGTCTTAAGGGACGAAGGCGTTAGCTATTCAAGAGGGTAAAGAAGGGTGAATGTAAAAGTCATTTTCAAATTGGTCGTCAGTGTCAGAGACTGACTTTATTTCAATTCTGCCAACTCTAAGCCCCCCTTTTATGCTTGTATATTGCTTTTGCTCAACCATCACACGCCTACACAGATGCAAGGCACATCCTTGGTGCTAAGTATTAACAGAGGAGTCCACAGAACCGTTTTCCCTGGGCTGGGTTAGGTGTAGGGCTCCATGGAGGAGGACTGGAGAAGATAACGTTTTCTTTGTAGACTAGTTTTGTTTGACCAAAGGTTGGGGCACAGCCAACTAAACGGCAGCTGTTGTTGCTACCTGGGCATCTTTCCTCTTCATCTCCATCCACAGGAAAACTAATAATGCTTCCTGGCACCACCCCCAGCCCCACTCTGTGCCCCACACTCTTGGTGGTATTGAAAGAAAATCTATCTTGCCTCCTGTCCACTGTGGTGTACGGGTGTGTGGTCAAGTGCCTCTCAGCCACATCTGTCACCGGGGCCTTTGGCCTTTCCTTCCAGCCCCAGACACTGCTGTAGTGACCAGCTCTGCAGAGCTACGCACTTCACACAGGCACCACCCAACCGTGCCTAGACTTATGCCCACTTCCTGTACCTCCTGCTTCCGGCCTTAGGGCTTCCTAGTTACACCGGGGGTTAAGACACAGCAGTGCCTACTCAGGGAGACTGGGCATGCGCAACCCAGAAATGCAGGGGAATTACACCCAGTGGGATAAGCCTTTGGCCCGTGGGAGGGGGGACCCCTTCCGCTCCTGACTGATTGTCCTGAGGAGCAGTCAGTTCTTCAAACCCTGAAAGACTGAACCACTGGTTGGGCTTGATACCAAGTGCCAGCCAGATCAATAAAGGATCCTCATGTTGGCCTGCCCTTTCCCTGCATCTCGCCTTCTCCTTCACTTCTGTTCTCTGGGATTGCACTCCCTGATAAAGGTGCAGCACGTAAGCCTTTGCCTTAGGCTCTGTGTTCTAGGGACTCCAGGCCAGATGCCAAGTAATCTAGGATTTTTCCAGCTGGTAGATCTTTACGTTCCACCCTCAAATATGACGTTAGGCATCTTATGCTTAGCTGCCTCAACGAAGACCCAAATTTCTCTGGCTCCCCAATTGAGGTAACACTTTCTCTACCATCCCACTCTGCTTGCCCAAGAAGGCCCGGCCCATGACCTGAGCACCAGACCAATGGGCAAACACCAGGGCATACATGCACGTCGTTCCCCTCTACCACTCCTCTTGGAAAAGGGCCCCTCACTTTCCAAAGACACAGACACTGTTTTTCTTAAGTACTTTTATTTATGATGCTTAAAACACTTCACTTCTCCCCTTCTCCTCGTATTACTTCATGCCTAGTTTAGGAACAAGAGCTTGAGTTTCACATGCCCCCTCGATTTACCTGTAAAATGCATGGGTTGGGTGCCTTACAGCCTGCCTTGTATCGCTGCCTAGATCTTCACGTAGAGCACACGCCAGGTCTCACACAGCTCTGGCCCCTGGGCCACTCCCAGCACAAGCACACCCTATCGGAATGAATGGATGGGGGAAGGGGTGGATGTTACCAAGGAGGTGTCTCAGGAGATTTAAAGTGTTGACTAACTCTTCTGCAGGTCTAACACCCGGCGAGTCAGCCGCATCTGCATCTGCCTCCGTGCTGTGCAGCACCCGAAGCAGGGCAGCTCTCGTAGACAGCGGAGGTCCACAAAGACCCTGCTGGTCTCATGTGCTCACTCTGTCACAGTGCAACCAGAAAGGGTAGTCGGTTACTGCACGGGAATTACCCTTTTAAGCCGCAGCGTGATGCCGAGAGAAGGTTGGGTCTGGTTACAATTAGTAGCAAGCACTAATGTTAATGGATTCTACAAATTTGTACTCTGAAGACCTGATGACAGCTCCCAGCATCCAGAGAGATCACCGACTACCACCCAGTATGTTTACCTTCCATGACTGTTCCTGGGATCTGGGAACTCTTACAAGCCTCTATTTTAACCTGACTGAAGGAAACAAGGATGATAGACATTTGAAGCTGGACTACCTGCTTCTGGGAAAATGGCCTGGAGGAAGAGAAACACAAAGTCCTGGGATCTAACAAGACACTTACCACTGTGGAGAGACGTGGGTAAAGCAAACTGTAAACCATGAAACTCTATACAGAAAGGCAGTATCATCTGCTGATACAGAGTAAGTAAAAAAGATGCCGGGGCTTCCCTGGTGGCGCAGTGGTTGAGAGTCCGCCTGCCGATGCAGGGGACACGGGTTCGTGCCCCGGTCCGGGAAGATCCCACATGCTGCGGAGCGGCTGGGCCCATAAGCCATGGCCGCTGAGCCTGCGCGTCCGGAGCCTGTGCTCCGCAGCGGGAGAGGCCACAACAGTGAGAGGCCCACATACCGCAAAAAAAAAAAAAAAAAAAAAAAAAGATGCTATTCTGAGCCAACAGGGATTCTGTGGATTAACGACCACATCTGTTTCACTGTTCCCCTCTGTTAACCTGGATAATGGAGCACTAGAACAAAAAGAGTCATTTCTGATGACCTCAATAATGGGCATCTTGCTTTAAAATTTAAAAAGGAAGTAACCTAGCCACTTAGTTCCCTGACCCTGGATAGGGTGGAAAAATGATGCTGATACACACGTTTTAGGAATTCTACACCTGGTTGCTATGGATCTAACGGCATTGATAGAAGGATTTTATAAACCAACCACAAAGAAAATGCTGTACAGTCTTAATTTTCCTTAAACTTAAAAATATAATAATTGGTTTTGAAGTCTCACAATATCCCCTTGAGTCACCTGAAGAGACATTTGGGTTTTTGCAGACTTGGGCTGGAACCGTTGAGTTGGCAAGTCTACAGCCTGTTCTTTCTTCTCCTTCAGCCCCCAACACTCTGCCAATTCTAGGAGTCGCTGCTCTAGATCCCTCCAGACAAGACTGGATCCCAAGGAAGACACATTCTGCAACCCTCAAGCTGGCACCTACTTGGAAGCAGCAGGCACTAGGCCTCCCGATTGGCCCCTCTAATTCCAGGGCAGCACGCGATCCCCTGGAGGTGGTACAGCCCCAGAGACTGTTGGGTGGTGGCAAAAACCAATCCAAGTAGTTGGCCATTTCTTGCAAGGTGCCCAGCCCTGGAACCCTGCCTGACAGCACTCTAGCCCTCTTGTCACACTCATTCATTAATTCTACAAGTATTTCTTAATCTCTACTACATGTGAGGTCTTCCCACGCCACCACCTGGCATGCTGCCTCCCAGATCACAATCATATTCCATATAGAGAACTTAAGGTGCAATGTAATGGGGTTGGACCCACTGATTCCAGACTTCATTCTGCAATGCAACGGGAGCGTTTGGGGCTGGCAAGATTTGATGGACGAGAATACAAACCATCAGATAAATGCCCAAAGACAAAGAGGGAGGCAAACATGAGTGAAGACTGGTGGCAGTGAAATCAGAGCAGAGCCAAGGAGAAGAAGAGCAAAAACCTAGGAGTCATTGCAGTCTCTGGTAGTAAACCGGAAATAACAAGGTCTCTTTATCACAAGGCCTTAGGGCAGCTGATTCACCTTCCAACATTAGCACCAGATGGATAAGAGCCAGGGACTGTTCCAGCTCTGTTTACCCGCTACTTTGTTAATAGCAGGTCCATATTTCTATCCTCAAGCTCCCAGAATCAAAAGCAAATCAGGTTCCTCAAAAAACTAAACATAGAATTACCATGTGATCCAGCAATTCCACTTCTGAGTATATACCCCAAAGAACTGAAAGCAGGGGCTCGAAGAGATATTTGCACACCCATGTTCATAGCAGCCTTATTCACGATAACCAAGAGGTAGAAGCGACCCAAGTGTCCATCAATGGATAAATGGATGAATAAAATGTGGTGTATACATACAATGGAATATTGTTCAGCCTTCAAAAGGAATTGAATTCTGACACATGCTTCAACATGGATGAACCTTGAAGACATTGTGCTAAGTGAAACCCGCCAGACACACAGGGACAAATACTGTATGATTCCACTTACATGAGGTACCTAGAGTAAAGTCATAGAGACAGAAAGTAGAATGGTGGTTGCCAGGAGCTGGAGGGCAAAGAAATGGGGAGTCGTTGTTTAGCGGGTACAGAGTCTCAGTTGGGGAAGATAAAAAATGTTCTGGAGATGGATGTGGTGGTGGTGATGGCTTCATAACAATGTGTACTTAGTATACTTAAAACGGTTAAAATATTAAATTTTGTGTTGTGTGTATTTTATCACAATGTTTTAAAAAGAAAATCAAACACAAGTTATTCCTGTGATGAAATAAAACTCATGACACAGTTGTATTAAAGGGGATAACAGGCCAGATTATTTGAAATCAGGAAGGTCATACAAAATCTTAAAACCTTACACTCACGTTAACTAGTCTCCAACCAAGAAATAATAATTTGAGAAGCACTGGACTGGGCTTACTGAATGCCTGGGTTTCAGATCCAGCTTTGTCACTAATCTAATTATACAACACTTGGTGAGGGAGTCACTCCTCCCTATACCTCAGTTAACCGACATGTACAATAAAGGGGTTAGATTTGATGACCAAAGCCCCTTTCAGTTAGGTCAGGGTGTCTCAGAACATGGTCCAGGAGCAACAGCATCACCTGGGAGTATATTAAAGTGCAAATTATCGAGCCCCACCCGAGACTTACTGAATCAGAAGCTCTGTGCATGAGCCCAGCCACCTGGGTTTGAATAAGCTAAGAGGTTTGAGAACCGCTAACGTGAAACATTTTATGTTTTTATAATTGATAATGAACTCAGTAAGCCACATTTTTTATTTTTTTTTTTTTTGCGGTACGCGGGCCTCTCACTGTTGTGGCCTCTCCCGTTGCGGAGCACAGGCTCCGGAAGCGCAGGCTCAGCGGCCATGGCTCACGGGCCCAGCCGCTCCGCGGCATGTGGGATCTTCTCGGACCGGGGCACGAACCCGCGTCCCCTGCATCGGCAGGCGGACTCTCAACCACTGAGCCACCGGGGAAGCCCAAGCCACATTTTGAATAAAATAAAAAGCACAAATATCCAAACACATAAAACAAATGCATTAGGAAATGAAAAGGATAATCACTTTTTAAAAACATGAGATGTAAATATAAAGTAGCAAAATCATTAAAAAAAATCAGAATTAATGTACCCAAACGAGTACTGTCCTTAAAATAATAAGAACATATCACCTGTGTTCTAAGGATGCAGTCCTTGCACAAAACATTTTTAAAATTTTATTTGGAACCGTTTTCTGAGTCAGTGTAGAAGCTGGATGAAATCAGCTTCATTTGTTTGCAACTAAAAGTATCTTCATTCAGCTTCATCCTATATTTATTTTCTTGATTAGGCTGCTCCCCGAAATCAAATTCCCTCTAAGAAGAAGACGCCCCCTCACTGAGGAAGAATGAACGCGCCACAGGCTCAGAGGCAAATTCCAAAGCAGAGCTCACACGTGTTCTAAATAACGACAGACGTGTGTGTCTGGCATCTCAGAGTGCCCATCCGGGAAGGGGCAACACTCGCTGCATCTGAGCTCAGACCCGAGAGCTGGCGGTGGAGCAAAAGACCACCCCACCTGGCCAATCCTTCCCTTCAGAGCGAGTGGAATGGCCATCACCACTTCGCAGGTGAAGCCGCTAAGGCCAGAGGGGCTGATGGATTTGCCGAAGGCGAGGGAACTAACAGGTGGAACCAGAACTGCGCTTTCCTAAAGAACCCTGCATAGGCTAAGACCTTGGAGCTAGGGAGTGGGAGCTGGACAAGAATGGAAGGCCCACCCAACCAGGCTATGATGTCAGATCGGAAGAGGAGTCTCCAGCTCAGCTGCTTTCTTCAGCAAACAATAGACTCTTTTGAATTTACCGAATATTTTGGCACCAGCCCTGGTCGATTCTTTCTCCTGCGGTGGGTTGGAAAATATTTCTAGCGTCCCACAGAGCCCAGCGAGAGTGAAGGGTGTGGAAGATTCCTCCTCTATCTAGCCACACAGACTTTCTGGCCTTTGGGAAGGAGGCACCCATGCACCAAGCCCCTGGGAGGGCAAGGCGAGGGTGAGGATGGAGCTTTCTGTTCCCCCGGCTACTGGCCACTCAGAACTTCTGCCTGCCCCTCAGCGGGAGGACTTTCTCCTTGCTCCACGTGTGTTATTCTAAAGTGTTCACTTGCGGGGGTGGGGACATACTGAAAGTGGAATATTATTTTGAATATATATCAAGTTTTTTCTTAATCCCACCCGTAACTCCTCAAAAGGCCTTTAAAATCCTCTTCTTCCCTTTGCAGATGTCTCCCCATTTGAGATCTCTATGTATGTTGTGCACTGTCCTTTGTTTTATGTGTAATTCTCCAGCCAGACTACGTGCCTAGTGGCTGATGCGTGATCCTCTTTACTTTTCACAGCATCCTGCATAGTGTTGGCACCGTGCAGGCACTCAGCTGTCCTGTGGTGCTGATGGGGATGCTAAGGTACCTTATCACGTTTGCCTACTGGGGCTGGGTACTCAGATAAGTGCTCTGTGGATATGGATTATCTCAGTGAATCCCCACATGGTGCAAGGTGCCAGGGGCTATTAAATCCACTTTTCAGATAAGAAAACTGAGGGTCAAAAAAGTTGATTAAGTAGCCTATTCAAAGTCAAGGGGAGGCGCTTGGGTGCAAATCTATGTCTCCCTGGACTCCAAAACCAGAGCTCTTAACACTTAGACATGGCCTATTTCTCAAGATCCTAAATTAAGGAGTTAGAAAACCCCTGACCTAATCTTCTACTTCAGGTATTCCTGCCCCAGCCAGGTCCGCCTGTTCCCTTCCTAACCTCCACACTCTCCTGCCTCCAGGCTGGGGGGAGGGGGCAGGAGGAAGGGACCTCAAAGCCCACGTGGTGGTTTTAGGAACCTCCACCAGGATGACTGACCCTGGAAGAACAAGCGGGAGGTGGACAGGAAGCTGTGGACAGAGAAGGGTAGGGCATCGCAGGGCACGGGCATTCTCTTCCTCAGGTCTAGCTGCCTTTCCACTCGGGAGCCACTCTATACACAGACATTACCTGCAGGGCTGACAGTCCCCCAGACACAGTCCTGCCTGAAGCCTGACAGGGCGAGGAAGCCACATCACAGCCCCGTGTCCAAGGAGAATAACTGTCACTCCAGCAGAGAGCAGGATACATTTAGTTTAACTTCTCAAAGCAAACCTCAATGCTTATGCGTGAGATGCACGGGCCAAAACCGAGGTGCTGAGGTATTGCTGCCCGTATCTCATGGCCCGCCTGGGTTCCTGTCCTAAACAGGAGACGGCAGAAAGAGCGTTGAGCTGGGTGTCCCGACTCTTCTGTCACTCTCTGGGCCTCGAGCACCCCATCCCTACAGCAAGGGGGTCACTGCGTGGCTTGTAAAGGGCCTCCCAGATCCTCAGGTCTGCAGTCCGTGACCAGGCTGGGAAGCCACCTTGCCATTCACATGCTGCTGCACCAGCCCGGCTGCAGACAACGGAGAGCTGATGCAGGAGATAGGGCCGTATCCTGGCCCACTCCCTGGGAATTTGACCCCGCTCCCCCTCAACCTCAGGCAAGCTTTGACAGTCTCCCAGGGAAAATGCTGACCTCTGGTCTGGTTGATTCCCAGTTAAACAAAGGACTGCAAGCTGGTGAGCTGGGGACCGTCTTCCCCAGGGCTGGGTCATCTTCCACCTGCCAGCTGACTCCCGCGCACCCTCCATGCCCCAGCTGCACAGGCCACAGGAGGGGGGCCAATGCTCCCTGGAGGGGATCATGCCAACATGACTTCAGTGACACATAAGTGATGAGGACGGGGCCAGAAAGCAGAGTTTATGGGTTACGGCTCCACTGCAGTCCCAGCCCTTGCACAGCTGTCACTCAAATTCAGGCTTTCAGAGCATGAAGTACCCTCAAGTTAACTGCTTCACCTTGTTCTATCCAAGTTCAGATTCCATCTCGGCCAGGCACACATGCTCCCCAGTGGCCCGTGAGGGCTTGCCCCATATGGCTTCTTAGCGTTACAAACCAGGCCCTGAAAGCGAGTCACCCAAAGCTCTTCTGTCCTGTATTAAGACCTGCCCCTTTCTTCTAACTACTGCTTAAGGTCTGTTTTCCAGAAAGTCCTCCAGAGTCCACCTCCAATGCACCCTACCTCGTGAGCCCTTATGTGCATGATTTCCAACAGCTACACATGGATTTCCCAAACTTGACTAATATAAAGACAACTTCCAAAGGAAAAAAATCCCCAGACTCCCATGGGCACATCCAAGAACCCCCAGGGGTCTGTATACCCCAGTGTAAGAGGTACTGTCTCAAGAAAGCAAAATCTAATTTTATGAACAATGTCTTTCAACTGCAAATTAGAATTGCAAAAGAGTTTTCTTTTTTAAAAATTTTTTAAAAATTTATTGTATAGTTGATTTACAATGTTGTGTTAGTTTCTGCTGTACAGCAAAGTGATTCATTTATACATATATATACATTCTTTTTCATATTCTTTTCCATTATGGTCTATCCCAGGAGATTGTACATAGTTCTGTGTGCTATACAGTAGGACCTTGTTATCTGTTCTGTATGTAATAGTTTGCATCTGCTAATCTCAAACTCCCAATACATCCCTCCCCCACTCCCATCCCCCTTGGCAACCACAAGTCTGTCCTCTATGTCTGTGACTCTGTTTCGTAGATAAGTTCATATTTTGGATTCCACATATACATGATATCATATGGTATTTGTCTTTCTTTTTCTGACTTACAGAAGTTTTCTCTTTACAGCTGGTGGAGTAATATAAAAGCACATTGTAAACATTCTCACAGAATCGAATGCAATCCTCTGAGCTACACAGTTTGTCACTCAGTCATCCAATATTTATTGAGTGCTTCACATGTGCCAGGCGATGCTCTTAGCAATGGGATTCAGGGGTAAACAAGACATTGTCCCAGCTCCGGAGGAGCAGACCTTCCAGGAGGGGAGGCAGGCAATCAAACAGTGAACAAGTAAATACACAAGTGCTGCGAAGAAAAGCAGAGCAGGGAAAGAGGTAAGTGAGGGGTGTGGGGAGAAAGGAAGGGCTGATTTGACACAGGGTGGTCAGGAAATGATATCAAAGCAGAGGCCTGAATAAGGTGAAGGAGGAGGAGGTGATGGGGGAAACAGCTCTAGGCCAAGGGAATGGCAAGGAAGGGCCCTAAGGCAGCAGCCAGCTGGAATCCTGAGGAAGAGTCCACAGCCCAGTGTGGCAGAAACCAGGGGGCCTGGGGGAGGAACGGGTGGGAAGGGGCCAGGTACACTACTGAGTACACCATGGAGGTGAGTCTGACTTTATGGGAGGCGTGAAGGGAGGCCACTGGAGGGCTTAAAATAAGGAAGCCATGGCTTTTTCCTTCTCTGTCTTTGTCCCCTACCCTGTGTCTTCCTGTGCACCTCGTTGTCCGCGTCAAACTGGGAGCCCACTGAGCGCATGGGCTTTTCCCCTCTCATACCAGGAGCTCCCTGAAGGCACAAACTATGTTTCCCCTTCCTTCTGATACCTCCTTTCAGCCTCCAGGACAGGGCCCAAACCCTAAACCCTACCTGCCACCTAAAGTGCAGCAGCTCCACGCAGGTGTGGCCTACCTCAGGTGCACCGCTGCCCCCCCACCCCCAACTCCCGGCTGGGCCACCTGAGGCCCTTAGAGGAGCCAAGGTGGCAGCTCAGGCAAAGCTGGTCCCTGCCATCATGCTGAAGCGCCATCTTGGAGAACACACCAACACCAAGCCCTGTATCACTGCAACAGCCTTGAGGCCTCCACTGCCACCACTGCCCCAAGGGAGCCTCAATTGCCCGTATCCAGAGCAACCAGCATTTGTGAGTTGCAGTCCCTGGAGGGCAGGCAGCATCACTCTTGCCATTTATTCTGAGTGGAGACACGCCTTTCTCCTGCTGGTTTGGAAGCGCTCAATTCCTAAAAGAGGTGTCCTTGGGCTTCCCTGGTGGCGCAGTGGTTGAGAGTCCGCCTGCCGATGCAGGGGACACGGGTTCGTGCCCCGGTCCGGGAAGATCCCACGTGCCGCGGAACGGCTGGGCCCGTGAGCCATGGCTGCTGAGCCTGCGCTTCGCAATGGGAGAGGCCACAAGAGTGAGAGGCCCGCGTACCGCAAAAAAAAAAAAAAAAAAAAAGAGGTGTCCTCATCCACTTTCATCTATTTCCTCTCTCTGTCAGCCAGGTGCAAATGGAGATGCTATGCTGATTTGAAGCTGGGATATTCTCCTGGGTTCTATCTGAAGCTGATACTGCATAAAATCTTGCTTCTATATTACCTGGGAACTCAGAGTGGGGAAACTAGAAAAAAAACAAATCACACACCTGGAAGGAACTTCAGATGTTCCATTCTCCTGCCTCTGAGCCAGATGGCCCCTGGCCCCATCTCATGGCAAAAAAAAAAAAAACTTTAAAAAAATGAATTAAAAACTAAATTAAAATGCTAATAATAAACATTTTCTTTCCTTTAAAAGAGATCCCAGCCTGGGACTCTGATTTCAACGTTTCATATTTCTTTTTGGTCAGGCAGGCAGAGCTTTCTACATCTATCTTACACTATAGGTTACAGCTTAAACATGGGTAAGGATGAGGGGCTTCCTGGGATCAGTGGAAAAGAGAGTCATAGGTTTTCTTTTAAAATAAATAATTTACTGCCCCCTGATACAGAGGTACTTGCTGATGCAACCTTCGAAAATATGTTCAAACTCAAAGCAGGCCTCCATGCGAAAGAAACTGGGCACACCAAGCCGACTTCATCCCAGAAAGAGAGGAACGGCACCACCAGCTGCTCTTGTGACTGAACCCAAAACCACCTGATACCTAGACTAAGTCAAACCAGATCAGAAACTGTCCCTTCGTTATACTTCAAACCACTGCTCTCATTCCCACAACTCCTCTCCCTTGAAAGATGCCAAATCTTCTTTTAAATAAAAACAGAACAAACCTAGCTCATTCTCTTCTCTCCATCCCTTTCTGCAGCCTCAGGAAAGAACTCTTTCTGAAGTTCCAGTCTTCACTCTTCCCCTCCTCCCAAAGAACTCCCCTGTCTTCAAAATAAAAATAAATCCCACAGTCCTCTGTAAAGTCGAGAGGAAAAATATACCTACCATTTGGCTGCCCCCAATCCTATGAGAAAGCACATCTCGCGGGGTTGTATATACGCACGTTCCTGCAGCTCAAGAGACAGTCCCCGGCCCCCTCTACCTTCTCCCACCTGTGCCTGAACTTCTCATTCTGCTCAGATGGGGCAGCACAAACACAATCAGCCCCACCCGCTGCCAGCTACGTGGGAGGCAGTGAGCCCCAGTTTCCTTGTCTACAAAACAGACACAATTGTACCCATCTTACAGATTGTGTTGGGGGGTATAATCAGACAATGTACATGAAGTGTCTGGCACACACACATGTTAGTTGTTACTGGCTGTTATTTTTGCGGACCACAAATTTCTCGAGAGCAGATACCAACATTACATAGTTGGATTCCCAGCATTTAGCGCAGTGCCTGGCACATGGTGGATATTTTCAAAAAAATTAAAATTAAAATGTTTGTTAAATAAATCTAGTTGAAGAGGCCATAAGCTTATTTCCCACTGGTCCCCGCTCCATCCTAAGACTGCCCTGGCTGTTCCCCTAAGGGAATGGTTATCCTCACATAACCTTCTCCGCTACTCAGAAAAATTCCAATAAAATCAAACAGAAGAAGGAAAATGCTCTAAGAAAGGGAAGCCTCTCTGCACACCACCTTGCCAGGACTTGCCAGGCCTCTCAAAAGATTCTTCCCCCTCCCCCTGCCTCCTGGATGGTGTTCAGTACCCAGCCGAATAATGAACCATCAGAGAGGATTCCAACCGGTAGCAATTAACACTGTTCCAGCTGGGAACAGATTCAGCTTCATGATGCCCAGATCTACCGATTCCCCTTCCCTCTTCCAGAAAACGCCAACTGCTACCACTCCACTTGGGAGGACCCCACAGATCAAAAAGAGGAACCTGATCAATGAAACAAGATTGGCCAAGTGTCCATACTTGCTGAAGCTGGGTGATGGAGACATGGGGATTCATGATACTACTGTCTCTACTCTTGTATATTTTGAAAAATAAACAAAACCTTGATGAATGATTCCACCTTTTACAGAACTAGGGCAAGGAAGCCCAAAGGGTTACTCTTTTCAAATCATAGGGGGAACTCCAGACATGGATTTCCATTATAAGAGAAAAGTTCCAGGAAATACCTCTGGCATTTGAAAGGTCAGGGTGGTATTTAGGTGGTATATAGAAAGAATGTTGGCCTCTGTGAGCTTGGGCAAGTAACTTAACCTCTGTGCCTCTCCTCTGCTTCCTTACCCTTAAAACTCAGGCTTTGTCCCTACCTCACAGGGCTGTCCAGTGAGGTAAAGGAAGTGAAGCTTGCAGTACTGTGACAGCACCTCAAGCGGTACCTAGCCCATAGTAGATGCGGGATAAAATTTAGTTTCTTTCCTTCCCTTAATGGAACAAAGATGTTCTATTGTATTCTAGTATTAAGAAGCTTAGTGGACTCAAACTCCAGAAGTTAGCTGGTGGACAACAGTAACTAAGACACACTAAAAAGAAGGCTTCTGAAGAAAGGAACTCGACTCCATTGCCTGGGAAACCTGAGCTCCCAAATACCCATCCAAGACTGAAGTGTTTGAAGCGCATCATTTGTCATAGGCACTAAGTTAGAAGGGACAGGGCGGCAGGCTAGGAAAGAGAAATGCATCCCTCTCCCAGGCCTCGGGCGGCGGTAGGTTTAAGCGAGAGGAGGCGCTAGAAGGGACTGCTGAGCATCTGAACACCACGATGACCAGACAGGTATTTGTACACAAATGTTCGGAACAGCGGCATTATTCACAATAGCCAAAATGTAGAGACAACCCAGATAGCCACTGACAGATGGATAAACAAAAATGTGCTCTATTTATACAATGAAATGACATTCAGCTTTAAAAAGGAACGGAATTCTGATACTTGTTACAACATGGATGACCCTGGAAGACGTTATGCTAAATGACATAAGCCAGAGACACAAATACCGATTCCACTTACATGAGATTACTAGAGTAGTCAAATTCACAGAGACAGAAAGTACAACGGTGGTTACCAGAGGCTGGGAGAGGCGGGGGAATGGGGAGTTAGTGTTTAATGGGTATAGAGTTTCAGCTGGGAAGGATGAAAAGGTCTGGAGATGGATGGTGATGATGATTGCACAACAAAGTCAATGTACTTCATGCCCCTGAACTGTACACTTAAAAATGGTTAAAATGGTAAATTTTAGGTTGTATATATTTTACCATAATGAAGTAATAATAATGATGATGATGATAAAAAAAATACTATAATGACAACATCCTGGTTTTAGTTTGTATCCCTTTTTCCCAAGGGCTGAAAGCAACCTTAAACTATCCTCAAATAGGCCCACTTGTAGCATGGGTCAACTGAACCCCAGAAAGGTTAGGCAAACTGTAGCAAATCTTTAGCAACGCGTCCTTCTCCAGCAGGCTGCCACCTAGGATCGCTACTGCCATGTAAGAGTCAGCCCTGTCTGCTGCCCTTCCTGTCTGCCCAAGGACGGGGTGGGCTGCAGAACTGACACAAGCCGAAAAGCGTGGTGTTGATCAGCCCCGAGCCCCCTGCTGCTTGCCCTCTGGCACCTCCTTGCTGGGCAGGACACGCACACACCTCAGTGCCAGAGCCCTCAGGCTGGGCTTAACCAGGGTGTGAGGAGCCGGCCTGTTCACTCCAGCACCCCGACAGAAGCTGCCCTCTGAAGTCTGCATCCTGTACCTCCCTGCCCCTCAATTCACTCAAAAGCACCCTGGCACTCCAGGGAGAATGTTCCCCAGGAGAGAGGCTTTCAAACCCACTCTTACTCTCCCCTGAGGCTTATCAAACTCTAGAAGTGGCACAAAGAGACCAGCCTATATATACAAATATACAGATATCTAGAACAGCAGAAACAATCTACAATGACGGAAAGCCCTCAGAGGTTGCCTGGGGCCAGGGCCGGGAGGGAAACTGACTGCAAGTGGGATGAGGGAATTTTTAGGGGAGATGAAATAATCTATATCCTGATTGGAGTTTATCAAAACTCACCTGACAGGACTTCCCTGGTGGTGCACTGGTTAAGAATCCGCCTGCCAATGCACGGGACACGGGTTCGAGCCCTGGTCTGGGAAGATCCCACATGCTGCGAAGCAACTAAGCCCGTGCGCCACAATTACTGAGCCTGTGCTCCAGAGCCCGTGCTCCACAGCAAAGAGAAGCCACCGCAGTGAGAAGCCCGCACACTGCCACGAAGAGTAGCCCCCACTCGCCGCAACTAGAGAAAGTCCATGCACAGCAACGAAGACCCAACGCGGCCAAAAATAAATAAATAAATAAATAAATTTATTTAAAAAAAAAACAAAACCTCATCTGACTATACCTTTAAAATGAGTACACTTTATTGAATGGAAATTATACCTCAATACAGTTTAAAAGTTAAAAAAAAAAAAGAGCTCGGGTAAGAAAGTCACATGCTTCAGTAGTAATTTAGGAGGCAAATCTTAAAGGCTCAGGAAGGAAGACAATACATCCCAAACGACTGTGTATTTACCAGACAATTCTGTGCTGAGTCTGAGACCTACAGACCCCTCCTCCCTCCGCCTCTCCCCACTAACCCCAGAATTTCAGAGTCAGGCAGACAAAGACCCCATCAGACCTCTCCTCAGGCTGACGGAAGTAGAATTCCAAATGCTTCCTCAGAAGTAGTTAATAACATCCTGTCTTGGTTGGGAATTTGTGGAGGGGGGAACTGGGTGGCTGGTCCCTCCCATTGGCTTTTAGTGTGTGCTTAGGCCCATTACCCTGCCACTTACATCTTCCCTTACAAAGAGCCCCCAGCAGGAGAGCTAAGAGGCTTGGGGACTGGGAAAGCTCCAAGGAGAGCCCAGAGCCTGGAGACTGGGAGCAGTGATTTTTATGGACTGTACAGGTGCCCACACTCAGCGCTCCTGGACAATCTGCAAGAATTTTGCATTCACAGCCTGTTTTTAGGGAGGAGAAGCACTTCAACTTTCTATTACTGTATTACTCAGGCACTTCCAGACCTATTTTTCTTTTCCCTTCTTCTGGCAAAATATAGTCTATTCTCAGGGACGCATGACCTCTGGGAAGCTCACAGCTTCAGCAGTGTCCCCACACTCCTGGTCTAACCTGGAGGCTGACAGAGAGCAATGGGAGGCTGGGGTCTCCCCTCCACAGAGAAGGGATGGAGAGTTACAAGGAAGGGACATGAACAGGATGCTTGGATTTGCTAAGGGTCAAAAATCCAGCTCCAGGGTAATCAAAATTCAGTTATGTCTACATTAACATCCCCTATCCAACCCACCTTGTTCTAGAGGCTGCGTGATTCCTGGAGAATTAAACAGACCCACACTCAAATTCTGACTCTCTCACTTAATCACTGTGTGACCTTAGGTAAGTCACTTAACCTCTCTGTTTCCCCATCTATAAAATGGGGATTGTGGTATCTGCCTCCTCAGATTATTGAAGGAACTGAATGAGGACATACATCAAAAGCACAGGGCAGGGCTTCCCTGGTGGCGCAGTGGTTGAGAGTCCGCCTGCCGATGCAGGGGACAAGGGTTCGTGCCCCGGTTCGGGAAGATCCCACCTGCCGCGGAGCGGCTGCGCCCGTGAGCCATGGCCGCTGAGCCTGCGCGTCCGGAGCCTGTTGCTCCGTAACGGGAGAGGCCACAACAGCGGGAGGGCCGTGTACCGCAAAAACAAACAAACAAACAAAAAAAGCACAGGGCAAAAAAAAAAAAAAAAAAAAAAAGGACAGGGCAGTGCCTGAGGGCAGCCAGAGAGCATTATGCCACCCTCCTCCACCCAACCTCTTCATCCTGACCCTGCTCAGTCCAGAGCAAAATGCAAAGTTACCTCTCTTTTTCAAAAGTGATTATAAATGTGGGCTGACTCCATCACAGGGGCCTCCTTTAAGTTTTGCATACCAGAAAGAGAGTATGCTGTGTTCACACGGAAATGAAAATGTGGGCCTTGAAGTACTTTTAAATGTCAACAGATGTTTGCTTTAGGCATGCAAAGTGTACCAGAATCCATGAGAAGTATAAACTGGGTGAGGTTCAGACCAGGGACAAGACAGAGGTGGGAAGGGGAGAAGGGTGCTGGCAGAGAAAAGGCAGGATCTGGGGCAGATGCAATCAGGACCAGGAGCCAGAAAGGCGTAGGGAGGGAGGTGGGTGCAGGACGGTGGGTTAGAACTGTAGGCAGGGCCCTGGAGAGCCTGGCACAGGGCAGAGAGGGGACGGAAGAAAGCCATGATTCGATTTCCCAGGTCCCCAAAGTGCTGGTAACAGCTGAGCTGTGAGGAAGACCCATGAAGTCAGAAACCTGGCGTAAACCAGAGGAGGGCTCTCACCTCTAGAGACCCCGAGTAAATGGGGCCAAAGGCAGGGCTCAAGGAGACCTGAACCTTGAGCATCCAACCTAGTGTTGGCTCCCAGAGCTAAAGGGGGTGGCGGCAGGAAGCAGCCAGGAGATTGCTGGGTTCCTTCACCTGAGCCAAGGTGAGCAGCAGGGGATAGAACCACTAGCACTTGGCAAGGACAGCCCCCGACGTAGGCCTGGCCCAGCCTAAGACAGTCTGGGCCTGGGAGAGAGACCAATGTGGCCACGTGGCCCTGGACAGAGGGACTCTCCTCCTCCTTCCTCCTGTGCTAAATGATTTCATGGATTTATTCATTTATCTTCACAAAGGCCAAGAGGCAGGTGTTATTAATATCACACTCGACAGACAAGGAAGCCAGGAGGTCACCCCACCAGGGGCAGAACTGGGACTGGACTCCAGACAGTCTGGCTCCACCACCCACTGCCTCAAGGGTGCTGTACCCCCTCCTCACGACAGCAAATCAGGGGAGGAGAGACAGCACCCCCATTCTTCTGAGGCTGCTCCATGGTACAGATCAGGGTGACAGAGGGGCAGAAACTGCATAAGCAGCCCTGCAGCTGGTTGCCAAAAGGAGCCCCCATCCCTGCCCAGATGCTCACGGATCTCACTAGGGGGCCCTTTGCTCTGGCTCCTACACTGAGTCGGCTTGGAGAGGCCCCAGCTGCCGTCGCTAAACATGTATCCACTACAGACGCTTGTGTCCCGTGTGGGGAGGCCCAGGAACAGGGGCCCTGGCAAAGATAAGTACTGCTTTCTGGGTTAGCAAGGCACATCTGCCTGGGAGTCCATTAACCCACAGGCCGCTCCAGAGCTCCCAGGAGCCGTTCCCCTCTCTCAGCCTTCCTCTTGTGGCCTAGGGAATTAACCAGTCTCCCCAGCATTTCCACATCCCAAACCCCAGTTGGGCACTTGATGCGCCCAGAAGCCGCTGGTCGTTGACACCCGTGTTACTGACACACGGGCTGGCATCTTTCAGGGACTGGCCAGGGGTCCAGAGCTGCCAAAACCCCAAGAAAGAAAATCCATCGAATGGTCATCAATCCAGAGTCTGGTCTGCGGGAAGGCCCCCTCCCCCTCCTGAAGAGCTGGATGCTTCTCAAAGATCGCTAAGGAAGAACATTCCACACAGTTCCCTCTCATTGTCAGGAAATACCGGTGCATCTGAGCTCAGTCCTGGCGGCCACCAAATTAACACATGCTGTTGCCTTCTACTGGGGAGGCGGCACCAAATTAACACATGCTGTTGCCTTCTACTGGGGAGGCGGCACGGCACAAGGGCTCGGGGGTGGGGGGTGGGGGACAGGCTCTTGTCCAGGGCAGACGGTGTGACACTGGGCAACGTGCTTCACCCCTCTGGATGCCAGCAGAGGACAGCACAGGTCGTTGGGAGAGTTACAGGAGATGACAGAGGTCAAGGCTCCAGCAGTGCCGATCCCAGGGGATGCTCCCAATGAACGGTCGCCACTGTTACGGCTGTTAATGGTGTCCCCATCACCGGGGAAGGCCACCTTACCAGTTCCTCCTGGTACACTGAGAGCACGGCAGCCACAGAGAGCAGCATGCCCACAGCGTGACTCAGCCTGCTGCCTCTATGAGGAAGGCCCCTGTCTCTGTTCCTGGACCTTCCAGGAACCTCCCACAGCAACTGACAGCCATAAACATAGCCAGTAGGAACCCCCGAAAAGCTTGGTGGAGGACACTGGGTCATTCCTCCAGGCCAGGTGCCCACCACTGGACTGACCACACACACACCCCTACACCCCACCTCCAGCTGTTTCTCCAGCTCTCATGTCCTCACTAAGTAGAAGAGCATCCAGCAGAGCAATCCCCAAAACTGTGCTCCCAAGAGCAAGCAGATGCTTCTAAAAATAGCCACTGTTCCTTCAGAGCGTGGGAGGCGGAAGGGGAGCGAGTGCCCACAGCGCCTGCAGGAGTGGAGAACCCAGGAGAAGCATCACCCCTTGCAGGGCCTGCTCATCGCCGACCGCACTGAGGCCAGGGCCAGGGCAGGTGACCCCAGGGATGCGCTGTGCTCACAGAGCCTGTCCTGTTTGCTTTGTGCACACGGGTGAGGGAGCAGTCTGCACGGCTCCGAGTCTTAGGGGCGGGTCCCCCCTGCTTTGGGGGAGGTTGTCCCTTTCTGGTTTGAGGCAGGGATGTGATGGCTCAATAACCTAGAATCAACCCGTTCTGGCCCTAATGCAGCCTCAAACCTTCCTAGGCTAAGTGGGGACACTGGATCCTTAATCTAAACAAAAATTTAAAGTCACTGGGTCCAAATCCCTGCCACAGGGAGCCCTGCACCCATGAGGAGGGCAGGACAGACCGTCCCCTCCACCACCTTCCTTTTCCTTCCCATTTCACAACCAAACAAGCACACATCTCTCAGACAGAGTTGCTTGAGATGAAAGGGTTTCCTAACTCAAGGTAGCCCCTAGCCAGGCTGCTTCCAAAGGTCCAAGGGAGCATCACCAGCTCCCGATGGAGACAGGTGACCCACGCAGCTGACTTCCCCCTTGCTCTGGTTCCGCACCACGTGATAGGGAACGAAGACTCCCCTGAACCAGGACCTGCTCTCCATCCCTGGAAGCCAGCTGAGAGCAAAATGGCCTATTCTCACTTCTTCCCAACCAGCAGCTTGCGCATTCCTGACCTGAGATCCAGAGATGCCAAGACTGAGACAGGCCGGGGTACAGAGAGAAGGCTGCTTTGGGCTGGTGGAGCCCAGAGTAAAGGGCTGAAGGAAAGAAAGGGAGACACTCAGGAAAGACTAACAGAGGAGAGGACCGAGTCACAGAGTTAATGCGGGCTCCGCAGTTAGGTCCATAGGCCCGAGTCCTCCCTCTGCCAAAATGCTCTTCGGCATCTCCCTTTCCCAGACACGCCCGCCCCTCAGACCAAAGCTCCCCTGCCCACCCTCGCCCTTGCCTCTCTTCCTCCTACAGTTCAGTTCACTCAGCACAGTCGCTTCTCTCCCTTCTAGGCTGCTTGCTTCACGTTCCTGATTCTAACACCAAACGGGTCCACTCTCTGGCTAGCAAGCTTCTTGCAGACCCTGTACACAAACACAACTCCAGCATCGTCGGGAAAACATTCACAATTCTAACACATGCCACTTAGGAGATTTTTGAGGCCAAAGCGGTAGGACTCACCTGGGAGGAGGAATGGGGTAGCGATAGGAAGCCAAGGGGTAGGGTAGAGTCGACCCTCCTAGCTCTGTCCTGAAGGAGTCGTGGCCAGTTCATGCAGCATCTTCTGAGTCTCCCTCCATGGGGATAGGTGGAGATGGAAAGCTAGGCGTTCCTTAGACCCCAGGCCATCCCAAGGGGCAGATGTAGGACTGAGCAAAATCCCAGCTAGACCTTCCCCTTGGATACTGGCCTCAGAGCAAACACAGCAGCCCTGCCCTCAGTGCAATCAAAATAACTCCTGGCTTCCCTGCTCCTTGCCACCTCCCACTGGCCACCTCCCCAGCCCTCCATGGCATAAACAGGGCTTTATTATCTCAAGCCCACCACGTCCTCAGAGAGGGCCGTGAATGGAATGCCACACAGTACACTTGTTTATTAATAACCACTCATACCCCCAACCCGTTCGCTCACTCGCTCACCGCTGGATTCCCTCATGAATAATGGAGGAGTTGTGTGGCCCATGACACAAGCCAGGCTGTGCTGCTCAGGCTCCAAGGGGATAGACAAAGAGGGGTGCCAGGCTGGGCCAGGCTCCCCAAGGCAGGAGTGGAATGGGGAGCAGATCCCCCCAGTTAAGATTCAGAGGCATGATGTTTGTGGGGGACCACAGTGTGGAGTGGGTGGTACCGCCTCCCCCCGCCATGAAACCCAAGCCAGGGACGGCAGCAGGTCACGTAACATTTACTCAACACCCACCCTGCCCATCCACATCGTTCTGTGCTGGCCCCGCACAGAACAATGGCTCTCCGTAAACCTCAACGTCAGCCCACTCACTGGTCCACTTCTACTTCAGGGCCTCAGGACAAACCTGTCTCTCTTCCACTTGACAGCCATCACACATTTGATGGTAGCCATGAGTGTGCCCTCCCTCCAACACTCCAAATCTCCAGGCAAAGTACCTCCAGTCCCTTCAACCGCTCCTCATGAAACTATTTCCAGCCATTGCACCGTCCTGCTTCCCCTACGAGGGCCAAACTTCAGAGGGTCAGGCTTTCCCTCAAACTGTAAGGCCCAGCTCTCCTATCCTGCTGGTGAGAGTGTACCCTGCTAACATCCTTCTGGAGGAAAGCTTGGAAATACATTCAAAAGTCTTTAAAATGTTTATGCCCTCTGTTCCATAAATCCCATTTCTGGGAGTAGATCTTAAGTAAATAATCAAGGATAATTAGAATATATAAGTCACACAAATGTTCATCAGAATACTGCTTATAAAGGTAAAAAATTAGAAACATCCTAAACAGCCATCACTAGGGGAAATGTTAGACTATGGCACGTCCATGGTTTGACAGGGTGTAGAGTATGGAAACAAGCGTTCTGGTTCTGCCATTTATTGGCTGTGTTACTTTAGGCGAGTTACTTAGCCTCTCTGTGCCTCACTCTCCTTATTTGTATAACCGGGATAATAAAAGTATCAATCTCAAGTTACAAAGATTCAACGATGACAGTGTCTGATAGATATGGTAAATGCTTAAAATAAAAAGGCATGGATTCTTACTACTACCATAAGCAATGAAATATTACATAGCTATTAAAATGATGAAATACGGTAGAATAATATTTTAATAATATGAAAAATTAAGTGAAAAAAGGCAGATTACAAAAATAGGATAAGAATGGCTACCTTTGGTAGTGAAACTATAGATAATTTGCATTTTTTTGCTTTGTGCTTAATTATATTTTGTAAATTTTCTGCAAAGAACATAAATTACTTTTGTTAACAAGAATAAGTATTCTTGTACTTATGGTGCCATCCCTAGCATGCAGCACAGGGCAGCCCTGGTCCTGGATGCCGCCCTTCCTCTGGGGAAGCCAATCTGGCATTGCCTTTGACCATCACATCACACTGCTGCCTTGTATTGAGCGTCAAGTCGATAACCCAGCCCCGTGGCCCTGGCTCCCTCCAGCCCCACACCTTGCCCCCAGCCTGGCCTTTTCCCAGGGGCTGCTGTTGAGCCCTTTCTCTTGCCTGTAATGAACACGGGGCTAGTGGAGTCTGCAAGAGTGTGGGAAGGATAGTTGAGAAAGGCACAGCCAGAGTGGAAGGTGTTGGCCTGAGGTTCAGTGCTGCAGTAGAGGGGTACCTCTCAGGTGGGGGGCAGAGGCAGCCCCTTCTCCATCTCAGCAGGGTAGGGAGGGGTTAATGGAGAGAGCAGATTTATCCAACATTGAAGAGGAATAAAGAGTGGCAAGAATCTGAGAAAATCAGGCCAACGTCCAGACTGGGGGTGCACCCAGACGGTAGCCGCTCCCCGCCCCCCCCACCATCCACTGCTGTAGAGTGTCTTTGGCTCTTGTCATGGAGGTAGCCACACTGGCCAATCCCTCAGGGCCACCTGCAGATAGCAGCCCCTTTCTCAGCCCAGAGCGACGGCCCAGCGGAGAACAGCGCGTGGGGAGGCTTGGCAGCCAGAGGGGAGGAATGCAGTAGAGGGCAGAGAGCTGTGGGGATGGCTGGCCGGAATGTGGGTCACATTTGCAGAGGATGGCCCGCACCAGCCCAGAACGGCTGTAACAACAGCTGGCCTGGCGTGCCTGAGGCAGAGTTCCGTCCCATCCTAGGCGGGGCAGCCGAGTCCCGCTCACTAACTCAGGATCACTCCCCCCTCACCCACAGCCCCCTCCTAAGAGGACAGGTGTGCCACTCTTCCACACCAGAGCAGATCAGCAACGAAATGATTTGGGGGACTGGTGACCCTGCCAGAGTGTGGCCAAGGGACTGTCCATAGGACCGAGGGGACTGGGCGGGGCTGGGTGAGCCTGAGGCCCTCAAACCGCATTTGTTAACTGTTAACTCTTGCGGCTAATGGTCCAGTCTCATCTCTAGGGACATAATTCCCATTTTCCGGAATGAAAAGCAAATTCTACTACAACCAGAAACTTGCTGTCGTGAGAAGTACTTCATCTAAAGTGGCTAAACGATTAGCTGGGTGACCCCCATCGGAGGAGCTGTAGAAATCCCTGCACAGAGCAGGAGGTGGGCTAAGAGCAACTCCGAGGGCTCGTCCAGTGCCAACACCCCAGGATTACACAAGGCTGGAGGCGGCCGGCAGGAAGCAAATCATTCAGAAGTGAGCCTGGGATGAGAATGGCAGGTGTCCGTAGAGCAGCGTGGCCTAGGATTGTACCACCCAGGTCTGTGGTCCATCTCTGCTGCGCTGTGACTGCTGCTTGGATCTGTTTGTGGTTGTGCCTATGTGTGAGTGTGCGTCTGCGAGTCCGTGTGGAGGCACACACCTGGGGAGGGGTTTGGGTCACCACGTGTACGCCCCAGTGAGTGTGAGCACACTTTACTCGGCCGTGTGTGTGTGAAGGTGTCTCAGTGTATGTATATCTAAGCGCATGCCTACCTGCCTGGCTTGGTGGGCTTATGTGTAGGACTACGGGTATCTGCCTGGCTTGGTGGGCTTATGTGTAGGACTACGGGTATCTGCCTGGCTTGGTGGGCTTATGTGTAGGACTACGGGTATCTGTCTGTCTAGTGGCATGTGCATGTGACTTACGCTATTAGTGTGACTCATTATGTGTGGGTGTTTGTCTGTCTGTGCATGTCTACAGGTGTTCCAGTTCACATATATGGTATGGGATGGGTGTCTCCTCGGGTTTATAGGTTGGTATCATCGTGTAGGTATGTGAGTGCAAATATGTGGAAGTTATGATAGATGTTTGATGTGTGGGTCTCTTAGTCTCATGCGTGTGTTTGTCCTGGTTCCTATATGCATGTCTGTGGGTGTGTATGTCTACCTTGATGTCTGTACTACCTGTGGGTGTGTAGGAGCAGAATGAGGACGGGGAGGGGGCAGTCCCATGGTCTCCCTGCCGCTCTCCAGTCAGGAACAACACTGAATGAATCTTCCACCTGCAAACCCTGTAGGGGCTCCCTGTTTCTGCAGAATAAAACCTACCTCCCCCAGTCTGACACCTAGGGAACTCCATGTCACCGTCCAGTAATCTGACTATACTTGTTTTTCTCCAAATGTCCGAGATAGCTCACCTTCACCTCTGCTTTTTTCTGTTTCTCTGCCTAGAGTTCCCTTACCCTGTCTCTGCCCCACAAAATCTTACTCGTCTTCTAAGGCCAATGCCACCTCCTCCAGGAAGCCAGTCCAATCCTCAGACCATTCCCACCTTCAGCTTCCAAGCTAATTACGTATATCCCTCACTAAGCACAGATCCCGTTCTCCTTTCATTGCAATGATGTGTGCAAGTATTTCCTCCACTATCGGACGATGAAGAACTTAGAGTCAGGAACTTCATCCTGTCCTTTGTAGCTCCCTAGGTGCCTGGTTCAATGTCTGGTACACAGAGGCGTGCAGTAAATGTTTACTGAACTATATGACTTGACTTTAGCTACCCAGCAAGCTGAAAATGGAAACAACATTGATATCGTCTTGGGGCCTTTAGAATTGGGCAAGTATAAGACATAGGTTTGCGAGTCCCCAGCCCTGGTGTGCCGTAGGGCTAGGAAAAACCAATTACCCTCTCCAGACTCAGGCTCTGTGTCTAAAGGAGCCTCTTCCGAGAAAAACTGCCCAAGGTCAAATGGGACAGTTGGGCCAGCTTCTTCATTCTTGTGAAGCGTGGTTACCTAAGAACTGACCTCTCTCAGGGGCTGGGCACTGCTCCAAACATCCCATCCATACTGGAATTCACATGGCCGGCTGCTGCAGCCAGGATGGAGTCCAGTTACCAATTTTCCTTTAGCAACTCTACACGCACACTCCAAGGTTCTCTCCAAGAGAACCCCAAGGTTCTCTCACGTAGGTTGAGCTTTTGCACTGTGACGGTGCAGCCTATTCTGCCTTCCCACCAGCTAGATCTCCAGCCTCTGGAGCAAGACCCTGGCTCACGATGATGGGGAAGGGAGCAAGTAGCACTCTTCAAGTCCTGGCACCAGGAGAAAGATCCCCTGAACAAAGAATTGAAGAATAACGGCGGTGTTTGACTCATACTTTGGGAAAATCTACCAGAAAGGCTAAAATTCTACCCCCAAAATTGACATTACTAAATGTTGGTAAAGATGTTGTGTAACTGGAACACATACGCTGCTGGTAGAAGAATAAACTGGCACAGTCACTTTGGAAGACTGTTCAGCAGTGTGCACTAAAGCTCAGCATACTTACACCCTGTGCTCCAGCAGTTCTACCTCTGGGCATGCACCCAACGGAAGTCAGCACTTACCTCCATAAAAAGGCATGTTCAAGAGTGATTATATTCAAATTCATATGGTGTTGCAAGGGGCCCTGAAGAGCCAAAACAATCTTGAAGAAGAACAACAAACCGGAGATTCACATTTCCCAATTTCAAAACTTTAATATAAAACTACAGCAGTCAAATCAGTGCAGTACTGGCATTAGGACAGACCAATGGAATAGAATTTAGAGTTCAGAAATAAACTCATATATCTATGGCCAATTGATTTTTGACAGGAGTGCCAAGTCCACTCAATGGGGAAAGAACAGTTTCGTCAACAAATGGTGCTAGGACAACTGGATTTACACATGCGAATTAATGACATTGGATCCCTACCCCACACCACACACAAAAATTAACTCAAAAGGGATCAGTGACCTAAGTATAAGAGCCAGAACTATAAAACTCTTAGAAGAAAACTAGAGGTACATCTTCACAACCTTGCGTTTGGTAATAGCTTCTTAGATGTGACACCAAAAGCACAGAAAACAAAAGAAGAAATACATAAATTTGAACTTCATGAAAATTTAAAACTTCTATGCGTCAAAGAACACTATCAATAAAGTGAAAAGATCTGCAGAATAAGAGAAAATATTTGCAAATCACATATCATAAAAGTTTAATATTCAGAATTTATAAAGAACTCCTAAAACTCAACAACAAAAAGCCAAACAACAGGTAAAGGATTGGAACAGACATTTCTCCAAAGAAGATACACAAATGGTCAAGAAGCAAATGAAAATACGCTTAACACTATTAACCATTAGGAAGATAACAAGTGTTGGTGAGGTTGAGAAAGTGGAACCCTCCTACATTGCTGGTGGGAATGCAGTGTGGTACAGCCACTGTAGAAAACAGTTGGGCAGGTCCTCAGAAAGTTAAACACAGGGGCTTCCCTGGTGGCGCAGTGGTTGAGAATCTGCCTGCTAATGCAGGGGACATGGGTTCGAGCCCTGGTCTGGGAGGATCCCACATGCCGCGGAGCAACTAAGCCCGTGAGCCACAACTACTGAGCCTGCACCCGTGAGCCACAACTACTGAGCCACAACTACTGAGCCACAACTACTTGTTGCCCCGCAACAAGAGAGGCCGCGATAGTGAGAGGCCCGCACACTGCGAAGAGTGGCCCCCACTTGCCAGAACTAGAGAAAGCCCTCGCACAGAAATGAAGACCCAACACAGCCCAAAATAAATAAATTAATTAATTAAAAAAATAAAAATCAGAGAGAACATTTCCCAGCTGTGGTCAGAGGAAGTCCTGACTACTGAATAAAGGCACACAGAGATGCAACATTGGTGCCTTTGAAGATGGGAGAATGAGGCTAAGAGCCAGGAAATGCAGGGCTAAAAAAAAAAAAAAAAAAAAAAAAAGTTAAACATAGAATTACCGTACGATCCAGCAATTCCAGTCCTACATATACACCCCAAAGAATTGAAAACAGGAACTCAAACAGATACCTACACACCAATGTTCATCACAGCATTATTCAAAATAGCCAAAAGGTGGAAAAAACACCAATGTTCATCAATGGGTGAATGGATAAACAAAATGTGGTCTATCCAAACCACAGAATATTATTCAGCCATAAAAAGGAAAGAAGTTCTGAGTCATGCTGAAAGACCAATGTATTTTGAAAACATTACGCTAAGTGAAATAGGCCAGACACGAAGGTACCACCTACATGAGGGATCTATGTAGTCAAATTCATAGAAACAGAAAGTAGGTTACGGTTACCAGGGGCTTGGGAAGCAGGGAATGGAAGTTGTTGCTTAATGTTTACAGAGTTTCTACTGGGGTGATGAAAAAGCTTTGGAAATAGAGACAGTTGTACAACATCGTGAATATCCTAAATGCCACGAATTGTACACTTAAAATTGTTAAAATGGCAAATTTTATGTCACAAACACACACACATTTACAGCAATAAAAAACAATTTTTTTTTAAACCACTGCAGCATCCTTCCCTGCTTTTCTGTCAAACTCATCAGTATCTGACCCCAAATAAATGATGGTCAGGATAAATGCGACAAAGACATGAAAGAGATTTCAGAAGAATATTTCCCCAGAGGGCGATATTCTTCAAACCTTGGGGTGAGTTACTGTGATGATGGAGTGGTAGAGGGATCTATTCCTGAAATTCCACTGACCTTGTCATTCACTTCTCGGACCTGGTTGTGAAAGGGGACAGTGTCACGAGCCTCCAAGGTGCCTCTGAAATCTCATGAGAACCAGACCATACATCCCTGACCCTCCAGGCTACTCTCTAGATGTCTTTAGTTCCATCCGCTTCACTGCTGACTTCAGCTATCTTCCTTTTTCTTTTTAATATTTATTTATTTATTTGGTTGCACCAGGTCTTAGTTGAGGCAGGCAGGCTCCTCCTTAGTTGATGCTCCAAGGCTCCTTAGTTGACGCTCCAAGGCTCCTTAGTTGCAGCTCACTGGCTCCTTAATTGTGGCAGGCGGGCTCCTTTGTTATGGTATGTGGGCTCCTTAGTTGTGCCATGTGGGCTCCTTAGTTGTGGCATGTGAACTCTTGGTTGCAGCACGGATGTGGGATCTAGTTCCCTGACCAGGGATTGAACCCGGGCCCCCTGCATTGGGAGTGCAGAGTCTCATCCACTGTGCCACCAGGAAAGTCCCTTAGCTTTCTGAACAAGGAAGAAAAACACTACCATCCAGTAGGTGAAATATATACAGAACATTGGCCTAGGAGCTTTGCCTGGAGTTCTCTGACAGACTTCCAAAGCTGGCTGAAATATTTAACCTTTAAAGGGAAGCCCTGGGTTGTCCAGGCTACAGCAAGAGATGTGCTATTTTAAAATTTTAAAAATTCAACTCACCAAGGCACCAGTTCACCTGTACGTACTGGTCACCAGCCTCCCTTTTCACATTGCCCCCAAAGATGGAGAACGATCAAAACAGACATTCTGTACATGGTCCCCTTCCCAGCCAGACCAATGGTTGGAATACCCTAACTGCCCCACTAACCCTCGTGAAGAGGGGATGCTCTCCACTGACCCCTCTCCTTCCCAGCAGCTGGGCAATACTATTTTGTGTTAACCATCCCACCACAATCCCAGGTTATATTTTAGACTTTGTCTCCCTAAAACTCCCAAAATGTATATCTTTCTTGATATCTTGGAGCTGTATATAATTCAACAACCATTCACATCATCTTTCTATTGTACGCCTATAAGGCTTTCTGACTGATCTTTTAAATGAACACACCAGAATTTATACATTCAAATGAGTGCTGACTCCTTCAAAGAAGTCCCCTTGGGAGGCTATATACATATTCCAACAATGCACTTGCCCGTGCTGAGAACATTTCTGAAGCTTCTCCTTTGGAACTGCTTTCAAAGCCTGTAGCATATTCTTTTGATGCGCCCCCAAGGTGGCAAATTTTTATCCTATGTGGGTAGATTTGATGTTTCCTCTTACCTTGAAAGATAGGGCTAAGAATGGCAAAGATCGTTGGTGATGCAGTTGGGAATACTATTTAATGTTAAAAGCAAAGAATGATTATCAAGGCAAGATCTCTGAAGACTGTTCCTAGGGAGGATGAAGCAAGATTCTGAGCACCGGATCCACTGTAGGGACAAATATGGAGCCCTCAAGTGGTGCAGCTTTGGAGGACAGCACATGTGTGAATGATTAAGATCTGGTTACACCATTAAAAACAATTAGGAATCACTTCATTGTCACCATAGATTCCTTTGTTGTGTCCACTCACGTCACTGTGTCTGACCAGGCGCTAGGAACTAGAAACTTTCCAAAAGTGGCTGCCAAAGGTCATAGCCTAGAGTGGGCATAGGGACCAGGCTGCCCCCTCTCTGACAAGAAGACAGGGAGTGGCACATGTAAAGACATTGGCAAAGTCTGGTGGGTCCTCGTTAAGTTAAACATTGAATTACCATATGACCCAGAAACTCCACTCCTACGTATATACCCCAAAATACTGAAGACAAGTGCTCAAATAAAAACATGAACAGAAATGTTCATAACACTATTCACAGTAAACAACCAAAATGTCCATCAACAGATCAATGGATAAACAAAATGTGATGCATACAGATGAAATATTATAGAGCCACAAACACAGATGAACTGGGAGATTGGGCCTGACATATATACACTAATATGTATAAAACAGGTAACTCATAAGAACCTGCTGTACAGGGGCTTCCCTGGTGGCGCAGTGGTTGAGAGTCCGCCTGCCGATGCAGGGGACACGGGTTCGTGCCCCAGTCCGGGAAGATCCCACATGCCGCGGAGCGGCTGGGCCCGTGAGCCATGGCCGCTGAGCCTGAGCGTCCGGAGCCTGTGCTCCGCAACGGGAGAGGCCACAACAGTGAGAGGCCCGTTTACCGCAAAAAAAAAAAAAAAAAAAGAACCTGCTGTACAAAAAAAAAAAAAGTACTGCCTCCTGCTGCAATGTGAATGAACCTTGAAAACATTATGCTAAGTTGAAAGAAGCCAGTCACGAAAGGCCACGTATTGTATGATTCCATTTACATGAAATGTCCAGAAGAGACATGTCGAGAGAACAGATTCATGGTTGCCAGGGGCTAGAGAGGGGAGAACTAGACAGTGGTGATGGCGCACAGCACTGTGAATAAACAAGATGCCACAAACTGAACACTTTAAAATGGTTAAAATGGTCAGTTTTATGTGTTTTACACAAAGAAGAAAAAGAAAAAAGAAGCTGGCAGAGTTTCTATGCTAATCTCTGGCAGGAGAGCGGTATGCAGAGGGCAGTGGTGCTGGCGCCGGATGGCAGCGCTCACAGGGAGCAGTGCTGAAAGCGTCACAGGTGGGAGAGAAGAAAGGGTGCAGGGCCACTGGCCCACACACCAGTGACAGTCATCAAAAACATCAAGCCCTCAGTAAATGATTTTTTTGCGGTACGCAGGCCTCTCACCCTTGTGGCCTCTCCCGTTGCGGAGCACAGGCTCCAGACGCGCAGGCTCAGCAGCCATGGCTCACGGGCCCAGCCGCTCCATGGCATGTGGGATCTTCCCGGACCGGGGCACGAACCCACGTCCCCTGCATCGGCAGGCGGACTCTCAACCACTGCGCCACCAGGGAAGCCCAGTAAATGCTTTTTGATGGGCACTCAAGCCACGTGTGAAAAAAAGATCCCCTGTGGTGAGAAGCAGGGACATTTCCCGAGATAAGGCCAGAGGAGGACTTTTCTAATTCAGCTGCTTTTCCTATCAACTCTAATCTCTGCCTGTAGCATCATGACCATCTGATTAGGACATCACTGCTATCTCTTTGGGGTCATCAGGGTTGTGAGCCTATGGGCTGGGGAGGGGGCAGGGAAGGAGCTGTCCTTCCCCTGGAGATAAGACTCCCCTCTCCACCAGCAGCTGCTTGTCATGAGGGCAACCCAGGCCACACTGCTCTGCAAGGCACCCCCTCCCTCCTTTCCCCAACTCCCCGAGGGGCTCACAGATGCTCCCGGGGCATATCTGCAGGCCCAGCTGGAGGCTTTAGCAGGAAACTCACACACCAGCTGGGCAGCTGAGGCTGCTCTCCAGCCACCCGTGGCAGCCTCCAGCTTAGGGGTATGTTTTCCTAATCTTCGTGTGTGAGGATTTACAAATTCAGAGAACAGACAAGACCCTTAGCACCAATTACAGGATTAATAACATTAAGTCTAACATGGTTATTACCGACCCAGATCCCTTATTAGTTGTGACAACCAGTGAATCAGGGGAGCAGTGAATTGTAGTACATATGAAAAATAACTTTAAAAATTCAGTGGTCTCGGGCTTCCCTGGTGGCGCAGTGGTTGAGAGTCCGCCTGCCGATGCAGGGGACACGGGTTCGTGCCCCGGTCTGGGAAGATCTCACATGCCACGGAGCGGCTGGGCCCGTGAGCCACGGCCGCTGAGCCTGTGCATCTGGAGCCTGTGCTCCGCGACGGGAGAGGCCACAACGGTGAGAGGCCCGCGTACCGCAAAAAAAAAAAAAAAAAAAAAAAAAAATTCAGTGGTCTCGGGTGGTGGTGGTGGGATGAATTGGGAGATTGGGATTGACATATATACATTAATGTGTATAAAACAGATTACTAATAAGAACCTGCTGTATAAAAAAAAAAAAATTCAATGGTCTCTGTTGCTGAGGCTCAGTGCAGCTGTTGGACCTGAGACCCAGCCTCCGGGAAAGACTGGGAGAGAGACCCAGGCATACAAGGCCTGCTGCTGACTTAGTCATTAGCCCAGGCCTCCTTCGCACCTCGCTCTCATTTCTTGCACACACAATGCCAACATTTACTAGGCACCGGCTATGTGGCACCATGGAGCCTAGAGTACAGGGGGGAGTACAGACTTCCTGGTTAGCTGCATGCTTCTGGCATGTTCCCGTCCACCGAGGCCAGGAGGAAGGGATGAAGGACGGACTTCTGCAGCCAATGACGGGCAGTGCAAGGATGACTAAGGCAGGGGAGGGCACTGCCCAGCTGCGCTGCTTGAGGGGATCTCCCCAAGGACAGAGGCACAGTGAGTGTGGCAAGAAGTTAATTCATTCCATTTGCTAGGAGACACCAAGGGACAGTGTGAAACAGGCTCTAGGAAAAGCAGCACGCAGAGTGCCTGCACTAAGGGGAGAGGCCCGGCAGCTGAAAAGCCGGTGAAATGACCTCTGGAGGGTCTTTCCAGAAAAAGGAGTCAGACTACGGCCCTGGTCATCCCCCACCCTGGGGCCACACCGGGGTGGGGAAGGAGCTGCTACAGAGTCCCCACACTGAAAGCAGGCAGCCTCCACCCCATAAGAAGGCTCCTGAGACACAAGAAAAATGAGGGGAAGGGGAGCGGAGGCTTTGAGAGGCAACTGTCAGGCCAACCACTCAGGAGCCGCCTGTTGCCATGACGACGCCCTCCTGCACGGTATCCAGGAATAAATTACTGATCATGGACACTGCTTGCCTGCCTCCCCAAAGCCCCCAGTGCCCTCTTCAATGCCACCATTAATCTCCCCTCCTCTACCTATTCTGTATTTGCCTGAAGGAGAGTCACTCGGAAACCAAAGAGGAACCAGGAGAAATCACTGGGGCCCCCTAACCCTCCATCCCCCCGCCTCTCTGCCTCCCTCATCATTATCACCCTAGCTGCTCTATCCACCTGTTACGGGCTGAACTGTGACCCCAAAACTCCTATATTGAAGTCCAAACCTCCAGTATCACAGAATGGGACTGAATTCTGGCCTTTTAAAGAAATAATTAAGGTAAAATGAGGTCATTAGGGTGGGCCCAAATCCAATATGACTGGTGTTCTTCTAAGAAGACAAGGTTAGAACACAGATGTACTGAGGGAAACTCATGGGAGAACACAGGGAAAAGAGGACCATCTACAAGCCAAGGAGAGAGGCCTGCTGATACTTTGGTCTTGGACTTCCAGGCTTCAGAACTGTGAGGAAATAAATTTCTGTCGTTTAAGCCACCCAGTCTGTGATACTTTGTTATGGCAGCCCTAGAAATACACTACCCGAATAAGACCCCCTTAAAGCCAGTTGTCATTTTGGGGTGCCAAACAGAATGAAAACATCATCTCAGCAGCACAGCCAGAGAACTTTGAGATCCCGTGTGTTCACACAATGGGCTTCCAGGGCGCTGAAGCTGGGAGACAGAGGGCACATGAGAGGCAGGACAGACCAGCCCAGAAACCAGCCAGCAGACCCGGTGCCAGGAAGGCAGGGCCAGTCTGTACAGGAAACTGCAGCGGTCCTGGGTTCCTCTGCTTAGGGTGACCACAGCAGAGTCATCCCACTTCTTGGGGCTCAGTTCCCTAACCTAAGAGAACACAAGCCTGCCCCAAAGGCAGAACCAATGTGCAACAAGGAATGACAAGAGCTAGAAGCGGCCAAGGCCCACAGCCCAAGGTGAGTGGACTTAAGGCTCTATTGTGAGAAAGAGGGAGCACCTGCTGTCTAGGGTATAAAACTGTGAGGGGTGGTCTTCAGGTCAAAGGGTAAGCACGAGGTGGAGGCCGTGGAGAAACTGGAACCCTAGTGCATCACTGTGGGAATGTAAAATGGTGCAGCCCCTGGAAAAAACAGTTTGGTGGTTCCTCTGTAACTTAAACACAGAATTACCATATGACCCTACAATTCCACTCCTAAGCAGACACCCCCAAAATTGAAAACAGGTACTCAAACAAGTGCACATATACACATTTTCCATAGCAGCACCATTCACAGTGGCCAAAAGGTGCAAACAACCCAAAAGTCCATCAACGGATGAACGAATAAACAAGTTATGGTATATACATACGATGGGATATTATTTAGCCATAAAATGGGATGAAGTCCTGATACGTGCTACAATGTGGATTAGTGAAAACTAAGTGAAAGAAGCCAGACACAAAAGGCTACACATTGTATGGTTCCAGTACCGGCAAATCCATACAGACAGAAAACAGATGAGCGGTTGCCAGGGGGTGGGGGAGGGGGACATGGAGGGCAACTGCTCAATGGGTATGGGCTGTTCTTCCGGGGTGACGAGAAAGCTTTGAAGCTAGAGAGAGGTGGTGGTGGCACAACATGGTGAATCTACTAAATGTCACTGAATTGTTCACTTAAAAATTGTTAATGTTACGTCATGCAAATTGCATCTCAATAAATTATTTTTTTAAGTTAAGCCCTAGGTATATGGGAGATCAGTCTCTCTATCTCGGTGTAGGCTTTACAGACATTCACACTCATGCGTGCACACACGTGCACACAATCAGGAATCGCTCAGCCTCCCCTGCTCCACACATACATCTTGTCCTGCAGTTAGAGGTCTCCTCACTCTTCCTACTCCCTCTGCTTCCTTATTCATCATTCTCTCTCCTTTTCCCCATGTGAAGTCAGTCAGAAAGAGAAAAACAAATACCGTATGCTAACACATATATATGGAATCTTAAAAAAAAAAAAATGTTTCTGAAGAACCTAGAGGCAGGACAGGAATAAAGACGCAGACATAGAGAATGGACTTGAGGACATGGGGAGGGGGAAGGGGAAGCTGGGACAAAGTGAGAGAGTGGCGTGGACATATATACACTCCCAAATGTAAAACAGATAGCTAGTGGGAAGCAGCCGCATAGCACAGGGAGATCAGCTCGGTGCTTTGTGACCGCCTAGAGGGGTGGGAAAAGGAGGGTGGGAGGAAGACGCAAGAAGGAGGGGATATGGGGATATAGGCATATGTATAGCTGATTCACTTTGTTATACAGCAGAAACTAACAAAACATTGTAAAGCAATCATACTCCAATAAAGATGTTAAAAAAATATATTATTGATCTTTTAAGGCTGAGCTTAAAGCCTGACTTTTCCACAGAGCCTTCCCCAACGACCCCAGTCAACAATGGACTTCCTTCCTCCCTCCTATCCCCAGTGCTGTCTATCGGCTGCCAATGAGAGTCAATTATATTCGAGCATGGAATGGTGTTCCTGAGTCTTTTTCTGCACGTGTAACTTTTGTTCCCACATTAAGGTTATAAACTTGAGGAAGGGACTGAGGCGCATACATGTGTTCTATCTGCCAAGCACTAACGCGGCCTCTGTGGTGGTGGCAGAAGCCCACTGCTGGAGTCAGGTGGGCTGAGAGCTGATCCTGGCTCCATGCCTTCCTCACTGACTGAGCCTGAATCTCAGGGGTCCTCATCCAGGCTCCCAGTCAGAGCTCTCCAAGCACTGTAAGGAAGCTCAGATGTGGCCTTGCAGGTAAAGAACCCTGCACACTCCAAAGCATGAGACAACGGAAGACACTCTTCATAAAGCACATGCTCCATAACCGCTTGATGAGCACAGGGACCTGCCGGGCACAGCACCCCCCAGGGTTCCAGCGTCCCCGAAGGTGGTGGGTCTGGAGGAACAGCTGGCAGCACACTGAGGCCTGGAGAGGGTTCAGCGGAAAACTGCTTCTCACCAGGGACTCACCAGGGGACCGAACGGCTCCTGCCTGGACAGGGGTGGAAGGGGACCCTGAAGGAGGAAAGACTGGGACTCTGGCTAAATACACCATCCCCTGATGACCCCCACCGAGAGAAAGGAGCAGAAATGCCCCCAGGTAAGGCAGATCTGTGCTAAGCTGGGACTGGGGTTCCTGTATCCCCCAGACGAATGGATGACCGGGGGAGGACTGACCAGGCTGGAAGGACTCCAAAAGGGTTCACCTCCACAAGGATGGCAAAGTGAAAGGAGACACTTGTCCTAGGGAGGCAGCCACAAAAGGGCTAATCCCAGGCTGGCACACACCCACCTGTCCAAGGGCCCCCTCCCTCCTCAAACTACACCGTCTGCTGGGAATCAGTATGCAGTTTCTCACTGCAGGTAATTAGGTCAGCTTAGAGGATTTCCCAGGTCAGGAGGGTAGGGGAGGCAACGCAGCCGGGCTCTACTGTCTCAGGCCAAGCTCCCGGGTGCTGAGCTGGCTCCTTCCCCCAAGACAGGCACTCACCTCCTGGGTGAAGTGTCTGCCACAAAATGAAGCGGCCCAGGTGGGGAAAGTGGAAGTAGTTGAGGCCACCTACACGCAGCCCCCACTCACAGTGGGATGAACCCATGGCCCAGATATCAGGATGAGCAAGGGAGAGAGAAGTGGCAAGGATTTTGGCCCTTGCTGAGAGTCTGTGAATAGGTTAGACAGAAAGGCCTGGAGGGTGGAGGGAGGCAGCCTAACGGCAGTCAGCGAACAATCCAGCGGCAAGGTTATGCTAATGGTCAAGTCTAGGTTTGAGAGACAGTCAGGAAGCGTGCTTGGAGCCCGTTCAAGAAGAGCAGAAAAGAAGCCAATCAGCTCTCCGGTGGCCCATCTCTCTCTCTCTAGCCCCTCCCCCTTCCCCCTTTCCTATGCCAGCAGAGATCCAGTTGAGTAGCAGGCAGAAAGGGTGTGTCCTGAGAACTCCACTGAGAAACTCACTCACACCTTCACCAACGGGGATTCCCTTCTCACTCTCCAAGTGGACAAGTCAAGAGCATCAGAGACTCCTCTCAACATATGTCAGTGAGATCTAGAGGGGCTGGCATGGGTTTGACACCACACCAGGAGGTATGCACCGTGTGAACAGCTGTGTTCAGGACACACACGCACACAGCAAATGCCTCCCTCAGATAGGAAAAGAACATGAAGGACTGGCTCAGGGTTATAAACCCTATGCTTCAATTGGCTTCATCTTAACTGCACCCCAAAATAATATGGGAGCCAGTTACTGAGCCCCTGACTATAGAAAGATACAGAAAGAAGGCCCTAGGCTGGGGCTTGGAGAGGCCAGTCAAGTCTAAATGGGGTATATGGAGACACACACACACACACACACACACACACACACACACACACACACAGGAAATGACCAAAGTTGAAGAGAATTAACATATAAGAATATAAGCTAATGGGATTATGGGGAACTAAAAGCCATCAATTGTCTGCAGCAAATGTCCAGGCCTAGGAGAGCTTACTTCTGAGCCTGAATGAATGCAGTGGGTACCCCACTTCTAACAGGGGCTCAAAGTATATAAAAGCGTTTGTTTTCAGCCTCAACAAAAGAAAAATTAGGAAAGATAATCTGTGTAAAAATGATATGCAGTAGATCATTCATAAACCAAATGTGGACTGTAGATTCTCTAGGGTTTGGGCGTTCTGTGACATTGCTTCCCATCTGTTAATGCGGTCAGAAAAGAGGCAAAGCCAGACTGGGAGGAAGCGGCATGGAGACAGTGTCTACTGACAATGCAGAAGATGCTTTAGGCTACGTGAGGCCTCAGATGTGTCCCAACTCCAAGTCCAAGGGCCTTTCCTCCAGACCAGGCCATTAGCACCTCTTTCAAACATGTAGCTAAAATTCTGATGCCATTGAAGACACGCCAGCCAGCTCACCCAGTCGAGGCATGCCTAAGAGTTTGGTGAGAGCCCCCATGGTGCCACAGCAGTGCTCCCAGAAGTCCCAGGACCAGGCCCCAAACTCATCCATCCCTGGACTGACCTTTGCCAAAGACAACTTTTAGGGGAGAGAGCAGTGACCATTTGGCCACACTCATTTCTGAGCCCCACTAGCAGGCTCCAGCCATTGAGGCCAGCAGAGCAGGCCACCATCCCAGGCCTGGGGTCAACTGGCCTCTGCTTAAACACTCCCTAAGACACAGAGCTCACTCCTTGCAAGGCTTCTCACTCCACTTCTTATTTGGAGGAAGCTCTTATAGGGTCAGATGATATCTAACGTCCCATCCAACTCTATAATCCAATGAGTCTAACGGTTAGAAAGTTCTTAGGTAAGTTGGACAGAATGTTGCTTTCTGTAGTTCTGACATCTGGACCCTCAAAGACCTTGTCTAATCCCATTTCCAACAACAATCTAGGGGAAAGGGGGCACACTGTGTCCACCGCCCCCAAATTAACATATTCTCCCGTTCTTCATCATGGTTTTCAGACCCTGCACCATTCTAGAATCCTAGTGTGTCAGAGGCAGAAGGAACCTCAGAAGTTGTTCTTGTTAACACTTCCCATCTTTCTATCTTGTAATCACGCCGAGGAAATGATAACATGATTTGGTTATTTTTGCATATCTTTAAGTTTAAAAATATGCTATTTTAGGTCAGATTATTATTAAAATTTTTATAAAGTGCGGTTTTAACACAATCTTTAATAATGGTTATTACATGCATAAATTTGACTCTCCCCCTTCCCAATTTAGCAAGTCGCACATAACTGTCCAATTTATTTCAGGTTAACTATACAAGAAGAAGCATGATTTGTTAACACATTTTTAGGTGGCATATTATATCATGTCAGGCTTGGGGATCAAATTATACTATAATAATTGAATCAAATGTTAAGATACAACAATAGTCAAAAGCTGCTCTCACATCCTGAAGCTCGAAATTCTTATCCTTGGTGCTTTTTGTAAGTTTGAAGTTTTGTTTCTGCAAGAGAGAAGTATTCAGACTAATTTCCATGCACTTCTCTGTTATAGGTGTAAAAAGTGTTTATTCCCAGTAAATGAAAATCCACTTTAGGTATATTTATCACTTTTTTTGAGTATTAGAAACATCTTGATGCGCTATATAAAAGTTCTGGTCAAATGAATACAATCTGGTAACCATCATCTTCAGGCAAATTTGTAGAATCATTATTACTGTGTTCCTCATTAGCTCCGTGACGGTCCATGTTTCCTGCCTCCACTCATGGTTCATTACGGATAAACGCAATAATAGATGACTAAGAAGAGAAGCAAATTAAAACTCTGAGGGCAAAAGCACCCTGCAGTCAGCAGTGTTCAGAAGATAATACAGTACCTAACCTCCTCGAAGTCCTCACACCTCACACGCTAGGAGAGCCCCAATCTGTCTCATATTAAGGAGGGAAAAATGGAATAAAAGTATTAATTGATTAAAAACAGAAATGAAGGGGCTTCCATGACGGCGCAGTGGTTAAGAATCCGCCTGCCAATGCAGGGGACACGGGTTCGAGCCCTGGTCCGGGAAGATTCCACATGCTGCAGAGCAACTAAGCCCGTGCACCACAACTACTGAGCCTGCGCTCTAGAGCCCACGAGCCACAACTACTGAAGCCCATGCGCCTAGAGCCCGTGCTCCACAACAAGAGAAGCCACAACAATGAGAATCCCGCGCAGCACGATGAAGAGTAGCCCCCGCTCGCCGCAACTAGAGAAAGTCCATACGCAGCAACGAAGACCCAACACAGCCGAAAATTAACTAACTAACTAAATAAATAAATAACAGAAATGAAGTCAGATGACATTTTAACCACTTGAGAGCCCCCAGAGCTTTAGAATTACAGGTTAGGGAACAGGTCTTGTTCAACCATCACCTCACCCACTGCTGCACTGAATTTTTTTTTTTTTTTTTTTTCCGGTACGCGGACCTCTCACTGTCGTGGTCTCTCCCGTTGCGGAGCACAGGCTCCGGAAGCACAGGCTCAGCAGCCGTGGCTCACGGGCCCAGCCGCTCCGCAGCATGTGGGATCTTCCCGGACCGGGGCACGAACCCGTGTCCCCTGCATCGGCAGGCGGACTCTCAACCACTGCGCCACCAGGGAAGCCCTGCACTGAATCTTTTAATGAAGAAACTGAGGTCTACCGAGAAGGATTTCGCTGAGGTCTCCTGGTGAGTCGGGGCTGAGTGAGGCTCAGTACCCGGTCTCCTGACTCTGAGTTCTCTCCTCTCCCTGTGCAGCCAGCAGTGACAGGATGGCTCCAAAGCCCATCTGAGGGTGAGGCCCTGTCAAGGGCCTGTTTGCCTGGTTAGGCCGCACAGCAGCAGGCACAGCTCTTTTCCCACAGGATATACGTGATAACTGTTTCTTGGATGAATAAATGGAATTGTAGTAGGGCCAGGATTTGTATACCTGCTTCTCCTTCTCACCCCTGGGTCATGCTGTGTCTGTCCCCTTTCCACAGAGTTGGGACAGTTTCTATCCCATCAAGAAAGCAGCCCCTCACGACCCAGCTGCTGGCACCTCCCAGAGGATAAATGGACCAGGACGTGGTGTGGTCCACCATGCTGGCTTAGTCCCTTCGGACTGCTCCAAAAACAATACCACAGACTGGGTGCCTTACAAACAACAGAAATTTACTTCTCACAGTTCTGGAGGCTGGGAGTCTAAGACCAGGGTGCCAGCACGGTCAGGTTCTGGTGAGGACCCTCTTCCGGTTGCAGACGGCTGCCTTCCTGTTGCGTCCTCACACAGTGGAAGGGATGAGCTAGCTCTCTGGAGTCTCTTATATAAGGGCACTGATCCCATTCATGAGGGCAGCACCTTCCTGACATCATCACCTCCCAAAGGCCCTACCTCCTAATACCATCACCTTAAGCATTAGGTTTTCAACATATAAAATTTGGGGGGAATACAAGCTTTCAGACTATAGCAGGCTCACACTTGAGGAAATGAAAGAGTTGGATCAGTGGTTCTTCAAGTGCGGTCCCTGAACCAGCAGCAGCAACACCTGAGAACTTGTCAGAAATGCACATTCTTGGGCCCAACCCCAGAAGGCCTGACTCAGGAACTGTGGGGGTGAGGCCCAGCAACCTGTGTTCTAAGAAGCCATCCAGGGGGCTCTGATGCAGGCTGAAGTCTGAGACTCACAGAGTAGCCTGTGTTTAAGGTCCCTTGCGGCTCTGACAGTTTCTATCCCAGCCTGGATAACGAGACAGTGGTCTGGATGACGATGGTATCCAGGAACGGTGGCAGAGCTCTCGCAGCACCAAGTACTCTTCTGAACACTCCACGTCAAATGACTTAATGCCCCAGTGGAAGCCAATCTCTGCAGGGAGGCTCAGACGCAAAGAGTTGGGTTGACGGGCCCAAGAGTGAGGCTACATCCTCCTACTCAGTGGCTGCTGCCCTCCAAGCCTTGTTCAATAAAGCCCCAAAGGGAGGCCTGAGAAGCAGGCTAGAGGCAGACACCAATCCAGATGTGTGTAAACATGCAGCATTTACCCAGGCCAACTGGTCTCCCTGGGCCACACCTGCCCTCAAATGCTCTAGGGCTCTCTTCCCAACGTGTCAAACCTGACTTTTGTACTTTGAACAATGCAGGGTCATTCAAATAATGGCTTGCACGGTGTTACTGCTAATTATTTGATTTACTAACAGTTGGGGCAGGGATGATAATGTTTCTAAGTTGCAGGTGAAGACCAGAAGCTAATAATAAAAAAAAAATAAAGATCAGAAGCTAGGCTGTAGCTGGGACCAGGAATGAAACATCCTGAGAAGGGGCAAAGGACCCTCCAGGACCCCTGTCCTTGTCCTCTGTCCCCAATGGCCGACTTCTAGCAATAACTCTCAAACCAGGATAAGATCAACTGAAAACATGCACATCAAATCTTAATGGCTCTTATTTCTACGTGATTGGGGTTTTTGTTTGTTAATTTTTTTCAAGTTTTATAACTTTTACCTTTATAACCAGAAAACTAACATTTAAGAAACATAAAATGTGGACTTCTGTACTTTACTGTATATACGCTTTACTTTAATACAAGTTGTTAAAAAAAAATAATGACAAAGGGGATTGTATCCAACCCACTGAATCTTTCTATCCCTGCTAAGAGGTAGCATCAGTTCCTGGACAGGAGGGATGAGAAGGACAGGATGCATTCTCAAGACTTCCCTAGTTGGGGCTCTGGGTCCCTGAGTCTCAGTGTGTCCCTCTGGGAAATGGGGAAATGATCACTGTTTCCAGTGGGTTAATGGGAAGAGAAAGGCAGAGCCAGAAATGAGCCCCTAAGACCCAGACTGCCGTCCACCTCTGTATTCATCTTCTTATCAACAACATCGCTGAGACTAATGCAATTGAGTTCCTCTGGCTCTGGAGCGATCCTGTGAGCTTTTACCTCAGAAAGAGACAAACCTGACAACTCCCACCACTACTCCTTACCCCCCATGCCTACTGCTCACAGGAAAAGAAGGAAAATACAAAGTGGCTGTCTTCAAATGGAGATAGAAGCGCATCCATCACCAGGCCAGGGAAGAGTCTCTCATAACCTACTGGGTTTGTGGAATTTTCTGGAGAGAAAAGGTAGAAGTGGGTGGGGAGTGGCAGGAAAGAGTCAAGTCCTCTACAACCCCCCGACTTCCCAAGTGCACCAGAGGGTAACCGACACAAAGGAAAAGAGGCTTGTGGACTTTGGGGGAAAGAACTAGTCGGGACTCTCCCCTGCCTATGGAAGTCAGTAGCCCAGTGGGAAAGAGAATTCGGCCTGGCCCTCCCCCTTCCCCACTGTCTCACACTGGCATCTGGGGTAGGTGGGTGGAGAGGCGTGGGGCAGCAAAGGTGCTCTACAAGTAGACGGCGGTGAGACAAGTTTGGGCTACCAGCCGGGAGGCTGGGTTCTACTCCTCACTTTGCTATGAGGTTGCTGCCAGCTTTGAGTGAGTCCCTTCTTCAGGCTTCATCCTCCTCCTGGGCAAAGAGAGGGACTCCCCAAGCTCAGATGTCTAAGAAACCCATGAGATACTAAGGCTTCCCCATAACCGAGGAATCCATCAGCTGGTCAGACCTGTGCCTTTTACTCCAGCGGGAGGGAACAGGGTGGTGGTCAGGGTTACAGTGGACTTTCTGGCAGGGAAGGATCTTCTCAGCATTCAGGAGAACACCGAATGTTAAGAGCTCAGTAAGATAGAATCTGACTGGAATCAGAAGGGTCTGAACTGAAGCCCCGAACACACAGCTTACTAGCCGAGCGACCTCAGAAAAAAGCCATCAAGCTCCCTGTGCTTCCCTTTCCTTGCCCGTAAAGCAAGGCCACTGAAAATACTTCATAAGTGAGTGTGGAGTGAGACACCTATTAAAAGCCCACAGCACATAATAAGCTCTGAGTATCTGGAAGCTGCCATTATTCTAACCTCACTCTTCCTATTATTACTGCTGCTGCTGCTATGACAACACCAGGGATGGGGGAGGTCACAGGCGACTAAATGCCTAGAACCCATGACCATAGTACACTTCCTGTCCTCCCACTGGTGGTCAGGCTGATAACCAAGGTCAATTTACACACACCTGAAAGAAGAAAACCACAGGGGCTCCCAAAAGACAGTCACACATCAGCCTTGAGTTATCTCCTCCCAGAATGAGTGCCCAGTAGAGAAAGAGATTTACTTTTCAGGAAGCTTAACACCTTCCTTCCCCCCCTGCCCCCCAGCCCTACACACACAGAGCCAGCAGTCTTCCATCAGTACCACGGAGAATTCTAGGATAGACTGGGGCAAAGGTTGAGCAGGTGCCAGCTGCCCAGCTGCAGCTGAATATAGGGCTCAGAGCAGCCTACACAAAACAAATGAAAACTGAACAAGCAAACTAGCCAGCAGCCACATAGCCGGTGGTCATGCAAGAAGACAATGGGCTCTTCCCAGGCCTGGCCACCAAGTCCCGTGGCTGTTGAGACCAGGACTTGAAACGCTGCCAGAGCTGGGAGGGTGCAGTGATGGTCACATGGTGTTCTGGGCCAGAGCGGCTTGAACTGCTCTCCATCCCCCTAGGGATCCAGGGCTTGCCTTATGCTAGACACCAGCTGAGACCTGTGTCCCAGGAGAAGCTCAGGAGAGAGCTAGACTGGGAATCCACAGGTAGATAATTAGGCTTGGCTCTGCTCTGATTCATGGTGCTTCCTGAACCGGTCACCCAACTCTCTATGCTTTGGTTTCCCCACCTCTACAGTGGAAATGATACATCCGCTCAGGGTATTAACTTGGTGTGGCAAGGGTAGGACAAGGATACAAGTAGATTACAGGGAGCAAAACGAGGGAACTGAAATGGCTTATTATAAGAAATGAACTCTCATACTCTGGACTGATATGTGGTCTCACTTCTACCTCTGTTTCGTTGATTAACCTTGTTTTGATTACCTCACTGTGTCTGTGCCTCAGGAAAGTCACCCCTTTCTCCCCACCATCCTTTTTCCTTACAGGTGTGGCCAGCATGAAATTAGAAAATTAGGGCTTGAGGATAACTGGATTGTCCATTTCTTCTGAATTTCTACCTCCTCCCCTTTGGAGACACTCCCTAATGAGATTGTTAGGAGCACAGAAAGAGTAAGAGCTCCCTCTTTCAAAGCTCCACTCTAAATCTCCTCCTTGAGTCTTCCAAACTACCATAGATTAAAATGAACTCTCTCTTGAACTCCAAGAGCTATGTGGTCCAAACCATACATTTGCATTTATTCTTTATTACTTTGTGTAATTAGTCATCTTGACCATGCATGGATGCCTGGTACGCTTGCTCAACCTGGTACGCTTGCTCAACCTGGTGGCTTGCTCAGCCACCGTCCGTGGGAGTGAAAAGATTAAGTGCAAGGTTTTTTGTGTGGTTTTTTTTGCGGTACGCGGGCCCCTCACTGTTGTGGCCTCTCCCGTTGTGGAGCACAGGCTCTACAGGCACAGGCTCAGCGGCCATGGCTCACGGGCCCAGCTGCTCCACGGCACGTGGGTTCCTCCTGGACTGGGGCATGAACCCGCGACCTCTGCATCGGCAGGCGGACTCTCAACCACTGCGCCACCAGGGAAGCCCTTTTTTTTTTTTTTTTTTTTGCGGTATGTGGGCCTCTCACTGCTGTGACCTCTCCCATTGCGGAGCACAGGCTCCAGACGTGCAGGCTCACCGGCCATGGCTCATGGGCCTAGCCTCTCTGCAGCACGTGGGATCTTCCCGGACCGGGGCACGAACCCGTGTCCCCTGCATCGGCAGGCGGACTCTCAACCACTGCACCACCAGGGAAGCCCGAGTGCAAGGTTTTTGAGGGCAAAGATTGCCTTTCCTTCTCCAGGTAATTCTCATAGTACCTAGCACACAAATGAGCACCTATTTGAGGCTCAAAAATATTTTCTGATTGCTCCCCAAAGTTGTTAGGTGTACTTGAATAAGGCTGGGCATGAAGCTACTATAAGGAAGGGAAGGCGGGGAAGTAACAACAGCAGCTCACTTTCATCGGCTACTTCTTATTTAACCCCAGGCATTATGCAAAGGGGTTCATGTGCGTTATCTAATTTAATCTTCACAAACCCATGCAGGGTAAGCACTATTTAACTCCCCAGTTTACAGATGAAATTTAGAGAAGATTTAAGTCATTCGCCAAAGATTCCACGACTAGTGAACAGAGAGACAGCCTGGAATCCAGGCAGCCTGATCCCAGGCCCTTGCTCTTGCGCTATCTTGTACTTGCAAGACCAGATGCGTGCCCTTGAGCATTCCACACTGGGAGCTGAGAAAAACAAACCTGGGAGGGCAGAAAGAGGAGAAAGCAGATAAATGATCTGGAGCAAAAAGAGTCCAAGCCAGCAGAATATCTTTAGCCACTACTGAGTAGTCCTTGGCCTGTTTTGGTCTGTCCCCAACATACCAGCATCTGGGTAGACCCCAGATGATGTCACCAGCCTGTTGAGAAACAAAGCATTCTTGCTCTCAGAAGCCCCCACTGTAACTTTTTAGGGTGCCATCCAAAAGCTTTCTCTTTATTTTTCAAGGTTTGAGAATGCAGAGGGGGCTTCCCTGGTGGCGCAGTGGTTGAGAGTCCACCTGCCGATGCAGGGGACACGGGTTTGTGCCCCGGTCCAGGAGGATCCCACGTGCCGCGGAGAGGCTGGGCCTGTGAGCCATGGCCGCTGAGCCTGCGCATCCAGAGCCTGTGCTCCGCAAAGGGAAGAGGCCGCGACAGTGAGAGGCCTGCATACCACAAAAAAAAAAATGCAGAGGAACCATGGGATGTGTTCAGAGAGGGCTTTCCCAGTCTGACTCAGAATGGGGTCCTGACCCTACTCCCGCACCAGCCTTCCAGAACCTTCCAGAAGGATCCAGCAACACAGCATCATAGTCTTTTACTACATTTCCTTTTAGCTTGACTTCCCCCTAACCTGCACATTCCACATTCCCCAATGTCTGTGCATCACGAAGGCCCCCACTGCTGTGAAGGGAGCCAGATGAAGAAGGAAAAGAGCCAGAGACCTGGGGCCCACCAGCCAAACCCACCCAAGTCCCAGAAGCCCAGTAGGCTCACATTGATTCCTAAACTATCCAGGACAGGTTGTGCTGGAACAGCCATCGTCCGTGGGAGTGAAAAGATTAAGCGCTAAGACCCCAGACCTCTACAGTCAGATAGGGTATTTAACGGTGTCACACAGACAGGTCGTGGGTGGCCAAGCTTCCAGGTGATAGGGGATTCATTTTTTAGCCCAGGCCTAACTGGAAGTCCTTATTCTTATCAGAGCGGCAGCATGCTGACCTGCACAACCAGAGATAGGAAACAGAGTTCTCAGAAACAGAAAACCCTAGGGACACTCAGAGAGAAAGAGAAAGGAAACCCAAAATATAAAATGGAGATTTAGCAGAGAAAAGATTGAAGCCACACAATGGATAAACACTCTGCACGTAAAAGTAAACACTGAACAATTCATAAACAAAGCTTAAGAGAAGTCTGGATGCTGTAATACTACTGGCTTTGATACAGGAAAGCAGTATCTCAGCACAGAATTTCATGGAATGCGTAAGAAAAAAAATCAGCCAAATTGGAACACAGCAAGAGGATGAATGTAGACCAGATACATGAACAGAGACTTAGTCATTTCTCAGTGAGGAGCAGAAATTTATATCCAAAGGCCCAACATGGGATATGTGTAGTGCCTGTGTCGTCATGTTTGAGTTTCCTGTCCCAGTGAAATATATATTTCTCTCTCCCAGTGTGGATTCTGTTAGTCTCAGCTAATATGTGTTAAGATCTTGAGTTAAAGAACTCTTCCAGGTAAAGACAGATAAGCACCTGGACTAGGTGGATCCCTCCATAACTGGTCAGACCATGCAACTCAGCCCCACCCCACCCCCCCGCTCTTTTACTGAATAGCTTAGCCAGGATGACTTCTGCCAGGACGTGTCCTTGTCATTATGGCAGCACTGCTGAAGCTAGAGAGGTGGGCAGAACAACAGACATTGGGATCTCCTCTCAGTGCTAAATCTATTGGAGAAGACCCCACACACACACACACCGCTGGATAGGAACACGAGCACCAGATGATGAAAATATTCTGTCGATGTTATATGTGTGGATGGAGGGAGGCTCCTGGGATTGTCCCCTTTTATGTTCCCATTTTCTTTTAGCACCAGAATGAAAGGTAAACCTCGGTAGGCAAAACAGACGAGAGCTGGGTTCAGTGGCTCTGTCAAGCAGAGAGGGGACTGTGGGACAGATGGTGATTCTTCTGTGCGGAAAGTGTCACAGGCTCCGCCTTGGGGCCTGATGAAGACTCAGAGCAGTGGTTCTACAGTGCCTTGTGGGCCAAGACTCAGAAGACTTCGGTGCCATTGGACCCTAACGTTCCCTAACAGAAGACTGGAGTTTCGGTGTTACCCAGACTCTTACCTCACTCTTCAATACAAGTGACTCCCAGACACAGAAACTTCTCAAACAAGGGACCATCAGCCCCATGTTGGAATTCAGAGTTGCCCACTGGGTAATAAGCCAGGATTAGGAGACTTTGGAATCAGATCCAATCCCAGCTCTGCCACTTAGAGCTCTCCTACTCTGGGCCCATTCTGAGCCCCCATTATTCCATGTGATGGGTATAAACATCCAGTCCAAGGTTGCGATGAATCAATGAGATGACAAAAGCCAAGCATCTAGCATAGTCCCTGACACAGGGGAGGTGTCCAGTCAACAGCTCGTCCCTTAGTCCCTGGCTGTCCTGTGGACAGAGGCGCACATGGTGGGACCTGGGAGCGTCTGTAGAACAAGGGTTGGAAGACCAATACCTATAGCTCAGCCAGCCACTTTTAAAATGAATTCTTACACAATCGCTTATCTGTACAACACGAGCATTTATAGAGCCCTTTCTCCTATATTATTCTTATTTAAATAGTCTTATTAGGTAGGCATTATTGTCCCCATTTTACAATTGAGAAAATTAAAGCTAAAGAAGCTTAGATATCTTGCTCTAGTCCTTTCAGATCCCTAATCCGTCTGGTTTTCAGATCCCTAATCCAGTGCCCTTTCTGCTACCCCACAATGGAATAATCATCCATTCAATATATATTTCCTGAAAGTTTCCTATGTTCTGGGCATGGATCCAGGGACTGGATACTCACTTTGACTGGTTCTAGCACTGGTCTGCTCTAAGCCAGCCACATTCTTTGATCCCTCATGGCTGGTGGTACATCCACAGGAGCAGTGGCCAGGGTGATAGAGCGAGCCACTGACCACCTTCATGCTGACTGAGGACAGCTGCGAGGCAGGGCTGGTGAGGTAAGGCATTGTGAGCCTTACCTCACAATGTGAGCCTTCGAGGCACTTATCATCTCCTGGGGTATCATCTCCTGGGGTAAGCCAGGTGAAAAGCAGATCAGAGGGAGGAGAAAAACCATCCAGAGAGCCAGTGGTTCTCAGCCTGGGCTGTATATAAGAATCACCAGGAGGACCTTTAAACATTCCTGCGCTGAGACCCAGCTCTTAGAGATTGTGAATTATTTGGCATAGAGAGGGTCCCAGCACATTTAACATCTCCCCAGGTGAGGCTAATCCGTTGCCAGGCTGAGAACACACGTCTAGGGCCTTGCCAATCAGAGTGTGCTTTGCTGACTGGCAGTACTGGCGTTACGTGGGAGCTTGTTAGAAATGCAGACTCTCAGGCCCAATCCAAACCTACTGATTCTGCCTCTGCGCTTTAACAAGATCCCAGGTGACTCATGTGCTCGTGGAGGACGGAAAAGGGCAGGCTCCTCCCTGTGAGTCAACCAGAGAAGTCCCTCCCCAGCCCCAGCTGGGAGATGCAGCCCACCTGCTCCCCACCAGGCAGGGCACACCCCTCGAGAGTACAGCAAGGGGCTCAGGTGACTTCGGGGAGCCACGTCACTAAGCTCTGCTTCTCTTGTCGCCTCCAGAGCCTCACCTGAGCCTGCATCGTGGTGCTCCATGTACCAGAGCTGCTGGAGTCCCAACAAGCCCCTCTGTGACCAGGAGGGAATCTGAGAGCAGGACCCTGTTACCATTTCAGCGACAAGAAAAAAAAGGAGTTTCTTCCCCTTCCACACGGTCTTTGCCCCCACTCCCCCTCCCCCCTCTCCGAGTGTCTTCACCACAGAAGAGGCAAGCTCAGGACAGCAGCGCAGCAGCCACAGCCCCAGCGAGACAGTGAGCTGCCTGATCCACCATAAAGGCAGCACTGTCACTGCAGGCACGGGGGTGGCTGGTACCAGCTAAGCCTCATGAAGGAGGGAATCCTCAAGAGAAGGCCAGACAGAGACACACACATAAAATGACCCTTCCAGCATCCTGCACCCCTCCCCCAGCTCTGTATCCCTCCTACCACTTCAGTCTTTGTTTCCGTCTATCAGTGGTGTGTGTATATAATTTTTCACACATGCCTGCCTTTGCTCTCCCATTAGACTGAGATCAACCATCCCTGGCTCCTCCTTTGTCACTGCCCACAGTACCAAGTACAGAGACTTATGCCCAGCAGGGGCTTCATAAATATTATTTGTATGCATGCGCACACATTTTCTAGGAGTCAAACTGAGAGCTCCAGGCTAACAAAGAGCTACTCAACAAGCAGGCATTTATTAAGATTATCAGAACACTGAGAGTCTATGGAAGAAAACTGTAAGGCATGGCTTCAAAAAGCACACACTCTGGTTTAGGAAACCAGACTTATACACAGAAAGCCTAAGACCCGAGACCCAAAGAAGTCAAACGTGTTTAGGATACGTGCACTGGCACGTGCCTTTTCTGCTCCAGTCTTTTGACAGGTTATTATTACTTGCTTATTAATTGGCATTTTAAAGTATTTTCCCCCTCTGGTATCTCTACCACTGACCCACATCCCCATCCTGGGCCACATCCCCTATACCAGGTAAACAAGATGAAATGATGCCTACAGTCAGAAAGGGAGACGGATCAAGACCAGGAACTTCTCTCTGCTGGATGCCCACAAACACCTGATGTAACAGCACAAAATCTGTACCCCACCTCACCACAAAGCCAAGTGTCCAGGGCCATACACACTGCGTGGCTTGCCCATTCAAGGCTCCAAAGAGTCTCAGATCAGGTTCCTGGGACCAAAGCCAGAATCCAAGAAGCCTTCTCCTTGCCCTTGAAAGGAAAACCGCAGTGCGTCATGCATGGTTGTCCCCACCGTGACAATAAAAAAGGGCAAAACTCACAGCCAGGCGCGGACTTTCAGTTCAGATTCAGCTTGGGGTTTTCTCCAGCAATGTGTCAAACTCACCCCCATTCAACAGTCCATTTTTACTCTAAGTCAAAGAGGTTTAGGTAGGAGGGACAAATACGCAAGGGTAAGTGCAAATTGCAAGGATCCTGACATTAGAGCTGTGCAGTTGAATACAGGAGCCACACGTGGCTATTTAAATCAAATTAAAAATTCAATTCTCAATCACATTAGCCACATTTCAAGTGCTCAATAACCACATGTGGCTAGTGGCTACCACGTTGGACAACGCAGATACAGAACATTTCCATCATCACAGAAAGCTCTGTTGGACAGCACTAATGTTGAGCATTTAGATGTTTCATTTGAAGCAATGAGTAGGGTCTTCTGGGAACTTTGCAAAGACTCTAAGGCAAAATTGAGAGGGCTACAAATTGGGTCATTTTAACATGCATATGTGCACACACATGGTCACTCCTTCTTAAAAGGGCCATTACTAGTTTCCCCCAACCCAAACTTTTGCTTTCATCACAAGGATTGTAGGATTGTAAGTCAGATGCTGCAGACAGACCAATTTGCTGCCAGAAAGCCCACATGCTACCTAGTCCTAGCCAGAACAGTTTTCCAGATCCCTTTTGGGCGGTTCCACGCATTTCCTGGCCTTACCTTTTTTTTTTTTTTTTTTTTTTTTTTTTTTGCGGTACGTGGGCCTCTCACCGCTGCGGCCTCTCCCACTGCGGAGCACAGGCTCCGGACGCGCAGGCCCAGCGGCCACGGCTCACGAGCCCAGCCGCTCCACGGCACGTGGGATCCTCCCGGACCGGGGTACGAACCCGTGTCCCCTGCATCGGCAGGCCGACCTTCAACCACTGCGCCACCAGGGAAGCCCCGCCCCCCCCCCCCCCCCCCCCCCCCCGGCTTTACCTTTTAACCTGGCATCATCAGGGAGAAAAATGTTGCCGATGGCAGCTCAGCACCCTGGACAGCGACAAGCTCCCGCCCAGCCGACAAGTGTTTAAAAGTTCCAGTACTCCCCTTTGCTCCAAACACCCTTCAGAAGCAACTATCCCCAGGCACCACTGCCTGTGAAGGGATTTCCCATTCCCTTCTCCTAACACACAGTCTTGTCCTTAGACCAAGAGCAAGCTCAGCTAAGAAGCTTAAATGCTCCTCACCAAGACAAAGTCCACCTCCTTAGTCAGATTCAAGATTCTCTGGAGTCTGGCCCCAACTTGTCCCTCCAGCTGTAGCTTCCACTGCTCCAGCCTGGCCAATTCAATGCCTGAGTATAAGTTCCCTCCTCTAAACCTCTAATTATGCTCCCTTACCCCACCAGAAATGCCATTCCCTTACCTTTATCTATTCAAATCCTACCCATCCCTAGGGACCCAGACCAGCCCCTGTTTCACTTCAAAACCTTCCCAAAGGACTTTAGTCTACTTTGATATCCTCTCTTCTCTGACATCTCAAAGCATTTCTAGTTTAGATCATGCTTTAAGGAACTTGATTACATACCCTCTTGTACAATTACTAGGTTCATATATAGTGTTTAAAGTGGCCCGGTGTGTGGAAGAACTGACTTTGCCAGAAACTAGCCACTTTGATCAGTAAAATAATCTTAGACTAAACCATCTCTAACATTCGATGAGTTGAAGATTCTCTCAAAACAAGTTGCCACCCAGAAGTGTGCTCTGCTCATAATAAAGGCTTCAAAGGCTAAAGAGCATTGTGTAAAAACAAACCAAGGCACAGCTCAGAGCTGGGATCAGCCAGAGAACCCTGGTTTAGCTCCCAACGTGAGTCACAAAGGCTTCATTTCCACTCAGTGTGTGATGATGATCAGAAAGAGATCTAGTTTCTGTCCTTGCCTACGTCAGCATAGGAAAATTGCCTGTGGCCTCAGAGGCATTTTCCTTCATAAAGAACATGTCACCTCCAACAAGTGGAAAAATCCCACACAATGGGTATTATAACCTTGGCATTGTAACGATGTCTCTCATACAAACATGCATGGATAGGTCAACCAACACCTGACAGCTGTGTACTAATTCCATCACTAATTATGCATAAGCCCAGATAGACTATGGAAAATAACAAAAAGCATAATCTTTGTTGGTGCCCCCAAACAAAACTCTGACTGCTCTTACAAGTCAAGAGGTTCCAAGGGGGAGAGAGAACTGACTTAAAATTTCAGCTCAATATTTTACTTCTTGTCAAAACGATAGTTATAGTACCTCCTCATGTTTAAAATCCTATTCTCAAAGCATTCAGTTTATGGATCTACATACAATAGGATACAGGGATGACTCTTTCGCTCTTGCACACGGAGAAATTAAGGCCCAGAAACGTTTAATAACTTTTGTAATGCAAACAAAGATCACACGAGAATGAGAATCTAGTCGGAATAATTTCAATAACATAAGCAGCATGCACACACGAACACACATATACACGTACACACACACATCCGAAGAACTCAGTAATGTAAAGAGATGAGGGAGTTCCCTGGCGGTCCAGTGGTTGGGACTCCGAGCTTTCACTGCTGAGGGTGCCGGTTCAATCCCTGGTCAGGGAACTAGGATCCCGCAGGCTGCTGAGCAAGGTCAAATAAATAAATAAATAAATAAATAAAAGTGGAAAATAATATAAAGGGAAGAGTTATGAAACTCACTGACCCTGGAACTGGAAGATTCCACCGAGTACTTGCAAAAAAAGTGCCAAAGCAAATTGGCCAGCATCGGTAAAGAAGGAACTCTCATCACGGGGAAAAGTCCTTGGAATTGCTCTGCCAGCCATTCACTCTCATCCCAGAAAGTCGTAAGAGCTGAGAACAAAATTTAGCATCTGGTCAACCCACCCCAGTTGGCCTAAACTGGATCCAGGAAAGTGAGTTCAGCATGAAGGGCCAGTATCATCCTGTCCTAAGCCCTTCCCCGAGCCAACCATCCTAAGTGCTCGGAGAGGGGAAGCAGTGAGACCCCAGTATGACCAGGCTAGAAAAGTAAAGGCTCCATTACTCAGGATCCTCTACGACTATGTCTCAATATACTGTTCCCTCGCCAGGAAATTACATGCACCCCCCACCCAAGCCATGCCATTTATTCATCATGACTCAAACATCCCCTGCACACGTGTGCCTTTGAATCTGCTCCTCCTCCAGCAGCTCTGACCATTAAGTCTTCAAGTCTTGAGGTCTCAAGACCCATGCAAGAGGCTTTTACAGATCATCTAAGCCCAATATAACCTCCTGTCATCCTTCTAGCATTTACTGTCTGGAATTAGCAAATGTTCCTTATTTTTGAATATATATCTCTTATCTCCTTTAGGGTGGAGATGAGGTCTCAGGAGCCTCAATTTTGCTCCAGAAGATGGTGCAGTACCCCTTACCCACGTTCAATAAATGTTTGGTGATGATGAAAATGCTAAGACCTCTCCAGACGGAGACCTAAGGACAAAACTAGATACGCAACTATGTCCATGGGGCTGGGTGGGGCAGGCAGAACGAGCCCCAAAGGGAAACCGCCTGGAGAACAACGGCTCACACAGCCTTCCTCCAACTTCAGTGTCAGGGGCTTCCTCATTCTAGGACTGAGTCAGAAGTCTTCCCTTCCTACCCTTGAGCCGCTGATCCCAAGCTGTTTATCTCGTTAACTCTGTTTATTGTGATCCTGGTAAGAGGTTCTAAAGCCCTCCAAGCCCCTCTCTAATTAAATTCATTAGAACAGATTGGGGCTTTCTTTCTGCATCTCAGAAAAATTAACAACACGATTAGCATCATAAAGACGGGGGAGGCCTTTCAGGAGGGGCTGGCCCAGTCTGGGAAGGGAAGAGTGAAGAGGGGCAGCCCAAGGAGAAGGCAGATGCTCAGGCAGCTGCTTCCTGGAGGAGGGGGGAGCTACAGTAGTCAGGAAGGGATGATGACGGCCTGAGGGGATGACCCCACCAGGCCCCAGGCATCCCCACTTTTTCATGGCTTTGGGGAGAGGAAAGGCAAGACAAGAAATTAATCAATGACAATGAACTCCAGAGACAGGCTTCTGGGACTAGAGGCTTTTAGCAGTCTTCTAGTTTTACAGAAAGAGAAACACAGTTAAGCTCTGTTAATGATGGGGCTGGAAGTAAAACATAAACCCCTCATGGTTTTCATGAAGGTGTCCTTTTCTATAAGGCTGTACTGCAGGAACCTGGGGGAAGCAGGCAGGGTGAGGCAAGTCACTTCTTTCCCAGAGAACCTGAACCCATCCAGTATTTGCTTACACCCCTGTGGGTTCCCTCATCTAGAAAACTCTCATCTTCCCTTCCTTATTAAAATTCTACCAATTTTTCAAGGCTCAGCTCCATTCCCACCCCTCTCTGAAGAGCAGCTAGCATTGGTGAGTGTTTACTGCCAGCCAGGGAGGGTGCTGGGCCCTTCACTGCCTCATCACATTTAATCCTTATTATGGCTCTGCAAGTTTCATATTAATACTCTCATTTTACAGACTGGGAAACTGTAGCTCCTCAGCCAGTAAGTGAAAGAACCAAGGTTTGAAGGCAGGTCCGTCTGATGTCAAAAGCTGAGCACTTTCTGCGATGCCATGTCACCTCCCTGACTCAAACCATACTGAGGCATAACTCCTTCCTTTGCAATTTTACTGTCCAGGGTCTGAAGACTTAATTATACAATGTCTTGTATTATTCCCAAGGGTTTTCACATGTTTTCATCTTATTTCCCCTATTTGAAAGCAGGAACCGCATTTCTGTATCCTTCAGAAGGACAAAGTAGGTACTGAAAAATGCATGCTAACTGAGCCCTTCTAACAGATTTTCCTAGAGGGGCTCGTACGAGTGGATAAAACATTCCAGTCCTACCAGGGTCAGAGAGCTCACAGGAGAGGAGCATGGGCTTTGGTGTCAAACTAATATATTTTCAATTCTACCTCTGCAACTCACTGTTCTATAATCTTAAATCACAACCTCTCTGGGTCTGTTTCATTATGTGTAAAACCAGCATCCTAACAATACTTTTTTTGTAGAGTTAACCCTTATGAAGGTTAAATGAGATGGTGCATATCAAGCATATAGTAGGGTGCCTGGCACGTAGTAAGCACTCTATAATGATGACGATTCTATTATGCCACTTTTATTCTTCCTAGCTTGTCTCAAAACCTAAGGAAAGGAGGGTAGTTCAAGAAATCTCAAGCTGGCTGGCACAGTCTGACCAATATCCCAGGTCAGCAAAGCTGTGGAAGTGCCTCCTCAAGCACCCAGCACAGCCATTAGCTCTCAGAGCCCTTCCCTGCAGCCCCAAGGACCAGGCCATATGCATCTAACACCTGCCCTCGCAACTAGGCCTGGGCCCTAGCTGAGCATTTGGAGTAAACGCTCAAAAGTTTGACATCAAGCTGCTCTAGCCAAAGCAGGGGTCTATCCAAACAGTGTGGTACGGTCAGCCCAGGTCCTACAGCCCACTGGGCCCCCTCAGCCATGCTCTTACAATGCCAGGAATCCGTTTACCTCTGGTAGAGCATTTCTCGTACCGCATTTTAATTTGTTTTCATTTCTGTGTCTCTCACTTGACTTACACACCCAACATCTAGCTTAGTTCCTAGGACATTTTCAAAGGCTCAGGACACACTAATGAAATGAGCTAAATCAGATGTGTAGGTGCGGGGGGCGGGGGGTGGATTCCTCAGACAGGTGAGGCTGGCTGTCTCTATCCTTAGGCTCTTTCCCAGTTCAGCTACGGATGTTCATGGTGACCTGTGCTCGAGTGTAACTTTTAAGGATTCCCCTGTCACTATCAACCTCCTCTCCCCTATCTGGACCTCTTTGATGACTCCCACCTGACTCTGACCTCCCAGAACTCCAAGACCCTTCCACCCACGTCAGAGCTCACAATATTTTTACTCACCTTGTTTCTGAGCACGTACCTGAACTTGCTATTTCTCCATCGGCCCCCGGGCCTCTTTCCTCTGACTCACTCTGACATCCTAAGCATATCCTGACCACACTTTGCCCCTAAAATACAGGGGCTTGGGAAACAGGAATAGCAAAGTTGAGTAGCCTCGCTCTTGTCCCCGAGTTCCCCCTTCAGGCTGAAGCAGTAGCCTGCAGGGTTCAGCTGCGCACAGAACATCCCCTCTTCCCCCTCAAGCTGGGGATCTGGTAACATCTTGCATCTTACCTCTTCCCTCACATTCAACTTCCATGTCAGCCCTGAACCACCATTCTGACAACATCAACCAGCATCGGTAAAGGGGGGGCTGATGCCACTGGAGTGGAAGACGCTGCTGTTCATCACCCCTGTCCCCATGTCCTCACTCAAGCGTATCTATGTTATTTGTCTGATTACTTGTCTCTTTCATTACACTGGCAGCCCTGAGAGACTCTTTTCATCTCTATGATCGCAGCACCTAGCAGAGCAGCACACTCTAGGGTTTAGTTCATATTTGTTGAACGAATAAGTATGTAACCAGCCTTAAATTCCTCTTACTTCCTTCTCCCGTCTTCTCCCAGGCCAAACAGAGAAGACTGAACTTCTCTGCCTCTCTCTTTCTAGTTTCCTAAGAAATTCTTTTTCTAAAGACTAAGTGATGATCCTCACACCCCAGGTCTTGGATGGTCTTGGAGGAGAGTGGCACCAGGGGAAGGGAACACATTGCAACAACAGAGTGATGGGAGCCTTGGAATCCTGTCTCTCAGTCACTGCAGAAATAGGACCACCTTCTATGCCTCGCCCCTTGGACATCCAAAGCCAGAACCCACCCCCTAGATACCAGCTACCTCTTCAATGTACCCCTGAAAGATCCAGCCCGGCCCCATAAGCCCAGGTTGCATCAGCCCACAGGGAGCTAGTCAGGTCTTGCTCCAGCTCTCCAGGGAGCTGGCTTCCCTTTCTGTGTGCCTCAGTCCCTGCTGAAGCCTCTGTGATGTCAAACAAGGGATGAGGGATGAGATGCATTGCACAAAACTGGGAGATGTGTACATTGTTATCAGAATTCCCCCACTTAAGCAATCAAGCATTTCAACGTCGGGACCTTAATCCAGTCAGCTCTCAGAGACGGCTCCAGGTGATGCCTCCTCCCTGGGCCAGGAAAAGCTTAGTTCCTAGGACAGCTCTGGGAACACTGATGCCAGGGGAAGCTTCCTGCCCCACCCCCACTCATGATGGGCGGGGCACAGAAGGTTGACAAAGCAGAGGACAGCCAGTCCCCCAGCTGCACACCCGCCCCTCCACCCCTTGCTGGGCACTGCCTGAATCCCATTCAGAGTTGCTGTTCATGAGCTGAAGGAGTCCACTCATGTTTCTAAAGTGAGGGAGCCTTGCAGAGAAGGGACAGGATCCATCAGCAATTTGCTCTTAACCTCCAATTTAAGGCCTGGGATTTTAGCTGAGGTCCCCAGGGCAGGAATCGGGCTGCCCTGTTTCACATTTCCTGTTTCACAGGAAACACAATCTCTGGCCTAAGTCTGAGTGAGTCTCTTTCCTCATCTATGTTATTCATTCTCATTCTCTCTCTCTTTTTCTTTCTAAACACGCGTGCACATGCACGCGCACGCACACACACCTTCAGCTGAATCCAAACACGAGAGGAAGAAGTTACTGCCTCAGAAGTGCCCGCTCTGTCACGACAAAAGGTAGAATTATTAGATGCATAGCAGACCCCACCCCCATCTTCTTTAATTCTTCCTGCAATACAAATCCACCAGATCCAATCATCCCCAAACCAGGGGAGACAGGTCTCTGCCTTCCTTCTTCTCCCTGCCCGCTGCTCCCACAGTTGGCATGACCAATCCCCAGGGTCTCCACACACGTTTTCCCTGGGCTTCTCCTACGTATGTTTCAAGTTCGGTGGGTTGTGAACCTGCTGGTCTCCAGCTCCATACAAACAATTCAACTCCGGCCCAACCAGGTCTCAAAGCCCCGTGATCTGCCCTTGCCCGAGATTTGACTGGGGCCCAGCAGGGCTCATCACAGTTCCAAGGGTAGATAATACACACCAGGCCCTCATGCCTGGAGACAGACAGGCAGAAAAGGTACATTGTCATCCAATGGACTGAGGAAGGAGGCATCTCTGCCCAACACACACAGACACATACACACACACACCACTGCCAAATGCCAAGGAAGGAATGAGGAACAGAACCTGGCTCAGGGCAAGAGAGGGGCTGCCATGGGGACCAGAGACTAGGTGATTCAGCACTCTGCCCACTCAGCCCAGCCCATGGGCCACACTCATGACAGCTCCCGATGCCAAAGTGCTGACTTGGAGGCTGAGGAAGAATCCTGTCTAAAATCCAAAATTCTCCAGCCCTTCAGTGGGGCTCCTCATCCAGGCCTTTGCATCCCCAGGGCTCAGATCAAGACCAGGAAGCGGGTGCTCGGCCGTCTCCTTGGACCCCTGCCCCAAGGGTCCTAGGTTCCCTGTGCTCAACACCGCCCACCCCCATGCATCTAGGAGACAAATGTGAACAACTAGGGGAAGAGAGTAGCTGAAGAGGAACATAAGAGAGGCCTACAAACACCCAGCATCCTTTGCCCCCAAGCCATGAATAGGATCAAACATACAGAAGGGGCTTATAAGTGGCTTCTGCAACAGCGAGTACATAGGGCCTTCAGAGCCCTAGGCCTCCCCAAGCAGGGAAGGAGGGCCCAGTGGCAGAGAGGGGGGCTCGGTAAAAGCCATGTGGCTACAAAAGCACCAGGAAGGGCAGGTGGGGAAGGCGATGGGTGGCAGGCCAGCTAACAGCCAAGGGGGAGAAGATGGGGTTCTTGAGATGGTGGAGGAGGAAACCAAGAGGCAGTTGGGAAGGGGCTGGGACAGGGTATGCAGAGGGGACCCGAGAAGGGCAGAAGCTGTGAGGGAGCTGATGGAGAGACAGGCACACAGAGTGATGGGGGTATGAGGTGGGGACCAGAGCAGGGAGGGCAAGGAGAGAGCCTGGTGTGCGGGGCAGGAAAAACAGAAGGGACAGGGGTCACACAAAGTGGGGTGTGGAGGTAAACAGGTAAGGGCAGAGCTCGGGGATGAGGCAGGGACAGAAGGAAAAGGCGAAGAGAGTGAGGTGCAGGAAGGGGGAGGGGAAGCAGCCAGTGAGATAGAAAAGGTGTTGAGGCCGACGGGGTTGGGAGCTGGATGGGGTGGGGTCCAGATATTGACATACGATGGATTCAGGGCAGGTAACAGCGTGGAGAGAAGGGTCGGGGGTGTGGATGGAGGGGGATGGGGACAGGTCAGGGGATGGAGACGGACAGAGGAGGGCGGGAACAAGGGGGTGTCGCTAGATGGGTTTCCATGACCCCCGTTCTACCCCCACCCCCCATCTCTCTGCTGTTCGCGCTCGCCTACCTGCAAGGGCTCGGGCTCCGGCCCTGGGTGCAGTCGGTGCTGTCCGCTGCCGGCGCCGCCACTTCCCCAGAGTCCCCTGCAGCGCCTCTCGCCGCCAGCCGCCGCATTAGGGCAGAGACCAGCCCGTGCGCGTCCCCGGGCGGCCAGCGCGCCCCCGACACCCTGCGTGCGCGCCCCCGCGCCCCTCCCTTCGCGCGCCGAGCGGGGACCAGGACGCTGGAGGAGCAGGGCAGGATGTTCCCGCGCCTCCCCTCCCCGCCAGGCGCGCTGGGGAGCGATTGCAGGGCCTGGACCCGGGAGAAAAATCCTTTTCGCACAGACCCACGGGCCTCTTTGAGGACTGGCGTTGAAAATGATACTAATTAGCACCCGTTTCCGTTCGCTGAGCGCCTACTGCGAGCCAAACCTACAGGAGGAAATAACGCTGGAGACCCAGGGTATCACGTGTTTGTCCCGTTTATGCCCCTCCACCATCAGACTGTGACTTCTTGGGGGCAGAAACTTGTCGAACAGCTTGTGTTCCCAGGGAGACTTGCTTCTGATAGACTCTCCAGGAACGTTTGTTTTTCTTTTGTTTTTGTTTTTAACAGCCGATGATCTTTTTTCTTTTTATATAAATTGATTTTCTTTTTATTTATTTATTATTTTAAGCTGTGTTGGGTCTTGGTGCTGCGCGCGGGCTTTCTCCAGTTTCGGCGAGTGGGGGCTACTCTTCGTTGCGGTGTGCGGGCTTCTTATTGCGGTGGCTTCTCTTGTTGCAGAGCACGGGCTCTAGAGAGTGTGGGCTTCAGTAGTTGTGGCGCGTGGGCTCAGTAGTTGTGGCTCGTGGGCTCTAGAGCACAGGCTCAGTAGTTGTGGCGCACGGGCTTAGTTGCTCCGTGGCATATGGGATCTTCCCAGACCAGGGAACGAACCCGTGTCCCCTGCACCGGCAGGTGGATTCTTAACCACTGCACCACCAGGAAAGCCCCAGGAACGCTTGTTGATTGAAGAGTTGGTGGATCCCGAATTGGGGACGTGAGAAATGTTGTGACACCTGCTGGGGGTGGAGTGGTCTTCTTTTAAAAATGGGAAATTTCATCTGCCTTAAGGGGGCTCAGGCCTGCCCGGACTTGAGTTAAGAGGGAAGAAACCCGGGACTGGGAGGCCAGAGATCCAAGGGCTCCTCCTGACTCTGTGACTCTTTGCCGTGGTTAAGACACTTCTTTGTGGGCCTCAGTTTTCTCAGCTGAACAATGAAAAGTTGATTGGATGATCCCTTCAGGTCCCTTCTGGCTCAGAAATGGAGACTGTGAGGCCCTGGCCGACAATTGCGCAGGCAGAGACCCGAGCTCGTTCTCACCTGAAATTGTGGAAAGATCTGGATTGGGTCATCACAGAATCTTAGGCTAGAAAGAGCACTTGGAAGAAGCTTTTAGTCTATCCCTCATCCCAAACCACAGTTCCCTTGGCAGCGCCCCTCTGAGGTCCCATTCAAAACCACATTCAGCCCCCTTCTCTGTGCTCACACAGCCCCTGCTCTGGCACCACCTGTCTCCCTGTCCCCCCTTCAGCCTGTGAGCTCTGGGAGAGCAGGAATGCATCTTGTTCCCCATGCTGTCCCCAGCCCTAGATAGAACATAGTAGGTGCTCAATAAGTACTTGCTGAAGGAATGAATGACTGCCAGTGATAGTGAATCATCCAAATAGCTGACCAAATATCCCTTTTTAGGGGGCATTGCATGGTGGTGGTGAGACCAGCTTAGAGGCAGCCTGCTGGGATTCGGATCCTACCTCCATCACATCAGATATGGATGAAAGTGGGCCATTTACTTATTTTCCTTTTATTTCTTTGGAAAAATATTATTAAATCTGTACAAGCACGTAGTTGAATTAGAGCCAAGTCATTCTATAAGATTTCTTATAAAATATGTTTCCCTCATGTTTTCCCCTCTCTAGACGTCATCCCTTTCAACTCTTTTGATCTTTGGTTATTGCCTATTTACCGCTGTATATCTAATAACATGCCATATTGCTACTTCTTGCTTCTGTTTTAGGCATTATCTGCTTTTTCTTTAAAAGTCTTTATTGAATTTGTTACAATATTTCTCCTGTTTTATGTTTTGGCTTTTTGACCGTGAGGCATGTGGGATCTTAGCTCCCCGACCAGGGACTGAACCCACACTCCCTGCATTGGAAGGCAAAGTCTTAACCACTGGACCGCCAGGGAAGCCCCTAGGCATTATCTCTTGATTCCACCCTTTGACGGACACTCTTCACCTCACATATACCCTTCCTGTCCTCCTCTCCAGCCTCCCAATCTAGTCATATCTCGGCACTGGTTATATCAGAATTAGTATTTATTATGATTACTTAAATCCTATTCACAACTGACCTTTTCAGTTCCTGCAAGCTTTTTGTTTTTTTTTCTACACTTAATAATTGTCATTTTTGTCTACTCGTTGTGTATCCATTTGTTCAGACCTTTCAGGTATTCTATTAATTTTATCTTCTTGAAGATTCTCTCCTAGAGCCTTCTGATGTGTTCCGGTCCCTGTTGGTTTCTCTATGCCCAATGCATTGCTATTGATCTCTCCAAGCTTCAGTTTCTTCATCTGTAAAATGGGGATAATTATTATACCTCATAGAGTTGTGAGGATAAGTGAAATAATTCATGTAGTTTGTCATATAATAAGCACTTGATAAATATTACTGATTACTATTCTAGACTAGAAAACCAAAGCTCAAGTTACCTACCCAAGTAATACTTCAAAGCCTACATGTGTCTGACAGCACCTAATTAAAACTACTATTTTAGGGTGAGAACTAAGAATCTTAGATTTACAATATTAGAATCTTTCAGTATGGTCAAGTTGAAGGAACACAGGATTTGCCAAGAAAGTCCTGGCTGGCCAGCAGGGTGAACTTGGGCAGATCACTTAACCTCTCTAGGACTTATTTTTCTCATCTGTAAAATGGTGATGAAGTGAACACCAATGAGATAAGGCCTTTTGTAAACCAAAATGCCCTGCACAAATGTTAGCTATTACCAGCATTCTCTTCCTTTTCTTCACCTTTTTTTTAAAACCAGCTAAGAAAACCGAGGCTAGAGAGAGAGAAAATCACACAGTGATTTGGTGGTTGAAACTGAACTGGAACTCAAGTCTCACCGCCTTAGTGTAAAGAAATTAATTCTGGCCGGAGGGGAGTGCAGAACTGCCAGAGGACCTGAGGGTGGCGGAGCAGGTGTTTCCTTGGCTTTGGTGTCCCCGAGCTGCTGGCCTGTCCTGACTAGGGGATGGGCACCACCTGCTGGTGATAGACTGTGGGCACGGAGACCAGCCTTGGCTCACGCAGGCTGGTCTATTTGTGTCAGGAACAGGCTGAATCAGTGACCAGGGCAGAAGATGGTTGCTTTTTCTTTCTAGACTTTTATCTGGCTCTCCTGCATCCTTTTCTTCCCTGAGTGTGTATCTCTAGTTCTGGCTGAAACCCCAGCAGGCATGGACTCTGCTGACCCTAGACTTGAAACCCTGTAGGTCCTCTGTCATGGTGAGCGTAAGTCACTGATGATTTTCATATTCCCTAGCATCTCATGGCTCCCAACCAAATTGCACAAGCCATGCCTTACCCTGGGCTCAGGCACTGTCTCACATACTTGTAGAACACTGGCATTACAGGCCTGGGGAACATTGAGGGACAGGGCCGGGCCCCCAGCAGTGTCTGTTATACCCTCCAAGCCACCCTCCTCCACATGGTCCCCAGAAGATGTGGGGAAACCGACAGTTCCACGCATTATTGCTAGAGGTTTAACTTTATACAGGGCAATTTGGCAGTGCCATCAAGACTTTAATGTAGACTTTGACCCATCTAAGACTCTAGCCTGCAGAAACACTGGCACAAATCACAAAAATGTGCACGCACAAGGACGTTCAGTGTAGCCCATTCAGAGGGCAATGGTCAAATGCGTTGTGATAATCTGTGCGGTGGAGAGATATGGAGCTACCTAAAAGATAATACACACACATATCCTTTAAAAAGAAGAGCAGCGTAATAATATGTAGAGTATGATCCTTTTGGGGGGGGAAAAGAATAAAAGCCAGTTGGTATAAGAGGGTGGAAGAAGGAGAGAGAGGGAATGATGCCGTGGGCCTGTTTAGGAGCTGAGGACAGAGCACCTGGAGGAAATCAGGAGGGACCTGATTTTTGTTGAGGCTTTTCCCATACTAGGCTCTTCCCACATGTTAGATCACTTAGTCCTCACAAAAGCCCAGTGAGATGGGCATCATTGTCTCCAGTTTACTGATGAGAGGCCAAATTAGGTTAGTACAATTACAACATCACACAGATGGGATGTGGTAAAGGATTAACTTTGCCCAAGGAGAGGCCTGGCCTTTGCCCTGGGCTTCTGGGAGGTAATCTCTAAACCCTTGGGATGTCCTCCGTGACAAGGGTGTCTTTGTCTACTTCTGGGGGCTCAGCCACACTAGATAGTCCATGCTAACAATGCGGTTTATGGTAGGGGCTTGGGGCACGACCTCCAGAGGGCTGGAAACTCAGGTCAGTCCCATGAGCGGTCAGCCATGTCTACGTGACTGAGTCTCAATAAAGACTCACACTGAGGCTCGGGTGAGCTTTCCTGGTGGGCCGTCGTCAGTACATACTGTCACACATCACTGCTGGGGTTTAGCAGTGTCCCCACACCTCCACTGGGGGAGGACAGCTGGAAGCTCTGTGTGTGGAGCTTTCCTGGGCTCTGCCTCTTCCCGTAGCTGACTGTACTCTGTATCCTTTCGCTGTAATAAACCATAACTACGGATATACTAGCTTCCAGCGAGTGTTGTGAGTCCTGCCATCAAATTATTGAACCTGAGGGTGGTCTTGGGGATGCCCAAGCTTGCAGTTAGTGACAGAGTGGGGGTGGTCTTGTGGAATGCTCCCTAACTTTGAAGACGGTAAGTGGTGGAATCTGGAGTCACACAAAGATCTCAGAGACGCCAGTGTGCCCCCTCCCCACTTCCCTGCACTCCCTACACTGCCGCATTGCGTGACCAGCGCTGAAGGATAGAAATTCTAGCGTCCTGTGGAAGAACAGAGCGGTGGCCACACTAAGGGACAGCAAGGTGGGTGGGTGAGGATGTAACAAAGCAAGCTGAGTGGCACGCTCAGAGCGAGTACAGAAGGACCACATTTTAGAAAGATCCAGGAATTTATGCCTCTCACAGTGCAGGGGGTCAAGAAGGCAGGTACAGAGAAAGCCAATGGGAGAGGGACTGTCTTATCTCTGTGCATCCACAGAGCTTAGCACAGCACGCTGCTCATAGCTGAAGCTCCATAAATATTTGTTCAACAGATGAATGAATGTTTGAATAAAAGCAGAGCTCCTGTGAGTATAGACCGCCCTGCCCGGTGACGGGGACCACTAGCCACTAGTTTAAGTTTAAACTAACTAAAATTACAAATTCAGCTCAGTCACATCAGCCACATTTCAGCCACAGATTGAAGAACATTTCTGACATTACAGAAAGTTCTATTGAACAGCACTGGACTACGTTATGACTGGTGGCACCTCGGCTTGTGCAGTGCGCAACCTTCACAATTGTTCGGAGCAGACCTCTGTGAATGCAGTACCTCCCAGTAGGTGGTGCTGTGCTAGCTGCTGGTGAAAGAATCACACAGACATTTATGGTCTAAGGCAGGCATGAGAACATCTAAAGAATGACCTGTTAATGCATACAGGCTAACCGAAGTAAAGAGATTATGTTTAGGTATTACCAAACATATAAATAAGGAATAGACCAAAGAAAAGAAATGTAAAGAGGTTTAGCTATCTTCACAGCCTGAAAACTATCTGTTTCCCTTCTTGTGTTTGAAATGAACATAACTCTGCTAGGATTATTTCTTGGAGAAGTAAACATACTTGACAGAAATAAACATGCCGGCTATTGAAATACAGCTCCCCCCCAAAAATATTTGCTTTCACGTAGCAACCGCAGAAGGTCTCTAACATGGTAGCCACTGACATTCTAGGTGACATTTACAGTGATCTTTCCTGTTGTTTTCCATAAACCATTGAAATGTCTTATCATTTACAACATTTCAGCCTCCAAATGATCTTTCTGACACTGCCTCTTGCACAGAGCAAATGCACAAAAATTCTTTGACCGTGTTTCTTGGTTTTCTATCAGAGAAATACGGTCCCTGTACCTTGCAGGTCCTTTTCATCTTCTATAGGCTATGATTGCACACTGCTAAAGGAATCATATGTCTAAACGGCTCAGGATGTCTCCTTCTGCACTCGACCAGACCCAGCAGGTTGGGGCAAAGCAAAGGAGGCTGCACCTGCACTTTGCAGCAAGCCAGGGCCCTGCGCCCCAGACCCCAGGCCCCAGAATCCAAACTTCTCTGTTTCTGCCCCTCCCAGCCACTGCTTCCCAGCACAACTCCTGCTGGCTGCCAGCATCAGCATAAGCTGGGAGCCAGGTGGTAGCAGCTGAGAGCCTGACCTGTGGGCCTGGCCACCCCCAATTCATTTATCTTATTTATGCCAATTTATTAGCACAAAACCCCTGGGAAAGCAGCAGGAGGAGGTTTCTGCTTTAAATAAGCATCAATATGGCATCATGTTTGTAAGCTCAGGCCCTGGGTGGCTGGCCCTCCTGCCTCCCACCTCCTCTAGGTGGGTAGACCCAGGAGAGTAGGTCTGACTGGGCAGATTGGCTGGTGTGTGCTTCTAAACCTTAAACCCAAGACTGGTCACCATTTTACAATTGTGTGTGCCGACTTCCTGTTAAGGGTCCTCTAAGAGCCCTTTTATAACAAAGAATCTGTCTATTAAATGGCAATGCCTTTGTAAATAAAACAGCCTTAATAATTAAATCTTGCTCTCTCTCTCTCTCTTTCTCAGGGCTTCACACGGACTAACTCTTTCAGTTCTGAAGTGTCAGGAGCTGGGGAAATGCGGTCTTCCTGCTGAGGAGCTCCTGGATCAGAATGAGTCCCCATCATTCACTCCCTTGTTGAAGATGGGGCTGGAACAAGGGGTACCCACCCTCTCAGACACAAGAGAGCATTTGAAATGAATAGATGAATAGCCATAACTTAAGATGATTCAAAGCACCTGAGAAATTTTCATGGCCCACGAACTCCTTCTGCTTCATAGAGACCAGGTACCATGACCAGGTAGATCTTATCTGCAAAAATGCAGGGGTCAAGGAGGGGGGAAAGAACCCCTCAGATACTGTTTCTTCCCTTACTAACACCCAGCTGTAAAAATTCCAAGAAAAAACAAAATCTTCTCACCTACCCATCCTCTTGCCCAGGGAGAACATTCCTTGGACAGTCATTTGGCCATTGTGTACATATTTTTGTGTGTTAGGGGGAGAATGAAGCAGGGATGTGTTGGTAAATATTTAACAATGGGTTCACTGGGGAAAAAAAATTAAAAAAGAGAGAAGCCCTGATGTGTAGCATTTTCTGATTTCTATGGTGTAAATTCTCCCACCGTGGTCAATTTCAAGGTACCAATATGAGGTCACTGAATGTGGAGTTGGGAAGAGACACGCAGGAAGTAGCTCACGATTATGTAATATTTCCAACGCACCAGTACAATAGACATGAATAACCTCAAGATCATAGACAGTAGTAAAGTGTAGTAGAGTAATTAGGAAATGATGTTTTGAATTATTTCTTACTCTTCAATATAATTATTTAACTGTGAGGTTATATAATTTAATTTTAAGTAACGACTGTGTTTCACAACCAGCTTGCAAAGTTCCTGAAAATTTAGCAGGGGGCTCTTGTGAGCGGACACAGGCTGGCTCAGGCACACTACTGCCCTGAAGCCATGCCGTCACACGGCTCTGTCCCTGCTCTTGCCACTTCCTGGCCTAGAATTTCTATTTTGTGTTTCCCAAAACAACTTCAGCGAGGTCAGTATATTAGGCCTGTTTGAAAGAAGTGGAAGCCAGATGCCGCACAGCCGCGTTAGTGGCCAGCGCTCCCATCCCAGCTGCCGTGAGCGCAGCAGTGATGGTCAAAGGCTCGCCCTGTGTCCTTCTCTGGGGGCTGCTCTGGCTGACAGGAGCAACTCCTCCCTGGGATGCCTGCAGGTTACGATGGCCAGTAATAACTCATGTGGGGTGCAAAGCCTGGCCTCTTGCACCAGAGAGGACTATGCCATGGAGTGAGTTACACCCAGAGCATCTGTGGATCAGGCCAAGGTCTTTACCTGAGACACAGCCTGGCTTAGCAACTTCCTTATCATCCTGCTTCCCACATTCCCTGTGTCTGAGAGCAATCCTTCCATAAGTCACAGGCACCCAAATCTCTGTCGTAGGCTCTGCTTCTAGGGAACTTGACCAAAGACACGAAGCCCCAGAGGGATTTCCCTGAAGTCGCACTGTGACCAAGGCACGATTTGTACCCAGGTCTTCCGATTCCCCAGAAAGTGTTCTTGCCATCATCCCACAGCTGCTTCTTCTACTCAAGACTCTTCAGCGACTATGGAATGAAGCTGAAGCCCACACACCTTCGCATGGCGTTCAAGCCCCCGGTGCTCTGACTCCAAGTTTCCTTGCCAGCCTCGTTTCCTAGGATTCTTGCTACTTACACCCTTGACTTCAGCCAGAGCAGACTTCCTTCTGTTCCTCAAACCTGCTGTGGGTTTCTTGTCTCCATGCTTTTGCTTCTGTTGTTTATTCTCTGGAACAAATAAATTTAAATGTAGTACGTGCCTACCACATTCAGGGCATTGTACTCTAGAACAGCAGTCTTCAAAATAGGGTAGATCTATCCTTGCGGGTAGCAAAGTATGTGCACAAAAGTAGTTTTAAGCGAACTGGTTTCTAGGTCCTCAGCTATTTGTGTTTTCCTAAAATTGTCTGAGAAGTGGCCTGCATTCAAAATAGCCCTTTTCCAGAACCCTCCTGCACTGTTGGTGGGGATGTAAAATTGGTACAGCCACTATGGAGAACAGTATAGAGGTTCCTCAAAAAACTAAAAATAGAGCTACCGTATGATCCAGCAATCCCACTCCTGGGCACATATTCGGAGAAAAGCATGGTTCTAAAGGATACATGCACCACAATGTTCATTGCAGCGCTATTTACAATAGCCAGGACATGGAAACAACTTAAATGTCCACCGACAGATGAATGGATAAAGAAGATGAGGTATATATATACAAGGGAATATTACTCAGCCATAAAAAATAATGAAATAATGACATTTGCAGCAACATGGATGGACCTGGAGATTATCATACTAAGTGAAGTTAAGTCAGACAGAGAAAGACAAATATCATATGATATTGTTTCTATGCAGAATCTAAAAAAAATGATACAAATGAGCTTATTTACAAAACAGAAACAGACTCACAGACATAGAAAAAAAACTTATGGTTACCAAAGGGGAAAGGTGGGGGGAGGGTTAAATTGGGAATTTGGGATTGACATATACACACTATTACATTTATCAATAGAATAGATAACCAACAAGGACCTACTGGGAATGCAGGGAACTCTGCTCAATATTCTGCAATAATCTAAATGGGAAAAGAATTTGAAAAAGAATAGGTATATGTGTGTGGATAACTGAATCACTTTGCTGTACACCTGAAACTAACACAACATTGTAAATCAACTATAGAATCAACTATAGTCCGATATAAAATAAAAATTAAAAAATAATAGCCCTTTTCCCACCTGACCAGACAAAAAAAAAAAAAGAGGAAAAGCCCTCATCTGTCTCAGTTTTTACTACGGTGCATTTCCCTAAGGTATAAATATGTTTCAAAATACTGGTTTGGGGGAAGGCTCCTTTAATAGTCAGGGCACATTTACCTTTAGGGTGCTCAGTAGTAAGAGACTGTGATGGAAACACATGGTTATGCAAGGTTGGCCTGGGCTTTGATGCCAGGCAAAGGGGTTTTAGCCTCGGTGCAGGAAGCAACGGGGCCATTTGGCACCAAACAGCCAGATACAGGGATTTGGGCTGGAGTTGGTTTGGGGTCAACTTTTCCCTACTTCCATGCTTTACAACATGGGGTCATTAGTGCTGTAACAAGCGTTCTAGAACATGGCATATCTTCAGGGATCATCAGTTTTGCTCAGACTTGATGGGGACAGAGATGGGATGGTGAAGGTTTAGTACTCTAGCTAGTAAGTAATTGTATACATTTTTATATTAAAGTAATAATAGTTAACACAGATAGCGCTTACTGTGTGCCTGTCCCATGTAAGAACTTGATATCTATTAAACACATTGATTCATTACATCAAAGCCATGGGGAAACCAAGGCTGAAAATGGAGGTGAAGTACCTCGCCAGAGGTCTCCCAGCTGGCAAACTGAAGAGCCTCATGCAAACCCATGTGCTATGGCTCCAGAGTCTGTGCCTTTAACCAAAAACCGGACGCCTTCAAGCAGATGTGTTTTAAAGTAGAAAGCAATATTTGACGACTGTTTAAGCTAAAGCTTTAGGTTTTCAGCTTTTGTGAACTGCTTCTTTTCCTAGGGGTGGGATGGTGGTTGGCAGGGGGGTGGATGGGTGGGGCGTTGGTCACCCTGCTATGACCTTGGGGTAGTTGGTGGAGAAGCTTTTCCATCCTTCTGGTCTCTATTTATTCTGCTCGATGGGGAATAAAATGGGGAACAAATGGGGGAGGGGCAAGGATGTCTTGAGAAGAAGGGATGAGGACAGACCCTAATCCTGGGGAATGCCATATGGGTATACATGAAGTTAATCTTCTGTTTTCCAGCTCGTTAGAGATGTTGGGAGAGATCAGGCTGGGACACCTGCTGGAGTCAGGAGGGTAATGATACCTATTTCATCATCTGGGCTGTGGCTGTTCTGGAGAAACCCATCACCAGTGAGAGTGCTCTGTCTGCGCCATGCAGGGATCTGCCAGGGCAACCACAGGAGAGGAAAAAAGTGCAGAAAAGCCCCTAGAATGATGAGGGGCAGGGATCACAGTGAAAGTGGAACCTGTGGCCAATGCTGACTTGCCTTGGCGAAAAGGAGAGAAGAGGATTATGCTAAAATGAGAAGGAAAGAGAGCATTTCTATATGTTATAGCCAATTACAAATATGCCTGCAAAGAAATAGGGCAAGGAACTGATAAAAACATGAGTGAATATGTCCCTTGCCCCCAATTCTATTTTTTTAATTAAGACTTTATTTTTTAAGAAGTTTTAAGTTCAAAATTGAGTGGAAGGTACAGGGATTTCTAGCATCCTGTCACTCACCAGGGTGGTACATTTGTTACAATTGATGAAACTGTGTTGATACATTGTTATCACCCAAAGTCCATAGTTTACCTCTGGGTTCACTCTTGGTTTTTTACATTCTATGAGTTTGAACAAATACATGAATGACATGTATCCATCATTACAGTATCCTACAGAGTGTTTCCACTGCCCTAAAAATTCCTCTGTGCTCTGACTATCCAACCCATTCCTCACCTAACTCCCGGCAACCATCGATCTTCTTACTGTCTCCATAGTTTTGCCTTTTCCAGAATGTCATACTGTTGGAATCATATAGTATGTAGCTTTTCCAGATTGGCCTCTTTCACACAGTGATGTGCATTTAAGGTTCCTCCATGTCTCTTCACGGCTTGATAGCTCATTTCTTTTTAGTGCTGAATGATATTGCATTGTCTGGATGGACCACGGTTTATTTAACCATTCACCTACTGAAAGACATCTTGGTTGCCTCCAAGTTTTGGCAACTGTGGACAAGGCTGCTGTAACACCAGTGTGCAAGTTTTTGTGTGGACATAAGTTTTCAGCTTCTTTGGGTAAATACTAAAAAGCCCAGTTACTGGATCATATGGTAAGAGCATGTGTGATCTTGTTTGTATGAAACCACCAAATTGTCTTCCAAAGTGGCTCTACTATTAGAGTCTATTATGAGCCCCATTCTACAAAAGAGGAAATAAAACACAGAGAAGTTAAATTACCTACCCAAAGCCCCAAAGCTAGCAAGTCATAGAGTCAGAATTCAAAACAAGTCTGGCTCCCTAGCACATATACTTTACCCCATTCTTTGTTATAGTTCATGAGCATGGGAAGTGGCCAGGGTGAGATAATAAGGGATGAACATAAACATGGGCACCAAGGGGGGAAAACCGCGGTCGGGTAGGGGTGGTGGTGTGCTGAACTGGGCGATTGGGATTGACATGTATACACTGATGTGTATAAAATTGATGACTAATAAGAACCTGCTGTATAAAAAAACAAAGAAAAAAAAACAACTAATACTAAACGTTCTTTGGGTTATTTGTATGGAAATATGTTAATATAAATGTTTCAGACATTACATGAAATTTCTAAAAATCTTATATGTTCTGGTATAATAAGTCATAATTCTAGTTATTACTTTAAAATGTATATCTCAGAAATAACTAAATTTCCTTGTCAATTGCATTATTATGAAATTTCATCAAATCTTTAACCATGGTCATTTTTAAGTCTTTCATCATTTACAGACAGTTCTGGGTGTACTCTGATGCTTTTGCAAAAATGTTCCTATAAAAGGGTTTCAGGGGCTTCCCTGGTGGCGCAGTGGTTGAGAGTCCGCCTGCCGATGCAGGGGACACAGGTTCGTGCCCCAGTCCGGGAAGATCCCACATGCCGCGGAGCAGCTGGGCCCGTGAGCCATGGTTGCTGAGCCTGCGCGTCCGGAGCCTGTGCTCCGCAGCGGGAGAGGCCACAACAGTGAGAGGCCCGTGTACTGAAACAAAAAAAAAGGGTTTCATCTTCAAGGAGTTCTTGGAAAAGACTATGACAAGTACAGGTTTCTGGTGACTGACTATACTGCTGAACTGAATGAATAAGCATTTTCAGAAATCAAATGGAAAAGTGATGAATTCATAAAAGTGGTAACAAAAGATCAAGATGAAAAAAATTAATTACGTGGGACTGAGTGAACTGATGGGGATGATTATAATTTTTGTGACTTTCTGTTTGAATAATAATAAAAAAATCCCACAAGGACTCAGAGGCAAAACATATACAAATCAATTTTCACTGCAAAGTAAAGGAGCTGTTACAGTGGAGGATTCCTGGACTGAATGTCAATATCATGACATAGTGTGAGTGTGTTTTGTGTTTGGTAATTGCAATCATTGTTGCTTTTGTTGTGGTCATCCATTTACAATGCTTGGTGTCAGTTTATTTATCTCTTGTGAAAATAAAATACAGTGTGTGTGTGTGTGTGTGTGTGTGTGTATGTGTGTGTATGTGTGAAAAAATAAAATAAAATAAGGGATGAACAGAAATCCCGCAAATGAGAGTATGTACCACCCTGCCCCCAGGAAGTCACTGAGCTTCTATTTCTTAAATAAACTGGGCACAGCCAAGCAAAGCCCCTTGGTGGGTCAAAATGCAACCCATTGGGCCCAGACTAGGCCCTGCTTTAGAGGGATTTAAGGGAGCTGCCAATATCCCAATATCCCTTGTGGTGAAGCAACTTTGAATGTCAGCAATCTTTGAATTACATTAGTTTTTTATCATTGTTGTTGTCGTATATATTTTTTTACTTTTAAACATTAGATTATGTAATATAAAAAACAAAACAAACAAAAAACCCACAGTGGCTCTATTGTTTTGCATTCCCACCAGCAATGAATGAGAGTTCCCGTTGCTCCACATCCTCACCAGCTTTTGATATTCAGTGATTTGGTGCCAATGCTCCAGATTTTGGCCATTCTAATAGGTGTGTAGTGGTATCTCATCGTTGTTTTAATTTGCATTTATCTCATTGTGCACTTGTATCTCTTTTAAGTCCTTTTGGTCTAGGAGGAATTTCAGAGGTTGGAAGTTCATGGCCTCATGAAGCCAGAACTCCCCATAAAGAGTCTCTGAATGACCAGTGAGATACAAATATAAGAGCTCCAGCTTCTGTGTGGGTCAGTCAGGCTATGGCCCTTTGAACTTCTCCTATTGCAGAGCAATAGACCATGCTTGGCTGGGGAAATTCCAGAGCATCATGACATAACCTGTGATATGGTATGACCAACCTTGGCAATGGTGGCCAAAGGCGACAAGTGATTTTACTAGATATGCCCACAGTCATGTAGTCAGTCAGCCATACCTCTATGACTGATCCCCAATAAGCTCAGGTGAGCTTCTCTGGCTGGCAATAGTCTGTACATGTTGCCATTATCGACGGAAATAATAAAAAATCTATAATAGGAATAGGAAAGCATTTTTATGTGAGCTATGCTCAGGACTATAGTCCAGGAGACACAGATTCAAGAAGAACTTGTATTGTGTTCTCTAAGATTACAAAATGGGGGAGGCTTATAAAGGGAAAACCCACAAAATTACATAAATTGTTTGTCAGGAATTAGGATTGGAGCTGGTAAGAAGTAAGAGTGCCTGTTAAGCAAGATTGGTTGGGGTCCAAAGTTGTTGCTTAATAACTAGGGCGGACCTTGAGACCATAAGGTTGCAACTGGCAGCTAGCAGATATTGTTTTGAGAATGGCTAGTGGTGTCCTTGAGTCTGATACAGTTCAGAAAATTCGAGTTCTGAGTAATGTAGGAATGTGTCTGAAACCACATCCACAATGGCCACCCAGATGCATTTTGGATGCTTGAACCAATGTTACTCCATTTTAATTTTTAAATGCATTCTTTTCTTTAACGGCTAAAGCAGATGTACAAAGTGTATCTGACAGGCCATAAATAGGCTGTTTTTGTTAGCCTAAAGTTCAAGTTAAATCATGTATAAACTTGAATGACTTCCCTATACCCAATATGTGAAAATTTCTTCCATCACCACATATCTTTGCTGAGAAAAGTAAGTGCTGTCCACATGTCTCCACTGGGAGAGGAGAACTGGAAGTTTTCTCTTAGTCTCTCCTGGGCCCTGACCTGTGTGTCTATTTCCTCTGCTGGTTTTAATATTTTCTCTCATTGTAATAAACTGTAACCATGAGTATGATAGCTTTTCTGAGTTCTGTGAGTCCATTTGGTAAATAGCTGACCCTGCAGGTGGTCTTGGGGATCTCTAAAACTATAGCCCGACTTCTTCTCTAAATCAGACTCCAAATGGACCCTGAGTGCAAAGCCTCTCTGTCCCATTCTCACTCTTCCATGTGTCCCCCTACAACGACCAGTCAGATGCCTTCCACAGATCAGGGTGCCGCAGCTGCCAGTTCCCTTCACCCCCAAGGGAAGGGGCCCATGGGACCCAGAACAACTCCCTGCACTTCCCCTAGGCTCCCAGTCAGAGAGTTCCATTTCCATTGGTCATCCTCCTTTTCTTTCATTTGAGCCACTTCCCAACCATAGTCCAATTTTGGAACTAACCATGTGATTTGGACATAACAGTTTATTAGCAATGACTTCCTGAGGTCCTATGAACAACTTGCCCGGGACCCCACCCAGTGGAGATGCCGCATGGTCACAACCTCCAACAAGTCACTTCCCCTCTCCAGGCTTCAGTTCCTTAGCTTCCTTTGGGAAGACTACTTACGACCAATGGTGGCTGTAAATGCTTACAAACTGCAAAGTGGTCTGCACACTTCGGGAAAGGACATTTTCAGAGTTCTGTCCTGACTAGCTATAGACAGAAGTCAAAATTTTGTCTGTTTCCTTTTTCTCCACTTTTCTTAGAAAAGAAATATTTTCTTTTAATACTAGCAAAGAAGAAGAAAAGTTCAAGAAAGTTTGAAAAATAGAATGTAGTGCTTTCCCAGGTGCCTTTGGGAAAATAAGCCAGATGTATGGTTCAGATTTTAGAAAGACAATTTGGTGCAAATACCATACATTATGTAACCACCTCAGTGACATGGGGCAAACACTCTGTAAATCAAACACATTAACACTTCTGCAGTGAAATGTATGAATATTCACACTGAGTGAGATGAATAAAGCTATAATTCATTGCCTTGTGACAGTTCAGGTCAGGTTTGGCTACCAAGTGCCTTCAGGCTAAATTAGTTGTTGCTACCATATATGTTAAGAAAAAAATTCAGTTCATAGAACTTCTTGAGTAGGTTAAATTTTCCCATATATTTCTTTTTTTGAATTTTTCTTCTAGTTTTACTGAGATATAATTGACATATAGCACTGTATAAGTTTAAGACGTACAGCATAATGATTTGACTTACATACATCATGAAATGATTATCACAATACATTTAGCGAACATTCCTCCTCTCTTATAGATACAAAATTAAAGAAATAGAAAAAATGCTTCTCCTTGTGATGAGAACTCTTAGGATTTACCCTCAACAACTTTCATATATAACATACAGCACTGTTAATTATATTTATTATGCTGTACATTACATCCCTCGTACTTATTTATCTTATAACTGGGAATTTGTACCTTTTGACGGCCTTCATCCAATTCCCTCTCCCCTCACCCCCTACTCTGGTTAACCAGAGATTTGATCTCCTTTTCTATGAGTTTACTTGTTTGTTTTTGAAGTATAACTGACCTACAACACTATGTTAGTTCCTGCTACACGGCATAGTGATTTGATATTTCTGTACATTTCAAAATGATCACCAAGTTAAGTCTAGCTATGTCACCATACAAAGATATTACATAGTTATTGACAATATTCCCCACACTATACATTTCATATCCCTGACTCATTTATTTTGCAACTGGAAGCTTTACCTCTTAATCTCCCTCACCTATTTCTTTCCTCCCCTCACCCCCCTCTCCTCTGGCAACCACCTGTCAGGTTCTCTGTCTCTATAACTTTATTTCTGCTTTGTTATGTTTGCTCATTTGTTTTGTCTTTTACATTCTACATATAAGTGAAATCATACAATATTTATCTTTCTCTGTCTGACTTTTTTCATTTAGAATAATATCCTCTAGGTCCATCCATGTTGTCGCAGATGTCTTTCTTATTACTGAATAATATTCCGTTGTATATATATATCTCACAGTTTCTTTATCCATTAATCCATTGATGAATACTTAGGTTGTTTCCATATCTTGGCTATTGTAAATAATGCTGCTGTGAACATGGGGGTGCAGATCTGCTTTTTAGCTGGTTTTTCATTTCCTTTGGATATATGTTCAAAAGTGGAATTGCTGGATCATATGGTAGTTGTTTTTTTAATTTTTTGAGGAACTTCCCTGCTGTTTTCCATAGTAGCTGCACTAGTTTACACTCCACCAACAGTGCAAAAGCATTCTCTTTTCTCCACATTCTGGCTAACACTTGTTATTTGTTGTCTTTTTGATAATAGCCATTCTAACAGATGTGATGTGATATCTCACTATGATTTTTTTTTTACAAGAGATAAACTGCTCACTATGGTTTTGACTTGCATTTCCCTGATGATTAGTGACGTTGAGCACCTTTTTATGAATCTGTTGACCATCTGTATGTCTTTTGGAAAAATGTCTTCAGATCCCCTGCGCATTTTTTTTAAGATGTTGGCAGTATGAGTTTATTAAATAATTTATTTATTTTTGCTGTGTTGGGTCTTCGTTTCTGTGTGAGGGCTTTCTCTAGTTGTGGCAAGCAGGGGCCACTCTTCATCGCGGTGCGCGGGCCGCTCACTATCGCAGCATCTCTTGTTGCGGAGCACAGGCACCAGACGCGCAGGTTCAGTAGTTGTGGCTCACGGGCCTAGTTGCTCCGCGGCATGTGGGATCCTCCCAGACCAGGGCTCGAACCCGTGTCCCCTGCATTAGCAGGCAGATCCTCAACCACTGCGCCACCAGGGAAGCCCTCCCTTTTCATTTTTTAATGATTTTTTTGCTGTTGAGCTTTATGAATTCTTTACATATTTTGGATACAAGCCCCTTATCAGATATATGATTTGCAAATATTTTCTCCCGTTCTGTAGGCTGCCTTTTCATTTTGGTGATGGTTTCCTTTGCTTTACAGAAGCTCTTTAGTCTGATGTAGAAATTTGTACTTTAAAAATGGGGTGTGTGTGTCAGGAAATAGAGCTATATAGGAGTAACATTTCTATATATCACTGGAATTAAGCTAGTATAACTCTGAAGCTGATTATAACAAGTTAAGTTGTATATGGTAAAAGGCTTAGGGCAACCATTAAAATAATTAATTTTAAAAAGTTTTTAAAAATTGAAGAAATTAAAATGCTACGGTAAAAAGATTCACTTAGTGCAAAAGAAAACAGTGAAAGAGGAAAAAAGGGACAAAAAAGACATGAGATGTGTAGAAAATGAAAAGCAAAATAACAGGTGTAAATCCAACTGTATCAATAAAACATTAAATATAAATAGGCCAAACAATCCAAATAAAGGCAGAGCTTGTCAGAATGGATAAAAAAAGTTAAGATCCACATATATTCTGTCTACAGGACTTACACTTTGTTTTGAAAGATACATATAGACTGAAAGGAGAAGATACACCATGCAAATAGCAACCACAAGAAAGCTAAAGTGGCTGTACTGACTGATACCAGATAAAATAGACTTTAAAACAAAACAAAACAAAATGTTACCAGATATAAAGAGGAACATTTCATAATGACAAAAGGGCCAATCCATCAGGAAGATATAACAATTATAAACATATATGCATCTAATGACAGAGCACCAAAATACATGAAGCAAAAACTGACAGAAATGGAGAAATAAACAATTCGACAATAATAGCTGGAGATCACAATATCCCTTTTTCAAAAACAGAACATCTAGACAGAAGATCAACTAGGAAATAGAAAACTTTAAGAACACTATAAACCAACCAGACCTAATAGACATCTATGAAACCTAATAGACCTAATAGACATCTATGAAACACATCTATGAAACCCAACAGTAGACTATATATCCTTCTCAAGTGCACATGGAGCATTCTCCAGGATAGACCATATGCTAGCCCATAAAACACATCTCAGTTGCACTATTGGGCGTTTACGTCACAGAAATGAAAACATGCTCACACAACAAACTGTATATAAACATTCATAGCAACTTTATTTATAGTAGCCAAAAACTTGAAATAACCCAGATGTTCTGGAACAGGTGAATGGTTAAATAAACAGTATTTTTATCATAATTATTAAAAGTATTATTATTACCTAAAACCACCTGAAAATCTTACCACCCAAAGTCAATTCCTGCTACTACTCTGGTGAACATCCCATCAACATCCTACAAGCACACACATTCTACACACAAACAAGTATGTGTGCGCCTCCAGCAATTGTCTATCCTCCCCACCCCCTGCAATGATTCTCAAAGGGAAGCTGAGGCTCCCAGAGGAGCATATCACAATTTCCTGGGGTGAGGGGTTGAGGAAAGCTGCACGGTTTGAAAACCTCCCCAAGTGATTCACCTTCACCCCACTACCTAGAGACTCCCTGGACACTTTACACAAATGGGGTCATAGCACATGCTCCTTTGTAAACTTTTAAAATTCTGCATTAAATTCTACCTTAATATACCTAATGGCTGCACAGTATACATTTTTTGTTGTGGTGGTGGTGACAGAATTTTAAAACTAATTCCATGTTGGTGTTCTTCAGATTTTTTTCCATTGAAAATATAAAATTTTTGCAGTGAATGTCTTTGTATATATAATTAGCACCTATATTAAATTCCTGTTATTGAATTTCTGAATCAGTGGGTTTGAACATTAAAAATTGTTTAAACATAATGACAAAATGCTTTCTAGGAAGATTGTACAGATTCACATACCCATCAATGCTTATTGTTGATAGTTTAGTCGTAAGAGTGTCCCCCACACCCTTGAAGTATTGCCTCCAGGCCCCTGACCTCAAGTAAATATGCTAATGCTGCTCTTTAACCTCTTAGGTTACGGGCACAGCCTACCACGCCTCTTTTCCTTTGCCACAAGCAATACCATTTGCTTCTCTCTGCTGCCACCTTGTGCTGGAACAGGAGGCGTTCATAAGGGAAGACCTGAGCTAGAGCAGCTGGCAACCCCTGACTTCCGGGGCATGGAGGAGCCTGTCGGCAGATCCTGACAATCTGTCCTAAATGGACCAGGACCACAGAGAGTGAGGCCTTTGAACTTCAGTGCAAAGGGAGGTCTGGGACAGAGCCCAGAGGAGACCCTGGTGTAAGGGAAGAAGAGCTCAGAGACCTGAATACTAGATCTGATCTGCCCCTGATTTGCTCTTGGGCGTGTGTTATTTCTTTGCCCTCAGTTTACTCTCAGAGAAATAGAAGTCAGCCAAGGCCAGTGTTCTGCAAACTTCAGGTGGTGACCTGTTAATGAGCTGTGAATTCTGTTTACTAAGTTGTGGAAAGACTTTTTTTTTTTTAGTGGAAGAGACAAGATAGAAAATTATGGAAATGTCAAAAATACACTGCACATAGTAAGGTAAGTATTGTTTTCTGAACCTTCTCCACATAGGGTGTCTTGGGTTATGTTGTAAAACGTATTTGTTACTGCGGGTCTTGGCCATTATGGTTAGAAGGCCACTGCCTCAGGATCCTTCCAGCTGGAGTTTGCTGTTCTAATTGGGCTACTCTAGTGAGAAGGTCCCACCATGTGGAGGAAGATTTGGTGCTGTTCTGACATGGTCCTTTTTCTTTCCCTCCTCAGGAAGCCCCAGCTCTAATGAAGATGACTGGTGAGAGCTTCTCATGGGGACCCAAAGCAAAAACAACAACAAACTCCAGCACTTGAGTAAGAATTCCCTTAGAGCAGCTCCCTCTCAGGGGTGCCCAGCATGGGGCTGTCAGTGGAGTTGCATATGTCATTGACCTGGCAGAGGCACTAGATGGAGCCACAGTGCCAGGGAAAGACCCACTCCCCCGACTCATCACCACCCTGCTGGAACTGCAGAGGGCAGTGAGAACACACGAATCCGGGATGAGGAGGGTACAGCAGGTCTAGAGGCCCTGGACGCTCTGACCTGGGTCCCCTTGTGTTCCAGAAGGCTAGAGTGGGAGAGAAAGATTGTTTAGCCGCGGGAGCCTCTGATCCTGTCTCAGAGCTGGAGCCAGTGGGTCCTGCTACGGGTTTAAGGTTTGAGGCAGCCGCAGAGGGCAGGAGCTGCCACTAGGGGGCAGCAGAGCATTGATGTTGGAAGTGTGGGCTCTGCCCTCAAGGCTGGGAACAAGAGATAAAGGGGTTTCAGAGGCAGCAGGGAGCAAAGGGCCTCCAGAGAAGAGGGGAGAGACTTTTAAGATAGCCGCCCACCAGGGGTGTGCCGGACCTAGCTCGCACAGCCAATGGTTGAATTTTCAAAACATTTGCAAGCCAGTTGTTAAACACAGCCATTGTTAAAACTTACAATGAAATAAATTATATTTTTAAAAAGGAAAGAGACACTAAAAAGTCCTCACTTCTAATTATTATACTACAATCTATTATCTATGTTCCTGAAGTTTATTCAGTCTGTGTGGTGAAAATGCTGTACAGCATTGTGTGACCCTGCAAAGTGGCATCACACTGCCAGCCTGAAGTCGGTCACAGTGGGAGAATTTACACTGTGGAAATCAGAAAATGCTACAAATCAGGGAGGCTCCATCTTATTTTGGAGAGCAGTTGTTAATTTTCCAGTACATCCTGTCTGCAGTTCTGTGATCTTCCTCCACCCCAAACAGCCACTCCCACCATCGTCAGTTTAAGAGACTCTTCTCCAGAACAGGGAGATGCGAGACATGGCTTTGACCTTCAGCACTGAGAAGACTTAATGACTTTACCTGGACAAGCAGACATGGAAGAACTTACAACCGAGACCGGAGTTCAAAAGGAGGACGCTGGGGCAGGGCCGCACACTTCCCCATCTCTCCCACCCCACGACCCCTGTTGCATGGGGAGCAGGTGGAGAAGAGATGATCAGCCTGAGGAAAAGACACAGGAAAGAAAACAGCCTGGCAAAAACTTGAAGGGCTGGCTGTGAGTGGTGGTTCAGATCCAGGCTACAGAATTAGGGTGAAGAAATACAGATTTGACTTAATACGAAGAAGAACCTCAACTACAGCTATTCAGAGATGGAATGAGATGTCTCCTGAGTGCAACTTCCTCCCCGGTGGATGGGGTGCATAAAAAGAATTGAAGACTTGTACAAGAAGTCAGCTAAACTCTTGCTACTTAAAATGTGGTCCACAGCTCAGTATCATTAGAAATGCAGGATCTCAGGCCCCACCACAGACCTACTGAATCAGAACCCACATGTTAACAGATCCCCACATAATCCATAAGCACATGACAGTTTCAGAAGCATTAAACTAAATTACCTTTTAGATATCTTTGAGGGGGATACTCATTACATTATTGCTTATAATGGCATATTACATGGAAATAATCTAACCATCTATAATTTTGAGAACTGGTTAATAAAGTAAATCCACGTGATAGAATCACTATTCAGACAGTAAAAAGAATGAGATGACTTTTATACACTGGTAAGAACGAGATTCAAACTGCATTGTTACATGAAAAAAAGCTGTCATTCCTAAAATCAAAATGTGTTCTAGATTATCGATCAAATATTTAAAACTAAAAAGGAAACTCTACAAGAACTGGAAGAGTCATACAAGAAAAGACTAATAAGCTCAGACATATAAAAACTGTACATTTCTACCTGGCAAAAAAACAAAACAAAACAAACACTAAAAAAGCTACGAGGAGCTTCCCTGGTGGCGCAGTGGTTGAGAGTCTGCCTGCCGATGCAGGGGATGCGGGTTCGTGTCCCGGTCCGGGAAGATCCCACATGCCGCGGAGCAGCTGGGCCCATGAGCCATGGCCGCTGAGCCTGCGCTTCCGGAGCCTGTGCTCCGCAACGGGAGAGGCCACAACAGTGAGAGGCCCGCGTACCGCAAAAAAAAAAAAAAAGCTACGAGTGCAAATGACAGATGACAAAGTATTTGCAACATCATAAAAAGAGGTTACTTTAATAAATAAAAAGCTCCTACAAATTGATAAGAAAAAGACCAACAATTTCATAGAAAATAATGGATGAAGGATTTAAACATTTCATAGGAAAAGAAAGGCAAATAATGCCTTTTATTTTAAAAAATGTTTTTGGCAGCATTGGGTCTTTGTTGCTGCGTGTGGGCTTTCTCTAGTTGCAGTGAGCAGGCTTCTCATTGCAGCGGCTTCTCTTGTTGTGGAGCACGAGCTCTAAGCGAGCGGGCTTCAGTAGTTGTGGTGCGCAGGGTCTAGAGCGCAGACTCAGTAGTTGAGGCACGTGGGCTTAGTTGCTCAGCAGCATGTGGGATCTTCCCAGGCCAGGGCTCGAACCCGTGTCCTCTGCATTGGCAGGCGGATTCTTAACCGCTGCGCCACCAGGGAAGCCCCAAACAACGCCTTTTAAACTTGTGAAAGGATGTTCAACTCATTCGGGGTGCAAATCAGCACCATGATGAGACATCACTTTTACTTAGATTGGCAAAAATCAAATACGTTTAGTACTGTGGGAAAGGAAGGAAACAGGTACTCTCATACAGTGGTATCTCTGTGGAGGACTATTGGTAATAGCTCTCAAATTTTAAATGTACATACTCCTGGATGCAGCTGTTTCTGTAGATACACCTGTATAAAATGACGTATATTCAAGAATATTGTAATACCAGTTACAATAGCAAAAAACTGGAAATAACCTGCCTGTGCATCATTATAGCTCTGGTTAAGTTCATTTCTCACATGCACACAATGGAATTATTTGAAACCATCAAAAATAATCCAGCAACTCTATAGGGACTAAAATGGAATAATCACCCACATATTTCTAATTTTAAAAAAACAAGATATAGAACATTGTAGTGTGTTGCCATTTGTGTTAAAATATAAACTTTTATATTCTCAGAAATCTCTGGAGTGATAACATAAGAGACAGGTACCAGTGGAATCTGAGAAGGTAGTCAGGGTAGGAGGGAGCTGAACTTTTCAATGAATGCCCTTTTGAAATGATTTACAGTTTTTAATGCTTTAATTTTAAACAACAAAAATTCATTCACGAGGAAGAAGATCTCCATGGTGCACACCAGGCACCCCCATCCCCTTCCCAGACTTGAGTGGCTGGAGTGTCCTGGGCTCTGCCCTGTCCTTCCACTCTTCTCTCCGTAATTAAATACTTTCTTTTCTTATGGATCATTCAAGGCTCTGACTCCCTACCTCCAGCCTCTGAAGGCAACCTTCCCCTGGCTCTCAACATTTAGCTGGTGGGACGTGCAGCCCTTTCTTCTGGCTGCTCTAGGCATTATTTGCTTCTCTACAGGTACCATTAGAGGTGTCTGTACTTCCTTATATCACCTAGCATGCCTTCGGCCTTTGGTGATATCACCCCTCTCACCCCTGCCACTCACAATCACACCACACAATGCAGTCTGTAATTGTACCCTGGCTGAGGTGCTCACTGGAGAACTGTGAGTCTCACCTCCCCAATGGCACTGGGAGCTCCTTGAAGTTGGGGGCCTGGGTTTGGTTCATCTCTATGCCCCCCTCAGTGCTAAGAGCAGAGTGGGTGCTCCTGAAAGACGTCTTGAGTTCTCAGGTGATGGGTGGCCATTCAACATAGGTAACACCACTGCTGTCTTCACTGCTCACCCCCCTTATACTGGCACTTGGTCCTGAGTGACTGGAGGCATGGTGGCTGTGCTGCAGGACTGTGGTTCTTTCCTGCAGAGACAGCAGCCTGCAGCTGGCCTCATCCCCAAGAGCTCAGAACCCTGACCCTCCTCCCACTGCTGCAGTCACTTTCCTCTGCTCCACCCACCCAGCCCTCTGGAAAACATGTACAAGTGCAGGCAGGTCTCTGCTCTCTATTACTGCATTTCAATCCCACCCCTACCGGAACCATTAATATGTATGTACTGAGGCTCCATTTTCTTTTGTGAATTTCACAAGCTCAGGGAAGCTTTCACCAAATATTTATCAAGTGCCCACTCTACGTTAGACACTGTGGTGGGCACGGATTCTGCCCTCAAGGAGCTTACGGTCTCCGGGGGGCGGGGGGGGAAAGTCTAATGCTGTTAGCACAGTGATAGAAAGATGCCCAGGGTGTTACAGGAACACAGAGGGGAGGGGATTACCCTTTGGGGGTGGGTGGAAAGAGCAACACTTTCCTGCAGGAGAAGGTTCTACACCCCAGCCTGAATGATAAATGAGAATCTGGGGCGCCCAGCCCCGGTTTTACAGCCAGTCTTCTCTTTAGCCTGACACTCTTCAGTGTCCTCCCTTTCTTCCTCAGCAGAGGAGCTGTCCGATGTGGGGGAAATAAAACTGGTTTCGCTAAAGGGACACGTGGAATGAAGTGAGATACTCATAGGTCAGTTGTGTAGAGTCTAAGACTGGGAGGGGCAGTAGCTTAGGGTGTAGGGTTGGAAGGGGGTAGAGGGGAAGCTCTGGGGTGATTAAATCTTGCCTTATCAAGAGTCCAGCTAGAAGTCATTCTACTCCCTTCCAGGGAAACTCCTCTCCAGTTCAGGCTCTGCCCTGTGGGTGCTACCAGGAAAGGGGCAAAGGGGCAGGTACGCTCCAGGCTTGAGGCCCAGGTGCAAGCTGACCACTCTCCCACCCCTTTGCTTACCACCCCTTGCAGAGTCCAGTGGATGACACATCTTCTTCCCAGGATGCTCAGAAGTGTGGTCACACTGAGGGTACTGGCTGGCCAGCCGTGGGAGGATCTGACCCCATATGAGTACAAGCTCTTGGTGGCTGCACCATTTGAAGTGTTTGAAATATGTGCGCTTCCTCTGCTGGAGATGTGGTGGGCCATGACTTTATTAGGGGTCTTTGGAGGTTAGCACAGTCATCTAGGACTTCCTCCCTGGGCTCAGCTCTGGAGGAAATCTGGAAACCAGCGTGGATGGGAGTGGAAACACTCTGCTCCACCCTCTGGGAGGACTCAGCCTCAGGGCGGCCAGGTAAGGAGGGTTTAGACCCCTCTGATTAGGAACTCTTTCACCTTGAGACTGGCCCTGCAGAGCCAGGAAGGGGTTTCCTGAGTAAAATCCTCCAAAGCTGATTGATTCTCGTGGCCCAGAGACCAAGATGGCAGCTGCGAGCTAACCTTCCCTTCAAATTCAGGCACTTGGGCTGCCGCAGTGAAGGGCAGACTTCCCGAACACTCAGAGGCGCCTCTCTCCCACTTGCCTCCACCACTCCCCACCCGGGCCCCCTCCGCAGATAAAAGGCTTCTTGTCCAAGAATCTCCCATTTGAAGCACTGGGAATCCTATAAGCCGACTGCATCAGCCACGTGTCATAAATATTCATGCTCCCGTTGCTGTGTGTGTCAGAGTGCATGTGTGCAAGCAGGGGAGAGAGGCAGACTTCAGGTCAGTGAAAGGCAGGACGTTCTAACCCTGAGCACAGTCTGGGGTGCCCACATGTGTGAGCTTGGGCCTCTGGATGGGATCAAGCAGAGACAAGGTGGCCACCATCAGGGATGATGCTGTAACCGGAGTTCTGAATAGGGTAGGAAGGAGAAATCTACAACCCCTCAGCCCACTCCAGTGCCCAGATGCTGTGATTCTGTAGAATATAGATGATCACTGTGGTTTCCAGTGAATTACACATGGAGATCCAGGCTTCAGTCTCCACACGCTCGGTACCAAGAAAGTGCTTTCATAAGGTCATCTCATTCTGCCCTCCACGATGCCTGGAGGTCGGTACCAACCATTCCCTCAGCTCACGGAGGAGGAGAATGAGACTCGGAATGGTGACATGACTTGTCTGTGAACAGCGGAGCTGAGATTCAAATTCAAGGTCTTGGCTCCAAGACCAGTGCTGTGACACAGCTGCCCGATCAATCCCCCACGCTGCAGGCATTGGCAACGTCACAACCCCGCCTGCAGGGGGCATGCCGTGCTGCAGGGGGTGCTTTGAAGACGGGGTAGGGGCACTGTGCACAGCACAGGGACCTAGAGAGGAGACTCAGCCGACCCGGGGGCCCAGCAGGTGGGAGGTTGCAAGGCTGGACTCCGCTCGCCTGTAGGGGTCAGCAGGTGACCCCCAGTGCAGCCCCCGAACACAGCTCAGATAGGAGGCTGGGAGCCTCCTGTCTCTCCAGAGTAGGATCACCCAGGATAGCATGAAGGGGTGACCGCCCTTATCTTTCGGTCTTGAGCACTGGCTGAACCTCTTGGAGCTTCTGCTCGCTCTGCTGTCGACCTGCGAAACGGAGCTAGAAGCTGGCCCGCCTCCCCCCGGGGCTGCTGTGAGCGAGAGCTGGCGTCGGCGGGCCTCAGTCAGCCTGTGGTGCAGCAGGTGGCCAACAAGGAGGCAGACCAGGCACTGACCTTAGTCCCCTCCCTCCTCTCCCCAGCGCCCACCCTCTGATCTGGCCGGGGCCGCCCTCCACGTCCCCCGCCCTCACTGTGCCTCCCCTCCCCCGACCTGGAGTAGCCCCCCTGCACCAGTCCAGCTCCACGCATTCCCTAAGGATCCCACCTTTTCCTTAGTGACTTCTCTGACAACTTCGGTCCTCATCTCCTCTTTCCAAAAAGTCTGAGTAATATCTTGGAGGTTACTGTACCGGCCCTGCCCTGCTTGACCCTGGGTTGTCTACATGTACACAGTCCCGGAGGCTGAAAGCAGTGATGAGTCTCCTAGCTCCTGAACGCCTCTCCCAGCACCAAGCCCAGAGCCGGGCCCATCTGTGGAGGAAGCAAATGGAGGAGCTGGGTTCTCCCACAGGCCCTTAGCCTGCCAGGCCCTGGGCCAGGGCAGGGATATGAGCTCAAAGAGGCGGGGGGAGACAGACAACGGGAAGCAATTATAATGCCAGGTGACAAGGCTGTGATAAGGCATGCACTGGTTTCTTGGGAGCACAGAGGAGGTTGGTGACTGAGTCTGTGTTGAGGGAGGGAGGTTGGATGTGGATGGGACAGAAAGGGGAGGAAAGGAAGGAAGAAGGAAGGGAGGGAGGAGAGAATTCTTCAGTCCAGCTAAGAAGTATAATGGAGAGAAAGGGACATTGTCTCATCTTTGCCCCTTGCAGACTCAAAGGGGAAAAGGGACCCTGTTCCTGATGGACAGGCTAGCAAAATTTGCCTCTTATGTAGCCGCGGCCCAGGTGGAGGCAAGGCTGGTGGGAGATTCCTTAGACTCCGTCCCCACTGGAAGATGCCATGGAAGATGCTCCAGAGGACCTGATCCGCCCAGCATCGGGTGGGGTGGGCCCAGCAAGAAAGCTGTGTGCCGAGGGTCCACACCTCAGTGGTCTTGTTCTCCTGGAATGGCCTCCCTACCTCCCCGCAGGCACTCCCAGCCCTCTTGCCATGCTGGCTTGAAGACCCTGGAGAGCCTGGAAAGCCCCAGGGCTTTCAGACTCAACAGTGGCAGCTGGCAGCTCTCACTTAACCCTGCCTTTTCCCTTGATGGGGAGGAAGAGTGAGGGTGGTCTCTGTAAGGTGAGACTCTGTAAGGTGTGGTGTAATGGGAAGCTGTCAGGGTTTAGAGCCCATAGTCCTGGGTTCAAACCCTCGCCCTTCCATTTGCTGGCTGTGTGACCCTGGGAAAGTCATTTCCCCTCTTTACACTGAGTCTTCAATGAGAAACGGCTGCACGATGACCCACCTCACCACCGAGGACTTGTGAGATTAAATGAGATGCTCTCTGTGAAGGCGACTGGCACGGAGCATGTACTCCCTGTAGACTCAGGAAGCGTTCACTTATTCGTGCCTGACGTGGGCACTGCTCACCGCTCGCTGACTGTGACTCCATCCACCATGCTTCCATCCCCGCCCATTTTCTAAAAGGAGGTTGCTGAGGTCTAGCCCTGATGGTCCGTCAGAGCAGGAGCGATGCCTGTAAGTCTGGGCTGGTGGATGCAACACTGCCCCGAGGCAGGGGGCCCCCTTGGCCTCTAGCCAGCTCTGCCAGTGTGTAGCTTTGTTCAGGTTTGCCTAGGAAGCTGCCCAGCCCACCAGCTGGTACCAGCAGGGCAGCGCTGAGTGTGTGGTGGGCCCCGGGACTTCCTGGCCTGGAGCACCTGGGCCCAGGAGAATGCATATAGCCTTGAGAGAGGTGTGGTTGGCAGAGGAGGCTGGGAGGGAGTCAGGGGGCCTCGGAGGACCCAGAAGGGCTTACCCCACCTCCACGCCCCAGCAGGTCACCAGGACAGCCAACAAGAAGACCTGGGGCTCCCAGCCTTCTCCTGCGCTCACCAGGGCCCCCTCTGGAAGGCCTGGGATGCACACGGTTGCCACAGAATGCCTGCTTCTGCTGCCCCCAACCCAGGATCCGGGCAGCAGCTCAGGCCGGGATATTTTCATTCCTATACAGAAAATGTGTGAGTTGGTTATCTAGTCCAACCCCTCACCTCACAAACTAGGAAAGGGAAAGCCACAGAGGCTGAGTGACTCGCCCAGGTGTGCAGAGCTGGCTGGTGGCAGAACCGTGGTGGTCAGTGGCGAAGGGGGAGCTACAGGTTGTTAGGAGAACGTCTAAGGAGAGGCACGTGGAGTCGGCCGCCTCGAGAAGGGCTGTGACTTCGGTTGAGGAACTGGCCAGCCTGAGGCAGCTCCACAGAGAGGGGCTAGGAATGAAGGCCGCTTGCCTGTGTTTCTTCTGCCCTCTGACCCCCAGCAGGGCTCCCCTGGGCCAACACAGCAGAAAGCCTGGCGGGGTGGAGATCCCAGTGGAGAAAGTCTCCCTATCCCAGCCAACCGGAACCCAGTCCCCCCCTCGGACTGGAGAAGGCCTTTCTTGCCCAAGTCGCTCTTGCTTCTCCTGTGGCTCTATGGGAGCACTAGGGTCTCCTGGGAATTGAGGAGATGGGCCCTCATCTGCTCCCTCTTCCTGACCAGGTTCAGGAGCTGCCCCCATGGTTTCTAGCCCTCCTTGGTCCCTACAAGATTCTGCCCCTCCTCCCTCTTTCTACCCTTAAGTCAAGGCTGCTCAGCCTCGGTGCTGTTGACATTTGGGACCAGATCATTCTTATGGTGGGGGTCGCATCGCAGGATGTTTAGCAGCATCCCTGGCCTCTACCCACTAGATGCCAGTAGCAATGCCAGATGCCTTCCCTGCACCCCGAGTTGTGACAACCAAAAATGTCTCCAGATATTGCCAAGTGAGTGCCCCCTGGGAGGCAAAAGTGGCCCCAGCGGAGAACCACTGCCTTAAATTGACTCTTCCTAGGGCAGACACCTGGGCCCAGCCCTGCTTTTTATATTGAAAATGAAAACACTCTGTTTCCTTGCTTCCTAGGTACTCATCAGAGCTCTCAATTTTGAATCCAGTCAGTTACACAATTAGCAAACGCAAACACAGCCATTTGCAGGCATCAGCAGGCAGTAATTTTTTCAAAAGAGATACACAAGAATACATACATATAAAATGGAAAGCTGTTTAAATACAGATAGGATGTATTTATTTATTCCTCACCTTGTTTCAAAATGGATTTAAGGCAGCTTAACGTAAATTAAAACGAGTGACTGGAAATGAGACAAATTGAAAATAAGAGCGTGCATTTTAAATGGAGGTTCGTAACCTAAGGCACGAACTGAAGGATTACGCTCTTGCTAAAGGTGGGCCATAAATTTAGCTCCATGCTCTTAGTACCCAACTTAAAAGGGGAAGCAGGACCAGTTACAGCGTCCGTGGGGAGCTTTGCATCACAAGGACCCTCAACTCAGTTGCCCTGAGTCTGCTTTTTCATGGTGACCTGTCACTGGGCTGACAGCACCTGCTCACTGTGGCAGGTGGCCAGCAGGTCAGGGTCCAGCCTTGAGCCTCTCTTGGGAGCGGCTGCTGAGATGCCCAGGCCAGGACCAGAATTTTTAGGAGCTGGAGGGAGGAGCATATAGAACTGTCTTCCTGGTGGCTTCCAGGAGTGGAATGGAGCTCTGTCCTTCCTTCCAGGTATTATCATGCTTTAGCATATAACTTGTCTCACTTTGGGGCTGAGGACATGATACCCATTTTATGGAAAAAATAATAACAAATGTTTATTAAGCACTTAATATGGACCAGTCCCTCTGTTACATGTTTTATGTACATTATCTCATTTTTTTAATTTTATTTTTTTATTGAAGTATAATTGATTTACCATGTTGTATTAATTTCTGCTATACAGCAAAGTGACTCAGGTATATACATATATATTATTTTTTCATATTCTTTTCCTTTATGGTTTATCCCAGGATATTGACTATAGTTCCCTGTGCTATACAGTAGGACCTTGTTGCTTATCCATTCTATATGTAGTAGTTTGCATCTACTAACCCCAAACTCCCAGTCCATCCCTCCCCCTACATTATCTCATTTAATCTTCAGAATAACTCCGTGAGGCCGGCACAGGTGAGAAAACTGAGGCTTACAGATAGGAAACTGAGGCTTATAGAATATTAAGCAACTATCCCACTCCCCCAGAGCTAGTAAACAATGGGACAGGGACTGAAGTGCAGCCTGGTCTTACTCCAGAACCTGTGAGCAGGTGGCCTGCCTCTCCTGGCTCTGCTGGGAAAGCTGGAGGTCAGAGAAAGAAAGGAGTCATACCCTAAACTGAGAGGCCAAGAGGGACAAAATCTCAATATGGAGTCCCAGGCAGTGTTTCCTCCACCCCAGGGAATCCTTGCCTCTGTGCTCAGGGGAAAGAAAAAGCTTGTTTTATGAGATGGGAACTGATCCTGTCTCTATTTTAAAATTAGATATTTTGTTCATTATGGATTTTTTTGCATTAATTTTGATCCTAAAAGTATTACATTAAAATGTTATTCATCTTGATGACAGAGTGTTCTGGCACCCCGTTAAATTTGCACACCTGGGGGAAATATAATACCTTACTCACCTCATCCTAATCCTGGCTTCCAGGGAAACTGACACTGACCATCACCCACATTCCCTCACTCAGCCACAGTTTCCTTGTCATGTGAGAAGAAATAGCCTCTTCTCTGCCTGACAAACAGGGCTGAAGAGGCTGAAAAAGCAAACCCCAGAGGGCTGTTTCTTCCAAGAATCGTACCAAATACTCCCAGACTTCACAATCTTTATCCTGCCACACCAGCAAGGATTATCATCCCATGTTACAGGTAGAGAAACTGAGATTCAGGGTCAAAATTACTCATCCAAGGTCATACAACCAGGCTGGACTCATGGTCCAAGGCTTTACCCACCACCCCACCCTGCTTCTTTGTCCTGAGCTCCTCTGGTGCTGGTGGAGAGTATGGGTCAGGTGGCTCTGGTCCCTGATCTCTCTTCTTTCCAGGAGGCTGAAAGCTGCCTCCTTACACTGCCTCAGCAAGCTGTGAAAGCCAAGCCAAACCAATCTGTAGCAAAAGCAAATACACTCTATGGAGAAAACAAGACGCTGTCCGAGTTAATAAGGTTTCTCTCGCCTACCCTCAGCCTCCCTCTTAAACAAGCTAGCAAGTGTTCACAGTTTGCCTTTAAGTAATTTAGGGAAGGTATTTGAAATTCCCATCTGCCCTGCTCCCCAACCAGTGATGTTTCTTGTCACTGGCTAACAGCATTTAAAATATTTACAGCCCTTTCTTTACCCTGGGGTGTATCAGAATAAACCATTGTTACCACCAATAAATCAAAAATTAATCTCCAGAAAGCTCTATGCCTGTCCTATCCCTCAAATAGCAGGTAGCAGAATCTATCCAAGCAACTTGGCATCAACAGAATTGTTGTTTCCCCAGCATCCCCAGGGAGGAGGTGAATTGCAGGTGAAAAATGCAAAGAAAAGGGCCCCACACTGCACCCTGGCGGAGCTGCTCCACCTGGGATCGGGACTGATGCCTGGGGAGCCCTCACTGACATCGACCCCTGGCTCCTCAGCCCTAATTATCATACCAGCTCCTCCCAGACACCACAGTTCTCTTTCACCCTGAAAAGGCCTCTGTCATCCTGCGAAAAGTACCTCCTCCTTTGCTATTTTTTCTCTTCATGTTTTTCTTTTCCTCCAGTTAGAGGTCCCTCCTCTCATCTTTTCATTCCCTCGCTTTTCCCTCTTGTCTAACTCTTTCCTTAAACTCTATTGATCTTTTTCTCTTCCTTTCTCTTTCCTGTTCCTTTGAAAGCTCCCTCCCTCCTTTTTCATGTCTTGGAATTCAGGATAGAACAGTCAGACATCTAACATGTATACTATGTGCTCTGTACTATGCTGGGGAGGAGTGCGTTTCCAGAAGTATGTGCAGCATCTCTGTCCTACTAGTGCCCACCTTCCAACACCTGACTCTCCTTTCTTTGCCTTCTGGTCCTAGACCCTCTCTGTGTTAACTTCATGTATAGCCTCAGCTCCTCAAACAATATGAAGGAAAATAGAAACAGAAGCTAAAACCTCTCCCCCACCCGCAAATGCCTGCAGCAACAGGGTATGGCATGAGGTGGACAGAGGTTCGGGACAGGAGTAAGAAGGCAGGCTGGGCATGGGCTGGGGCTTTCCTCTGTGATGTCCCTACTCTTTTTTTTTTTTTTTTTAATGTATAACTGAATCAATTTACTGTGCAGCAGAAACTAACGCCACATTGTAAATCAACTATACTACAAGTTAAAAAAAAAAGAAATGACCAAACAGCAGAGATTACCAAAGCAAAGACGTTGATGAAGCAAATACAATCTGCAATAATAAATACATCTGCAATAGATGCTAAATATCATTAAATTATTATATAATTTAGACAGTAAATATGGTCTATTTTTGCTTCTTTCCAATAGAATACATTTGATCCCTTTTTTGTTTTATACAGCAGGTCCTTATTAGTCATAAATTTTATACTCATCAGTGTATACATGTCAATCCCAATCGCCCAATTCATCACACCACCAGCCCCACACCCCACGGTTTTCCCCCCTTGGTGTCCATACGTTTGTTCTCTACATCTGTGTCTCAATTTCTGCCCTGCAAACCGGTTCATCTGTACCATTTTTCTAGGTTCCACGTATATGTGTTAATATACGGTATTTGTTTTTCTCTTTCTGACTTACTTCACTCTGTATGACAGTCTCTAGATCCATCCACGTCTCAAAAATTGACCCAAATTCGTTCCTTTTTATAGCTGAGTAATATTCCATTGTATATATGTACCACTTCTTCTTTATCCCTTCGTCTGTCAATGGGCATTTAGGTTGCTTCCATGACCAGGCTATTGTAAATAGTGCTGCAATGAACATTGGGGTGCGTGTGTCTTTTTGAATCATGGTTTCTCTGGGTATATGCCCAGTAGTGGGATTGCTGGATCATATGGTAATTCTATTTTTAGTTTTTTAAGGAACCTCCATACTGTTCTCCATAGTGGCTGTATCAATTTACATTCCCACCACCAACAGTGCAAGAGGGTTCCCTTTTCTCCACACCCTCTCCAGCATTTGTTGTTTGTAGATTTTCTGATGAAGTCCATTCAAACTGGTGTGAGGTGATACCTGATTGTAGTTTTATTTGCATTTCTCTAATAATTAGTGATGTTGAGCAGCTTTTCATGTGCTTCTTGGCCATCTGTATGTCTTCTTTGGAGAAATGTCTATTTAGGTCTTCTGCCCATTTTTGGATTGGGTTGTTTTTTTAATATTGAGCTGCATGAGCTGTTTATATATTTTGGAGATTAATCCTTTGTCTGTTGATTCGTTTGCAAATATTTTCTCCCATTCTGAGGGTTGTCTTTTCGTCTTGTTTATGGTTTCCTTTGCTGTGCAAAAGCTTTGAAGTTTCATTAGGTCCCATTTGTTTATATTTGTTTTTATTTCCATTACTATAGGAGGTGGATCAAGAAAATCTTGATGTGATTTATGTCAAAGAGTGTTCTTCCTATGTTTTCCTCTAAGAGTTTTAGAGTGTCCGGTCTTACATTAGGTCTCTAATCCATTTTGAGTTTATTTTTGTGTATGGTGTTAGGGAGGGTTCTAATTTCATTCTTTTACATGTAGCTGTCCAGTTTTCCCAGCACCACTTATTGAAGAGACTGTCTTTTCTCCATTGTATATCCTTGCTGCCTTTGTCATAGTTTAGTTGACCATAGGTGCGTGGGTTTACCTCTGGGCTTTCTATCTTGTTCCATTGATCTATGTTTCTGTTTTTGTTCCAGTACCATATTGTCTTGATTACTGTATCTTTGTAGTAGAGTCTGAAGTCAGGGAGTCTGATTCCTCCAGCTCCGTTTTTTTCCCTCAAGACTGCTTTGGCTATTCGGGGTCTTTTGTGTCTCCATATAAATTTTAAGATTTTTTTGTTCTAGTTCCATAAAAAATGCCATTGGTGGAGCTTCCCTGGTGGTGAACTGGTTTAGAATCTGCCTGCCAATGCAGGGGACATGGGTTCGAGCCCTGGTCCGGGAAGAGCCCACAAGCTGCAGAGCAACTAAGCTCATGCGCCACAACTACTGAGCCCGCGAGCCTACAGCCTGTGCTCCATAACAAGAGAAGGCACCACAATCAGAAGCCTGCACACCGCAACAAAGAGTAGCCCCCACTCGCCACAACTAGAGAAAGCCTGTGTGCAGCAGGAAAGACCCAAAGCAGCCAAAAATAAAATAACTTAATTTTTTAAAAAGCCATTGGTAATTTGATAGGGATTACATTGAATCTGTAGATTGCTTTGGGTAGTATAGTCATTTTCACAATACTGATTCTTCCAATCCAAGAACATGGTATGTCTCTCCATCTGTTGGTATCATCTTTAATTTCTTTCATCAGGGTCTTATAGTTTTCTGCATACAGATCTTTTGTCTCCCTAGGTAGGTTTATTCCTAGATATTTTATTTTTTTTGTCGCAGTGGTAAATGGGAGTGTTTCCTTAATTTCTCTTTCAGATTTTTCATCATTAGTGTACAGGAATGCAAGAGATTTCTGTGCATTAATTTTGTATCCTGCAACTTTACCAGATTCATTGATTAGCTCTAGTAGTTTTCTGGTGGCATCTTTAGGATTCTCTATGTATAGTATCATGTCATCTGCAAACAGTGACAGTTTTACTGCTTCTTTTCCAATATGTATTTCTTTTTCTTCTCTGATTGCCGTGTCTAGGATTTCCATACTATGTTGAATAATAGTGGTGAGAGTGAACATGCTTGTCTTGGTCCTGATCTTAGAGGAAATGCTTTCAGTTTTCCACCATTGAGAATGATGTTTGCTGTGGGTTTGTCATATATGGCCTTTATTATATTGAGGTAGGTTCCATCTATGCCCACTTTCTGGAGAGTTTTTATCATAAATGGGTGTTGAATTTTGTCAAAAGCTTTTTCTGCATCTATTGAGATGAGCATATGGTTTTTATTCTTCAATTTGTTAATATGGTGTATCACATTGATTGATTTGCATATATTGAAGAATCCTTGCATCCCTGGGATAAATCCCACTTGATCATGGTGTGTGATCCTTTTAATGTGTTGTTGGATTCTGTTTGCTAGTATTTTGTTGAGGATTTTTGCATCGATATTCATCAGGGATATTAGTCTGTAATTTTCTTTTTTTGTAGTATCTTTCCCTGGTGTTGGTATCAGGGTGATGGTGGCCTCATAGAATGAGTTTGGGAGTATTCCTTCCTCTGCAATTTTTTGGAAGAGTTTGAGAAGGATGGGTGTTAGTTCTTCTCTAAATGTTTGATAGAATTCACCTGTGAAGCCATCTGGTCCTGGACTTTTGTTTGTTGGAAGATTTTTAATCACAGTTTCAGTTTGATTACTTGTGATTGGTCTGTTCATATTTTTCTATTTCTTCCTGGTTCAGTCTTGGAACCATGGACAAATTCTTTCTAAAAATTTGTCCATTTCTTCCAGGTTGTCCATTTTATTGGCATAGAATTGCTTGTAGTAGTCTCTTAGGATGCTTTGTATTTCTGCGGTGTGTGTTGTAACTTCTCCTTTTTCGTTTCTAATTTTATTGATTTGAGTCCTCTCCCCCTTTTTCTTGATGAGTCTGGCTAATCAATTTTGTTTATCAATTTTGTTTACCTTCTCAAAGAACCAGATTTTAGTTTTATTGATCTTTGCTATTGTTTTCTTTGTTTCTATTTCAGTTATTTCTGCTCTGATCTTTAAGATTTCTTTCCTTCTGCTAACTTTGGGTTTTGTTTGTTCTTCTTTCTCTAGTTCCTTTAGGTGTAAGGTTAGATTGTTTATTTGAGAGTTTATGTTTCTTGAGGTAGGCTTGTATAGCTATAAACTTCCCTCTTAGAACTGTTTTTGCTGCATCCCATAGGTTTTGGATTGTCATGTTTTCCTTGTCATTTGTCTCTAGGTATTTTTTGATTTCTTTGATTTCTTCAGTGATCTCTTTGTTCTTTAGTAACGTATTGTTTAGCCTCCATGTGTTTGTGTTTTTTACATTTTTTCCCCTGTAATTCATTTCTAATCTCATAGCATTGTGGTCAGAAAAGATGCTTGATATGATTTCAATTTTCTTAAATTTACTGTGGCTTGATTTGTGACCCAAGATGTGATCTATCCTGGAGAATGTTCCGTGCACACTTGAGAAGAAAGTGTAATCTGCTGTTTTTGGATGGAATGTCCTATAAATATCAATTAAATCTATCTTGTCTATTGTGTCATTTAAAGCTTCTGTTTCCTTATTTATTTTCATTTTGGATGATCTGTCCATTGGTGTAAGTGAGGTGTTAACGTCACCCACTATTTTTGTGTTACTGTCGATTTCCTCTTTTACAGCTGTTAGCAGTTGCCTTATGTATTGAGGTGTCCCTATGTTGGGTGCATATATATTTATAATTGTTATATCTTCTTCTTGGATTGATCCCTTGATCATTATGTAGTGTCCTTCCTTGTCTCTTGTAACATTCTTTATTTTAATGTCTATTGTATCTGATATGAGTATTGCTACTCCAGCTTTCTTTTGATTTCCATTTGCATGGAATATCTTTTTTCCACCCCTTCACTTTCAGTCTATATGTATCCCTAGGTCTGAAGTTGGTCTCTTGTAGACAGCATGTCTTGTTTTTGTATCCACTCAGTGAGCCTGTGTCTTCTGGTGGGAGGATTTAATCCATTCACGTTTAAGGTAATTATCGATATGTATGTTCCTATGACCATTTTCTTAATTGTTTTGGGTGTGTTTTTGTAGGTCCTTTTCTTCTCTTGTGTTTCCCACTTAGAGAAGTTCCTTTACCATTTGTTGTAGAGATGGTTTGGTGGCGCTGAATTCTCTTAGCTTTTGCTTGCCTGTAAAGCTTTTGATTTCTCCATCGAATCTGAATGAGATCCTTTCTGGGTAGAGTAATCTTAGTTGTAGGTTCTTCCCTTTCATCACTTTAAGTATATCATGCCACTGCCTTCTGGCTTGTAGAATTTCTGCTGAGAAGTCAGCTGTCAATTTTATGGGAGTTCCCTTGTATATTATTTGTTGTTTTCCCTTGCTGCATTCAATTGTTTTTCTTTGTCTTTAATTTTTACCAATTTGATTACTATGTGTCTTGGCGTGTTTCTCCTTGGGTTTATCCTGTATGGGACTTGCTGTGCTCTCTGGACTTGGGTGGCTATTTCCTTTCCCATGTTAGGGAAGTTTTCGACTATAATCTCTTCAGATATTTTCTCTGGTCCTCTCTCTCTCTCTTCTCCTTCTGGGACCCCTATAATGCGAACGTTGTTGCGTTTAATGTTGTCCCAGAGGTCTCTTAGGCTGCCTTCGTTTCTTTTCATTCTTTTTTCTTTATTCTGTTCTGCAGCAGTGAATTCCACCATTCTGTCTTCCAGGTCACTTATCCGTTCTTCTGCCTCAGTTATTCTGTTACTGATTCCTTCCAGTGTATTTTTCATTTCACTTATTGTATTATTCATCTCTGTTTGTTTGTTCTTTAATTCTTCTAGGTTTTTGTTAAACATTTCTTGCATCTTCTCGATCTTTGCCTCCATTGTTTTTCCGAGGTCCTGGATCATCTTCACTATCATTATTCTGAATTCTTTTTCTAGAAGGTTGCCTATCTCCACTTCATTTAGTTGTTTTTCTGGGGTTTTATCTTGTTCTTTCATCTGGTACATAGTCCTCTGCCTTTTCATCTTGTCTATCTTTCTGTGAATGTGGTTTTTGTTCCACAGGCTGCAGGACTGTAGTTCTTCTTGCTTCTGCTCTGTCCTCTGGTGGATGAGGCTATCTAAGAGGCTTGTGCAGGTTTCCTAATGGGAGGGACTGGTGGTGGGTAGAGCTGGGTGTTGCTCTGGTGGGCAGAGCTCAGTAAAACTTTAAGCCATTTGACTGCTGCTGGGTTCCTTCCCTGTTGGTTGTTTGGCCTGAGGCAACCCAACACTGGAGCCTACCTGGGCTCTTTGGTGGGGCTAATGGCAGACTCTTGGAGGGCTTATGTGAAGGAGTGCTTCCCAGAACTTCTGCTGCCAGTGTCCTTGTCCCCAAGGTGAGCCACAGCCACCCCCCGTCTATGCAGGAAACCCTCCAACATTAGCAGGTAGGTCTGGTTCAGTCTCCCCTGGGTTCACTGCTCCTTCCCCTGGGTCCCAATGCGCACAGTACTTTGTGTGTGCCCTCCAAGAGTGGAGACTCTGTTTCCCCCAGTCCTGTCAAAGTCCTGCAATCAAAACCCACTAGCTCTCAAAGTCTGATTCTCTAGGAATTCCTCCTCCCATTGCCAGACCCCCAGGTTGGGAAGCCTGACGTGGGGCTCAGAACCTTCACTCCAGTGGGTGGACTTCTGTGGTATAAGTGTTCTCCAGTCTGTGAGTCACCCACCCAGCAGTTATGGGATTTGATTTTGCTGTGACTGCACCCCTCCTACCATCTCACTGTGGCTTCTCCTTTGCCTTTGGATGTGGGGTATATTTTTTTGTGAGTTCCAGTGTCTTCCTGTTGACAATTGTCCAGCAGCTACTTGTGATTCTGGTGTTCTCACAAGAGGGAGTGAAAGCACGTCCTTCTACTCCGTCATCTTGCTTCAGGCTCCTACTCTTTTTCTTTGCATGACTATGTCCTCAATGAATATGAAACTGAATTATTTTCTTGCTTTTTCCTCTGCCTTTTTCTACCCTGAAATTCTGTACTTGAATAGACTTGCTACATGCCTTCTGGTAATGAGGTTCTTTCTCAGCTTGTTATTATCTCTGTAACTACCTGAATTTAGAGAATTTATAATTGCCATGACTGTAAAATAACACATGCTCATTGTTGCGAATTTGGGAAAGGGAGAAAAATGCAAAGAAAAGGAAATCCTCCCATAATTCCACCACGTATAGATAACCACCATTATTAACAACTTGGTATATTTTATTCCATTTCTTTTCTATACATATGTGTGTGTTTAATAGGGTTTTCACAAATGTATCATAATCAGAATGTGTTATGTAGGGTAGGGCCATACTGCAACAATAAAGATATCCTCAAAATTTCCCATGTTTTAACACATTAGAAGTTTACTTGTTGTTCCTATAACAATCTTGGCTGATTGTTTAGCTTTGCAGGGTGGCTTTGCTTCACAGAGTCATTAAAGGCCGGAGCTTCTTCCATTATGTGGCTCTATTGTCTCCATAGGGCCTTGTTATTGTCTCTGCCCAGTTCTCAAAAAGGGGAAGAGAGCATGAAGGAGGCACACCCACTCCTACAAAGCCTTGGATCCAGGTAGCACACGCCACTTCTGCTCACATTCCACTGGTGTCCCCACCTAACACCAAGGGAGGCTGGGAAATGTAGTCCAGCCATACGCTTGGCTACAATCCCACTTCTGTTAAAAGAGAGAATGCTTACATCCTATGATGCTTCCCACAGGTTCCCTAAGCTCCCCCATGTGGACTGTTCACCATAAATGCCTATGCTCTCACACCTCACTTCCCTTACATGTGCATTCGCCATCCTTTGTGGGTGCTGCCCAGTGCTTGGAACTCCCTTACCAACCCCAGTTCCCCTAGGCTCTCAGATGTCACCCTGTGGGGCTAGATGACTCAGATGTCTCATTTAGACTGTGAGCGTCTTGAGGGTAGCATCTGACAGACAACCAGAAGTCAATAATTTTGCTGTTGAGCTCTGCTGCAAAATAGGTACTTAATATGTATTTGCTAAGCAAGACAGGGAATGTTTAGGAGAAAAAGAGAATATGGGCACTGGCCAGCACTGCAGGGGTGTCAGGAATGATGAGCTCCAAGAGCTTATCTGATGGAGTAGGTGGGACGAGAGCGAGGCAGTGGAGAAGTTCTGGGCTGGGGGTGGTAGCATAACTAGAGTGGAGGCCAGGAAAGGTCACTCTCAACAAGCACTCTTCTATGGTTAACTCCTCATCAGTCATCTCTAAGGGAATGTGTTGATGTGATGATTATTTAGACAACAACACAAAGACATTAGAGGAAAGCAGGAATGAAACACCAAGAAAAAGTGGTGGAAGGGCTTCCCAGTCTCCACCAGTCAACCGCAAGGGCCCCACCTCCACCCAGGCTTTGCCCCCCAGCCCAGCCCTTGCAAGCTGAGAATATTCTAGAGTTTAGAACCTGCCTGTGCTTCTGGGTCCATGACCCTGCCTGAGATTTCACAGTGGAGTGGTGCAAGTGGGTTAAAGAGGGAATGGGTTTAGGAGGTGTAGGTACAATAAGTGAAGTCTTTTCTTTTGAGCTTCTTGGCTGTGAATGGAGGAGGGAGGATACGACAGTAGCTAGAATGGGATGTGAGTTCAATAAAGGGCTTTTGGAGGTGGTGGGGGAAGTGGTAGTTGTCCTGTTTTTCTTTGGTTTGGTTTGGTAGTAATCGGAGGGATTGGAGCATGTTTATACGCTGAAGGGGAGGAGCCAATAGAGGTTAGAAATATAGAAGAGAGAAACTGGACCCATCAAAATGAAAAACACGTGCTCTGTGAAAGACACCTTTAAGAAAATGAAAAGACTAATACATATATATTTCATATAAAGATATTGGGGTGGCCAAAAAGTTCGTTTGGATTTTTCTGTAACGTATGAAAACCCAAACAAACTTTTTGGCCAACCCAATATAAATATATCTTTATGGGTTGTAAGAGTGTTACAACTCAATAATGCAAGAACCAAAAAAATGGGCAAAGGATTTGAATGGACACTTCACAAGAGAAGATACAAATGGCCAAGAAGTGCATGAAAAGATCCTCAGCATCTTTAGTCAACAGGAAAATGAAAATTAAAACTACAATGATTGAGGTTATGGGGAGGGGGAAGGGTGGGCTGTGACAGGGTGAGAGACAGTCATGGACATATATACACTAACAAATGTAAGGTAGATAGCTAGTGGGAAGCAGCCGCATGGCACAGGGAGATCGGCTCGGTGCTTTGTGACCGCCTGGAGGGGTGGGATAGGGAGGATGGGAGGGAGGGAGACACAAGAGGGAAGAGATATGGGAACATATGTATATGCATAACTGATTCACTTTGTTATAAAGCAGAAACTAACACACCATTGTAAAGCAATTATACCCCAATAAAGATGTTAAAAAAAAAAAAACTACAATGAGATACCACTATACATCCACTAAAATGGCAAAAATACTGACAATACCAAGTGTTGGTAAAAATATGAAACAAGTGGACTTCTCACGTATTTCTGGCAGAAGTATAAAATTATATGGCCACTTTGGGAAAAAAATTGGCTGTTTCTTAGAAACTAAACATGCATTTACCATACAACTCAAATTTTCACTTCTAGGTATTTACCCAAGAGAAATGAAAACATGTCTACATGAAGATTGTATATGTATGTTCACAGCTCATACAACTATGAAAACAAACCAAACGCCCATCAACAGGTACATGGATAAATAAGCTAGTGTATCTATACAATGGAATACTACTCAGCCATGAAAAGGGTGAATACTGATACAAGAGGATACATCTCAAAAACATTATGCTGAACAAAAGAAGTCAAACATAAAAAAATGAATTCCATACGATTCCATTTATATGAAACGCTACTACAGCCAAAACTAATCTATAGTGACAGAAAGCAGATCTGTCACTTCTCAGCAGTGGTTGCTGGGGAACCGAGTGCAGGTGGCAGCTTTTTGGGGAGACAGCGGTGTTTTACATCTTGATTGTGGGGCTAGCGCTTACACAGGAATATTCATTTGTCAAAACTCACCCATTTGCTAAAATGGTTGCATTTTACTCTATATGAATTACACTTCAGTAAAGCTGATTACACACTTTTTTAAAAATATGGGAGAGAGAGAGAATGACTGGAGACCAAGTCCTAAATGTAAAATGGGATCAAAACAATAGATGGAAAGGTTAATCTTGAATAGGAAAATATGTACTTTCTCCCCTGAGCTATAAAAAAAGTGAGGGTGCAGGAGAATGGAGAGACCTGGGGAGTCTGTGGGGGCCGAGTGAGAAATCTCTCACGACCACAGCGAAAAGTAACCTTGCAACATCAACAGCCCACAAGTTCTATCTCCCATGAGGAAGATGGCGATGGCCTGTATTTTTTTACAGCTGTAAAGGCTGACCAGGTGGATTTCAAAGGTTACCCAGGACCACTACATAATGAACCCAGTAGTTCAGGCTGTTAGCTTGGGTTGACACCATTAGCCGGTATTATATCTACATAAAGCCATTTTGTACTTGCAGGAAAAACATCAGGTCCTATAAAGCATCCAGGAATGTTAGAGATCTCAGGAAGCCTCTGACCACACATTGTTACGCAGCTGAAACAGCAGACTTTCGTTGTTGTTTTTTGCCTTGGGTTTTAGGGGGAATGAGACATCCCAGCGAAGGCTTACACATGTTATTTGGAAGTATTGTGACAGCCAAGAAATTGGGCTGGTGTCAAAAGAAACCACAGTGGCTGTTTCCTTTTTATTATTTTTTAAAAAGCAATTTTGATCTTTCAAGCCCTGTGAGAAACAAAGTTTACTAAATATACCTCTGTGGGGATGTGTGTTGATTCAAGCATTTATCTTGTCTCTGATCCCAGAGGATACATTCCTCTTCCCCGGGCCTTCTCACCCTCTGCCATCAAGCAGGTCTCCTCCTTCTCGGGGCCCCCCTCCCCAGGCTTCTAAAAATCTGTGGGATAAAGAGCAAAGGATGGAGCCCTTTCTGGAGAAGGTAGGTTCACCTCCTCACACTGCCACATTTGCCTTATGATTACAAATGGCAGAAAACTGTCTTAAGAAGAAAAAATGAATGTATGGCTTATGGAACAAAAAGTCCAGGGATGGGCCAACTCTGGCTATGGCTGGATTCAGGGCTCAAACCTGTCACAAGGGCATGCTTTTGGTCATCTCTCAGTTTGCCTTCCTCTATGTTGGCTTCAGACTTGACTTCATGTGTAGAAAGCTGGGAGCAAAAGTCGTACCTTGAATTCCTCTCAGATTCTTATACCTCTAATGAAATTCCAGAAACTGACTTTGGTTGGCACCTTTTGACCTGACTTGGGTCAGGTCACTGTCTCTGGGGAAATGCAATATGCGGGGTTGCTTAGGACCTCAACCCGAAACACATAGCCTGAGAGGAGTGGAAGTTCCCCCAAAGCAATATAACAGAATAATTACAAAGCAATATAATAGAATAATTACTACATGAAAGAAGTGGGTAATGGGAGTCCCAAACAACCAGTGTCTACCACACTCAGGGGCACTAGGCAGGTTCTTCAAGGCTGATTATCTGGCTCGGGCTACTGAGAAGAGAAAGTAAGGTCAATGTGTTTCCTAATTCCTACAGGGCTTGAAAAAGTATTGCAGGAGCAGATATGGTACCTGCCAGAGCTTGGAGAGAGAGCTAAACAATTCCGCAGACCAGTTTACAAGGCTTTCCATGCTTTGGCCCCAACCTCTGTCTCCACTTCTCTAATTGAACCCTCTCCTCCAGCCTAACTGATCTCATTTTGCATGAATTAAAAACTCAAGTTCAAATTGCCCAGGTTCAAACTGCAACCCCACTATTTATTATTTGTATAATTTTGAGCAAACCTATTGCCTCACTTGTAAAATGGAGATTATAATAATACGTGCCTTATGGATATCAGGTTAAAAGGATTAAAGGAGTTTGTTCACATAAAATGCAACACCTGGAGGACAGTTTTGTTTTGTTTTTTTGTGCTCCTCTCTCAAATCCATTCTCAGCCCTTCTTTGCACCACTTGAGGCCTAGAATACTCATCCCTTTTCTGGACTGCATCACCTGAGTGCCTTTGTCCTCTGGCTTCCAAATGGGTCTGACCATGGGGTTAGAGTATTTCTTACCTGCTCTGCACTTGTATCATAGTTCTGGCAGTGGCTGCGACCCTCCATGGACTGCAACCCTTGCCATGTCCCCTTCTCCATGCCTCCACTTCTCACTTTGTCCTTTGGTGACATTATTTCTTCCATTACCTTTTCAGCCCTGGATAGTTTTACACCACTGCTAAGCCCTGAGTCCCTTAGCATCCTTCATCTGGTCCCTTAACCCTGCTCAGACCTCTCATAGCTCTTCATCAAGATAGCTTTATCTACACCACCTGATGTAATGCTGTTTCCTGCTGAGACCTTGACTAATACAATAGTTGGTAACAGGAGTAGTCCCAGAAAACAACCTTCAAAGTGAGATTTGGGGACCAGTTCTCTCAGTTATTTAATGAATGCATAAGTGACCTTATTGCTGGCAGAAATGGGACACTGGTAATCTGCACCATGATGTAGCATTAAGATTATTCAAATTATCACTGAGAGTGATATAAGATAGTCAGTGGAAGGCAAAGTTTTAAGTGATCAAGTGACCGCAGCACTTGATTGCTATGGCAACAGTGGTAATTACAGTAATTGTAATGTGGGCTGGTTACTTCTGACTGTGCTAGAGAGTTTATGAGAGAAAGAGGTATTGAGGAGCTTTAAGCCTTGAACTTCCAACTCAAGACATGAGTGTAGAACCAGAAAGTTTCTGTGGTGGCCTTAAAAGAATCCTTATCTCTTGCAGCCTCAGAGAAGACATAACTGTGGGTCAGGCCTAACGTCTAATTGTGTGGGTTGAAGATTGACAATGCCTGGTAGACGTACCACGTTATCAAGTTTCTATGCTAATGTTAGGGCACTGGTTGGGAAGAGTTATACATTGGGGTAAGGACATTTGGAATGACACAAATGAAACTGAGATAGATGAACCCCTAGTCCCCCTGAAACTCCCTTGCTGGAGAAAGCAGTCCCTTGCATAAAGGCTTACCTATGATTTCACACAGGGCAGTTGTCTTGCAAGAGGTATACCTATGGCCCCAGCTTATCTCACTACCACCAGATTCACAATGAGAGTCACATCTCATCACAGCCCAGGGGAAAATTTGAAAGATCTTCTGCAGGAGGAGGTAGTTATACTACAAAGGAATTGTGCTATCTTTCCATTTGTACTGTTAGGAACCTTGGGAACATGTATATGTGAATAGATTCCAAGAGTATTAGGCTGAGGAGGATGAAATATAGCTGGGTTGGATCAAATTTGTCAATATGGGTGAATTTACCTGGGATTCAAGGTGTAATATTGCAGTTTAAGCAGTTGGGAGTGGCTCTAATAGTTTGCTCGGTTGAGTAATTAAATATTGGATTTAAGAGTGCCTTATGTCTAATGAGGCTGAGCATTGCAGAACTTCCCTAGCACATTGTGGTAGGAATCCCAAGCTTAGGGAAATGGGAAATTGAAATGTATCTATTGTATGTATCCTGATTAATCCCTCCTCTAAGGCCCAGAGGATACTCCCCTCACGAAAACATTTAAAAACTCACCAGTAAGAAGAATGCCAGCATCATTGAAAAGCTCTGTGGTGGCTGTCCTCCACAGGTCAGAGATAACAGTGGGAGATGCTGCCATTGAACTAGGATCTCTAACACTGATTGTAAAAGTGGGAATCCCCCCAGTGACAGACTACTGGAGACAGGTGGGCTCAATTACTCTAATGAGCCACAAGAATAGAAGAGTAATCAGATTGTTTTGTTCCACGTGGCTTTATGGTGGTGGCTAATTGATCACAGGGTCCAAAGGAAGGAAATAGTTGTGCAACCTACTATGAAATGGCTTGATCTGTATCAGCACAGTCTACTAGAAACACAACATGAGCCACATTCGTAATTTAAAACTTTCTAGTTGCCACATATTAAAAAAGTAAAAAGAAGCCATGATAATAATTTTAATAATACATTTTATTTAACTCATATCTAAAGTGTGATCATTTCAACATATAATCAACATAAAACATTCCTGATGTGAGACTTTACTCTTTTTTGGGCTAAGTGCTCAGTAGCTACATGTGACCAGTAGCTACCACTTTAGACAGCATAGATCTATCAATATATCACTGGGAAAATTATTACTGAGGTAGATAGAAACCTGATTCAAGCAGCCATAGTGATAATTCTTAGTTTCCCACCCAGTTTGCCAAGAGAAGTTGTTTACAAACTCAGAATCCTTTGACTGAGGGAGAGGCCAGCTCCCTTTAAGGGAGCCTGAAACGTGACCAAAAGTATATTCTGTAAATTTCTTCCAAGCCTTCTCCAGAGGTACCTGAGGGGCCATTTGCTAGGGTGACTGGGCAGGAGAGAAAGGGAAATAAACAGCCCTGTGTAGGTGACTGGATACCAGCTCTGAACGGATGCTAATTTCCGGGAACCCTAAAAACCCACCATGATCATCAGCCAGAGTGGAAACTTAGGAAGGTCTGATGATAAATGAAATCTTGGCGTGAGCTCTCCTACAATAACTCCAGTGGGCCCATGGAAGAGACGTAAGTGGCAACTGGCAGAGTCCCCACATTAGTTCCCTGATCCATGGAATAAAAACTACTGGGTGAGAAAGGCCAAGAGAAAGCCTCTGGAAAGCTGACTACCCATCCTCCTGCTTGCCAAAGAGCAAACAAAAAGCAACACCACATTCCTGGGGGTACTTCAGAGATTAGGGTCACCATCCAAGCCTTGAAAGATGAAAGGATGGTGGTTCCAGTCATATCCCTGTTTAATACCTATTTGGTCAGCAAAAACGCCATATAGGTCGTGGAGGATGACTATGGATTACGCTACACTTTATTAGGTAGTTGTGACTGCAGCTGCTCTTCTGGCTGTGGGGTCTTTATTAGAGCAATGGCACCTGGTAGATAGCTATTGACTTGGCAAATGATTTTTTTCTTTATCTTACTGAGTAAGAACAATCAGAAGCTGTCTGCTTTCACCTGGCTGAGACAGTGGTCTACTCTCATTGTCTTCAGGGTTATGTCAACCCTCCAGCTTTCATCTAATTCAAAGGAGCCTTGATACCTCACAGTACTTCATGCTGGTCCATTATACTGATGACATCATGTCAGCTGAACCTAGAGAGCAGGATGCAGCAGGAACCCCTAAATCCTCTGTAAGGTATAGCCATAGCAGGGGATAGGAAGAGAAACCTCACAAAATTTAGAAGGCTGACACACTGATGAAATGCCTAGGGATCCAGTGGTCTAGGTCATCTTCGGATAGCCCTTCCAAAGTCAAAGTTAAATTGCTCCACTTTACGCTGTGCACCACAAAGAAAAAGGCCCGATGCTTGATGAGTCTCTTTGGATTTTGAAAGCAACGTTTGGGTGATCTACTGTGGCCCATTTGCTCAGCAACCGATAAGGCTGCCATTTTAAGGTGGGTCCCAGAGCAGTAGAGGACTCTACACCAAGCCCAGGCTGAAGGACAAGTTGCTCTGCCACTCAGGCCTTATGACCCAGGAGATTCAACGTACTTGAAGTATCTGAACTTTTGACCAAAGGATACCAAGTGATGATGTGACCTGAGCTGTTCATTATGAATTGGGTATTATCTTATGCCCCAAATCATAAAGATAGGTGTGTGCACCATCGTTCCATTATTAAATGGACATCTCTTCCTCAACCCACACAAGTGGTCTCATAGGAACTTCCACCTGACCAGTTAACAGAAGAAGGATAAACTGTAGACCTGGTTTTTAGATAAGTCGATTTCCATGTTGACACCAGCCAGAAGTGGATGGCTGATGCATTACAGCCCCACTAAGGGTGGCCCTGAAAGACAGTGATGAAGAAAAACTTCCCAGTGGGCAGAAACTTGGACAAAAATATCTCATTTGCTTGGAAGGAAAGGTGGGCTGAAGAAGAAATCTATAGTCTCATGTGCTGTGGCTAAAAGATTAGTTGGATCGGTCGGGGACTTGGAAAGACTAAGAGTGGAAGACTGATACAACAAAGAGAACTGGAGAATAAGTATATTGATGAAACTCTTGGAATGAGTGAAGACTGAGGAGGTAGTTATGACCCAAGGAAATGATGATCACCAGTGATCATTCACGGTAGAGGAAGCTTCCAAAAATAAGGTAGATAAGATGACCTGCCTTGTGGCTGTAGTCAACTTCTCTGCCTATCCACCCTGCTCCTTGCTCTATGGGCCCAGGTATAGAGTGGCCAGAGTGGCAGAAATGGTCACAACAATAGAGACTTCCCCTCCCCGAGGTTTCTGGCAATCACCACTGCTGAGTGCCCACCTCGCCAGTAGCAGAGGACAACACTGAGCCTTGGGAACCAGCTAATCACCTAATTTTATTGAATTATTTCCATCTTAGATGGGGCAGTGCTTTGTCTTGATGGGAATAGATACATATTCTATATATGGATTTACCTTCTTTGCCTGAAACTCTTCTACCAGCACTATCAACAGGGGACCTACAAAATCCCTTATATCAGCATCATGGTATCTTATATAAACTTGCCTCTGACCAAGGGACTCATATCAATACAGAAGTTGTGCTCATGCCCGTGGAATTCAGTGATGCTACCGTGGGCCCTATAATCTGGAGGCAGCTGACATGACAGAAGAGTGGAATGGCCAACAGGGGCTCACTTATGACTCTAGCTGGGGACATTGGGGGTGTTATCCTATAGGATGCCATACATGTTTTAAACCTGACCGTACGATGGTGCCAATTCCCTCCAAAGCAAAATATAAAGGTCTGAAAACCAAGTGGAAGAGGTGAAAATGACACCTCTCGTGACTATATCTAATAATACATTTATAAAATTTTTTCCTGATGTGCACATTCTCTTGGTTTGGGTAGGTTTCGAGATCTTAATTCCCAAGGGAGGAATGCTCCCACAGGGAACACACATAGCCATGGTTCTGTTAAATTGGAAGCCGACACCACCCCCCTAGCCATTTGGGGCTCCTCTTGTCACTGACCCAACAGCCAGAGCAAGAGTTTCCATAACTAGTTAAGGTGACTGGTTCTATTTACCAAGAGGAATATGGGCTGCTGCTATCCCCCAGGACTACTGCTTGTTTCGGGGCCCTGTGTGGAGGATGGCTTTAGACTACCACCCACCAAGACCTGGTCAATGGCAGAGGGGAACCTCCGGCTGGCTCAGAGAGGCCCAGGCTGGAGGGCCCTCGTGGGTTCCATTCTCCATCCTTCTCCAGCCCTAGTGAGAAAAGACAGGGTTTGTGGAGTTCAATTCAGTTCAACAAACATTTATTGGAATGTTGTTGGCGGTAACAGTGCAGCAAACCTTACTAACCAGAACATTCATGAAATGGATTGTTCTGGTAAACTGAGCTTGCTAAGGAACTAAGGTTGTTCTGAAAACTCCTATTAGACATCTCTCTGAAATGTCTGACTCCACTTCCTTCCCACCATAAGCACTGCCTAGTGAGCATGGTTGATACTTCCTTTGATGAACAGGGACCTTAAAGGCCCTCAAGGTGGTTATTTCCAGAAGACCGTCTCAAATTGATAACGTAGATAAAGAAAGGGAAGGTGATGGGGCCGAACGAACTGCACAGGACAGAAGGTACTTTATCAAAAGATAAATTCGTGATATCAGCCCTATTCGCCATCACTTGCCTCTGAAAGAGGAGTCCTGAAGGAGCTCTGGTTAGAAAGCTTTGGGAGCTGAGGATGGGTTGCTGTGATGATGATGGCTGTTCACCTGTGACCTCATGTTTATATGGTGCTCTACATTTTCATGCCTCTTTACATATTTATGCTCTCATTTGAGTCTTCTATCAGCCCTTTGAGATGGCGAAGGCATGTTCTGTTATTCCACTGAACAGTTGGAACAACTGAGGCACGGAGAGGCTGGTGGCAGGCTAGGACACAAATCCCTTGAACTGCTGCTCATTATTTCTTTGGTTTCTGATCTGAGGTATTCTCTCAGGCCTTGATAGTGGGAAGAAGACAACACATCTCCAATGATCTTGAGAGGGGAAAAAAGAGGCAGAAAAAAAACCCTCAATGTGTTGTTTTCATAGCAATGGGAAAGCTGGGCTGCAGGAAGTTTGGACAGTCAAGGGATTTCCCCCAAATTTCTACATGTGGAACTAAAAGTTGTATGTTTCGCCCACATGGTCAGATCCCCAGGCAACACAGCGCAAAGGCCATTCTCCGCCCACAGTGGCAATCTCCTGCCATTGCACTGATGTTCTCAGCCAGGTCTCTGACACCTGCCATGAGGACAGTCAGGAGATGCCTCCACCTTGGGAGAAAGTCTGTGGCCAATGGGATGTGCCTTTTGCTTCTTGCTGCTTCTCCAAAGGGAGGGGGACTGACTTTCTGGCTCTGACAAAATGGGTCTTCACAGTGGAGCAACCAGGGATGCACAGAGCATGGAGCTGGCAGTCAGGAACCTGGGTTCAAAGTCTCGGCAATACAACCGCGGGCAAATCAAATGAGTTTTCTGTGGCTCAGCTGATTTCTCATGCACGCAGGAGGGGGCAATTATCCATGTTCCTCTTTAAGTCCAAGACTGCTCTGAAAGTAAGTGAGGTCCTATGAAAAGAAAGATGTTCTGCACTTTTTAGAAACTGGAGGAATAGAGACAACCAACCAAGGCACTCAAAGATCCACTGCATTGGTTGTCTGCAGCGTTCTGAGGCTGCCGCCTCTTCTCCCTAAATTTCTGCCCCCTGCCCCCATTCTGCATCCGACAGTATGTTATCATTTCTACCTTGGGTCTAATTGGTGTTGAGGATGAGGTGGACATTAATGTCTGACTGTAACCCGAATGAACAGGAGTTGCTTTCTTCTCTGCAAATCGGTTTTCACATCTATAAAATGTAGAGGGGGAGGTTGAGGCAGAGCAGTCAGTTCTATTAGATGATTTTGAAAGCTCTTTACAGTCTAACAGTCAGTGAGTTGATAAACTCTGTCTCCCTAAAGAGAAACTTGCATGTTTCAGGCCATGTCTGTGAAAAGCTAAGGACCAGACAGGCACAGGGAAGTGGGCAAGACGTTTAGGAAGAGCAAAACGTGCGGAGGGGAGAAAGGATTTGGACTCCCAAGCGGCTGAGAAAGGGTTAGCCCAGAACGACGAGTGGACTGCCTGCAGAGAGATGTCAGGACTGAACGAAGTTCATCGGAGCAGCCCGGAACCTGGGCACCTCTGCACCTGGCCTCCAGGCCTCTGTGCATCACGCTGGCCTCCCTGCAGACACATCGTGCATTTGTGCATGTGGTCCAGTGGGGTTCCTCACACTTGGAAAGCCTGGCTCTGCCCTCTCTCTTCAGTCCAGTGAAACCAAGAGGCAGAGTTGCTGATCTCCTCTATGGACAGTGAAGGGAGAACCCAGGCAGCCACAGGCCAGATACTGACTTAACATGGTGGGAGACCTTATATCTGAGCAGGGTGGACGAGAACATCAGAGCCCATTAGCAGAGCCGGCCACAACAGGCTCAGAGAACAAGTATGGCTGGCAGCCCTGCAAGAAGTCTTAGAGCTCACTCCTTACAAACATGGCTTTCACAGGTGCTTGTCTTAATGGCAGGGTCCATCAGGCCTAAAATCTTTTGCTATTAGGTTGATTTCCTCCAAGGAGGAAGATGTGAGGGCAAGGAGACCCACATTCCTGAGGATGAAGCCACCAAACAGAGTCCCACACCCTCCCTCTCGGCTCTGCAGTCTTTCAACAGAAAGCCTGAAGACTTTGGCAGGCACAGAGGGCATAAATGGTGAGACCCTCTGACTCCCTGGAAGAGCCAGGCCAGCATTTCTCAAAGTCTGAGCCAAGAAATCACTTGTATCAGAATAACCTGGCACACTAATTTGAAAATGCACCTTCTTGGACTCCTTACCAGTGAATCTGAATCTCTGGGGGAAATGTCGTTTCTTAGCAAGCTACTCAGAGTGATTCTCCTCTCCAGTAATGTTAAAAACCATATGACTACCCTCCATTCCTGCCAAATAGTAGACACTCAGGAATACTGTGTTGAAAGAATGAATGTATAATTGAATGTGTGTGAGGGAGAGAAAGCTCATTCTCAGCAAACCAAGAAGAAATAGAAGTGACTAGGATGAGAGTCAGGGTTTATTGGACCTGGAAATGGGTTCAAAGACTTCCAACAGAATCAACATTCTCCTATAACAATATATAGCATTTAAAAAATTTTTACTGAAGTACGGTTGATTTACAATGTTGTGTTAATTTCTGCTGTACAGCAAAGTGATTCAGTTATACATATATACATATTCTTTTTCATATTCTTTTCCACCATGGTTTATCACAGGATATTGAATATAGTTCCCTGTGCTCTACAGTAGGACCTTGTTGTTTATCCATCCTACATATAATAGTTTACATCTGCTAATCCCAAGCTCCCAATCCTTCCCTCCCCCACTTCCCCTCGGCAACCACAAGTCTGTTCTCTATGTCTGTGAGTCTGTTTTTTGTTTGGTTGATATGTTCATTTGTGTTGTTGTTGTTTGGCTGTGCCTTGCTGCATGTGGGATCTTAGTTCCCTGATCAGGGATCGAACCCGTGGCCCCTGCAGTGGAAGTGCACAGTCTTAGCCACTGGACCGCTGGGAAAGTCCTGTGTTGTATTTTAGATTCCACATATGAGAGATATCATACAGCATTTGTCTTTCTCTTTCTGATTTACTTTGCTTGGTATGTTAATCTCTAGGCCCATCCACGTTGCTGAAAATGACATTATTTCATTCTTTTTAATGGCTGAGTATAACAATATATAGCATTTTGTAGTTTACAAAGCTTTCATCTTTCTTCCCTTTTGAATCCTGATGAAAAAACCCTAAGATAGACATCACTATTGTTAACTCATTTAACACATGAAAAAAACTGAGGTTCAGAGAGTGTTCATTTGCCCAGTATCATGCAGCCAGTAGGGGACAGACACATGATTCAGGTCCTTTGACGAAGATCTCCAGGCCAAGCCATCATGCAGAATCTCAGCTGCTACCATTTTCACCAAGTACAGGGCGAGGAAACTGGCCTGGAACGGTACTACAATGGGGTGCTGTTAGAGGCAGGGAGACCTTCCTTAACATGTGTGATTAAGGTGGTAAGGGTGGTGCAGAGCAGGAAGAGAGGGCAGAGCTGACTACTACTGAGCACCTACTGTATGCCATAGCCATCCACTTTGTACGTATTATCTCATATAATGCTCACAACCACCCTGTAAAGATTTCACTGCCCTCATTTTGCAGTTGAGGAAAATGGAGCTCAAAAGGGAAGACAAGGAAGTAACTTGCCCATGACACTGGCCACAGAGCTAGGAAGTGGCAAAGCCAAGTTTAGAGCTCAAGTCTCATCAGATTCAGAGCCCATTTACTAAACATTTCCTTTGTCACTTTTTTCGCCTCCTTTCCTGCCTACCATTGGATTGATGCAGAATTTTTCAATTTTTTTTTCTTTGATTATTTTTTTCCTTTTAGGAATTACTTAATTTTTTATATGCACTTTTATTGAATTACCTGCCTTTAATATTTTAACATATGTACTTAACAATGTCTAACATGACTCATCTTTTTCCTGAGCTATACAAGGTCTTTACAGTGCTGTGCATCTGATTTCTCCCTCCTGTCTTTCAAGATACTGCCATCTATTCAGTTGAACCACATGAAATCGCCAATATTCAACAATTTTTAACCTATAAAAATGGCAATTTCATACAAATAATATTTTCAATGAAAGCAATATGCTAGTTACATTTCATGATTAAACTCCCCCAAATTAGATATTTAAAATTTTTGATACTTAGATTTACCAACATATAAACCAATTTCCTTACACATTATTAATATTTTTGGTTTATTTTTTAAACATAGAACGTATTTATTTAATCACACACACACAAAACAATGGGAACCAGCCCAATAAATGTTGCACCAGACATAACTGAACAAACCCTGTGCTGGAGCAACACGCCCTGTCTCTCACTTTTTCCTGATTCTGAGGCCTCTTCATTCAAGCCAAACAAACTCTGAGACAGATAAAATTACACCAAAACATTTAAGTATTATTGCTTCTTTCACACAATTTGACCTGGATTTGATGCACACAGTTTATCTGGAATTGACCTTGAGTAGGTCATTTTTACCTCTCTGAGTCTCAGTTTTTACTTAAGTAAAATTAAGGTTTTGTGTCTTGGGCATGGGTTTGTGTCAGAATCACATGAATTTTTTAAATATCACTATTAGTTTTTGAGACCTACTTCTTTATGTTCAGTTTCATTAAAAGTGTTTTTCAATGTAGGGCTGTAAGTAGCAAAACTCAATCTTCAAATGTCTGAAAACATTTTTATTTCACATTCATTTTTGTACGACAGTTGAACTGAGTATAGAATTCTAGGTCGACAGTTCTTGATCCTGAGCATTTTTCTTACCCCTTTCTCTCTTTTCATAACTCTTATTAACCTTCTTCCAACCTTCTCATTATATCCTCCATAGACCAATGAGCCTGGTTTTCATCTCTTTACCCCTCTGAGCTTCATTCTAGATTATTACCTCAGATCTAGCGTTTTAAAAATTCATTATTTCTTTCTTTGACCTTGAAAAGGCTATTATTCAAACTTCCATTGAGTTTTTAAGTTTTCACTATTATATTTTTTATTTCTAGAATTTTCATATGCTCTTTTTGACAATTCCATTTTTTGTCATGTGGTCTTATTCGTATTTTCCTGATGACTATTCCTCCTTTAATATTTTAACATTTTAAGGGTACTTATTACATTTTCTTTCAAATATTTTATTATATCCGGATATTGCAGTGCAAATTCTTTCACTTCAAGTACCTACTATCTATCCCTTCTGGTGGTTTGTTTTCTTTTGTGGTTACAATATTTGACTGTGAGCCTCTATTCAGTGGGGATTACTTACCATGGGATTCCCATGTGTCCTGGGCAATGGAAGTGTCCTTTCTCACAAGGCATCTGCAGGATCCTACAGAGTTCAAAAGTTTCTGGCTGGTTTTTATGTTAATTTCTCAGCTGGGGTCCCTGTACCATGGGAATTGTGGAAATTTAGAACCCAAGCTTGTCAAAATGGTTTAGGATGCCAATTTCTTGAGAATGACCCTTTGTACATCCATGGCCAGCATGAACATAAAGCTTTCCTTATCAATTTCCAAGATGGTTGGTAGAGATTGTCTTATTCTTGTTGCATGGGTTGATCAGACCTTCACAATCTCTACCTTTACGACAGCTCAGCTCTACTCCCTGAGGCCCTCGGCCACGTCTCTCCTCCCTAGTCAGGTACCAGAACTCCAGCCCCCAGCTGATTTCTAATTCCACGGGCCATTCTGGCTCAGCAGCTCCTAACCACCCTGACTTTGAGTCTCCTCTCTGTTAATCTAGCATTGGGGATTTCTCTCCCTTAACATTGAGCTTGGCTATGTTTAAAATTTTTCTTTTGTTCTATTTTATCCGGCATTCCCATGTGTTTGGAGAGGGGTGGGGCTGTGAAGGTAGAGTTGTTTTCTATCAGCTCAGTGCACCACATTGACCAGAAGTGCCCAGTCCTTGTTTTACAATGCACAGCTCCTTCTGGGGGTAGATTCATTTTCTCTTTTGTTCAATGGCTTTTCAGAAGGAATAAAGGCCCAATTCCCTTAGAAGTCAGATGATAAAATGAAGACTCTCATTGGAAGGAAGGAACCCGAGTGAGCAAATTAGAAACAGCCAAGGGAAGTCACTGGCAGGAGTACCTGTTTTAAAAAGAAATTCAGAGCTACTGAATTGCAGTCGGAAGTTGAAAATGGAGCGGATCTCTGAGGCCTGGAGCACCAAACAAAGAGGTAGAAGTGCTGAGGAGATAATTAACATAAGTAATCTAAGCAGAAACAAGCTGCTTTAGACCCGTGAAAAGGCCCGGGGCTGCTGGAGGTGAGGGAAAAAGATAAATAAGCAAATGCTCCGAGAAAGGGAATTTATAACAGTTCTGTTAATGACAAAGCATTCAATGTGCACTGTGGAGGTTTTACTTCTTTAAATCCTTCTCTAACTAGAGTATTTCATAGCTTCTACAAACTGTTTCCATGCCATTAGATAATTAAATCCTTGTTTTAAATGGAAACCAAGAGAATATATCCAGTGTTATATGCCTTCCTTCTATCACCCCTGCCCAAAATAGTCCAACTACCTGCCCTAGTTCTTACTTTAATCGGGCAACACTGATCACATGGGGGTCAGTCTCTGTCGGAGTTAGAGAGCAGCCACTGACCTTTAAATGATGCTCAGCACCCTTGCATGGAGGGAATATGACAGATATCACAAGTCAGTAGGAGTGGAGTCCATCTAGTATAAACAAAGGGAACAGAGTTTTGTGGCTACTTAAATGCTAAGGGGGGTGAGCTACTTCAGCAGATGCTGGAAGAGTTCAGGAGAGGGATGAAGCCCAACCCCTTGCCCTCCAATGTTCCCCACCCACCAGGCTGTGAGCAGTGGTAGTGAGTTAGGTCTCTAAGGAAGCTAATGACTGTGAATTCTATTCTTACCCAGTTTGTATGACTCCAATCACCACAGTACAAGCAGCCTGATTATAGGAGCTAAATAAATACCAGGAATGCAAATACCCTCAGGGAGAAGGGGCGAGGGGAGAAGCAGAGCGTGGGGAGAGAAGGGTCCTCACCCACTGGTTTAAAGCAGGCAGGAAAGGAGAAAATGCTTTCTTAGAAGTGGAGAGAACAATGGCAGAAGTTTTTAGATCCTGCTCTGCAAAGGGCTGAGCAACTAGCATGATGCCTGGACACCAGGAATGCTGAGTCCAGGGGATTCTGGGACTCTGTCCTGGTCCCGATAACAATGTTGGTGATGATGATAGCAAACACTTCCACGGTGCTTGATATTTGCCAAGCACTATGTATATATAACTCATTTAATCCTCATAGCAACCTGGCGAGTTAGGTAAACCGAGGCACTTCCCCAAAGTCACACAGTAAGTGATGGAGCTGGGATTCAAACCTTGGCAGACTGACTCAGGTGCCCATGCTCCTAAACACGAAGCTCTGCTGCATTTATATGTGGAGATGTATATCAATATACAGTGATAACAATAATACCAACACTAGCACTAATACTGCTCTTGAGCACTTGCTCTGTGCCAGGCGCTGTGCCAATCATTTTAGATACATCATCACACTTAACCCTTAGGACAACCCCATGGGTAAAGTTGCAATACTCCTCTAGTGCTGTAAATGAGATGAGAGATCCTTAATGGTTAAGTAACTTGGAAAAGGTCGCTCAGTTAAAAAGCGGCAGTGCTGGGGCACCAGCTTTTGTGTCTAGAATATATGAGCTTGTCAAGAAAGAAGGGTTATGTGAGAGATCTATCCAAGGGCCAGGAAAAGAGCTTCGTTGGTCTGGTGAAAAGAGCTCCATTGATCTGGTGCATACAAACACAGGCACACAACCACATAAGGCAACACTAACCCTTCCCGAGGTACTTCTTGAAGAAAATGGAAGGCACCAAGGATGGCTCTTTTTCTCAGCATTATTTTCTTTGCTAAGAACAGTGTGGAGATATATAGAACAGGGTTCTGCCAACTGGGCCAGGTCCTGTCCATGCCTGTTTTTGTAAATAAAGCTTTATCGTAACACAGCTGTGCCATTCATTTATGTAGTGTCTATGGCCGCTTTCATAATATAATGAATCGAGTAGTTATGATGGAGACCATATGGCCCATATGCCTACAGTATTTACTATCTGATCTTTTACAGGAAAATTCGGCTGACCCCTGACATAGAAGTAAAAACTGAAGGGGTCTGCTAGCAGATTGGATGTGGAAAGAGCAGAAAAGGGAGGGATCCAGAGTGACTATTAGGTTTGCGGGCACTCAACAATTCAGCAACCTTTTGTGGAGCCCCACCTATGTGTCAAGCAGTACGCTGCCAGCCGCTGAGGACTCAGAAGTGCAAAGTGTCACCTTCTGGGAGAGGCACACGCAAATGCAAATGGCAGATGGAAATAAAACCGAGATGAACCTGGAAAGGTGGACTTAGTACATCATCTGTGAATGATGAAAACAGCCATGATTTCATTTTCATCTTATCCCAGATGCTTAAGTCAATGTGATGAGCTCTTCCTCTCACCCCTCCAGGAGGTCGTATGTAAACAAAGAAGAGTGACCTGGTAAATCAGGAAAGGATGGAGAATTCACTTATTCATCCTCAATCTTGGGAGCCCACTAATATGCCAGACACTGTGCTAGGTTCTGCCCTCATGGAGCATTGCTGACTGTAACCAGAGTGTGGGAGAAGAAGAAAGGGAGAGGGGAAGAAGTTTTGGAAAAATGAGGGAGTGCACGTCAGATGGTTTCTATTCTCCCAGGAAAGTAAGGGAAGAAGGAACAGGTGTGGGAGGCTTGAGGCAAGAACAAACGGTATCAAATAGGCCTCTCCTGTTGTAGAAGAAGTTTTCCTCAGAAAAAACCATAATGGAGTAGCCAGACAGTGTTGGGTGCCATTTTGAGGGATGAAGTTATGAAGGTAAAAGCAGGTTCAGCAGTACATAAGGTTTTCTTTCCGCAGCATTCAGTTACTCAGGTGAGGCACAAAGATGCACACGGGTGAGAAGGACCAAACAGGAGACAGCCTCACGGCAGGGAGGAAATGCAGGAGCACAAAGTCTGCTATGGAGCATCAGCATTTGTTAACTGGAGTAAGGTCGTGTGTCAAGATATTGGAAGTATTGATTAAGTCCAGGTCTGCTGAGTAGAAAACCCTGCTTCCTTGTGGAAATCTAAAGATGTTCTCTCACTGAAAGGCTCTAATGATTCTAATGAAGCTAGGACACTTTAGTTCAAAGAGATGATTAACATTGTCAATTGGCCTAGATGCATTGATTTTCTGATTAGCCTTTGGTAGTGCTATGACCTCTTCTCCCATTAGGCTCTGTAAGCACAGGCTGCCACCAACACAGGTCAACATCCTCATTCAAGTAGGGACTCAGCCAAAATATTTCCTTCCTTAAAAAATATTTTATCTTGAAAATTATAATTGAACATTTGCAAATTTTTGGATGTAAGACCATATCATTTTTTGTAAGTATAGACCCACTAGTTTTTCCCTCTTTCTTCCATGAGTCATACTCGTAAGGCATCAGCAAAGATTTCTATTTTACCCAAGGATTGAAAGCATTTGCATAGCAATCTGAATGCAGAGTGGTTAGGACTTTTATAATTCCCCTCCAAACTTTTCCCCACTGATTTTTTTAAATATAAATTTATTTATTTATTTTTGGCAGCATTGGGTCCTCGTTGCTGCATACGGGCTTTCTCTAGTTGCAGTGAGTGGGGACTACTCTTAGTTGCGGTGCGCAGACTTCTCATTGAGGTGGCTTCTCTTGTTGCGGAGCGTGGGCTCTAGGACAGGCGGGCTTCAGTGGTTATGGTTCACGGACTCAGTAGTTGTGGCACACAGGCTTAGTTGCTCCGCGGCATGTGGGATCTTCCCAGCCCAGGGCTTGAACCCGTGTCCCTCGCATTGGCAGGCGGATTGTTAACCACTGTGCCACCAGAGAAGCCCTCCCCACTAATCTTTTACAGACAACTCAGGCACACCTAGATAGAAAGCTTTTTTCCTTCTTTTCTTTTCTTTCCTTTCCTTTCCTTTTCTTTTCCTTTCTTTCCTTCCTTCATAAATTGTCTCTCCTTTATGGGCTTTTTCCAAAGTATTCAACCTAATTTTCATAGAAACATTTTTTTTCGCTCATACTTTATCAGTTTATATAATATTTAATTAAAAGTATGTAATTACAAAAGAGTACTACTGGCATACAGATTTTGGACCAAACACAGCTGGCTCTAGGTAAGCAGACAACATGAAGGGTGGACATCAGCTACCTGTCTTTCCTGAGAGAGGTGTGGGATAAGGGGACTTCTGCTATACCTGCTCTGCACCAGGGGAGCCTGAAGTCTCTCAGACAGAGGCCAGGTTGATGGCTGACTCTATGCTGGGATCTGAGCAGCACAACGGGGCCCACATTGAAGCCTCAATGGCAACAGAGTAGAGTCCTTTCTCTGGGCCTGGAATTGCCCCTTTTCTTGATCATCTTTCAGGCTACAGATTGGCCTTGTGTGAGGAAGGGAGATTCATTAAGTCTCCAGTATATAGAACTGTTTATCAGATTTTCTTCTCATGGAGGGAGCTGACAGGTCTCAATGTCTAGAAACGTGGTCTTTCCTAAACAACCAGCTTTTGTCCAGGTGCGCCCTCTAAAGAGGGTGGTATGGATGTGAAACACCACCTCCGCTGATCTGGCTTCCTGGGTGTGGATCCCGGTACTCTGTGCCCACCAGTAGCTGCCATGGGTGTCGGCTGCCCTGGGATCCACTGCTCTGCTGGGAGGATGCAGGAGTGGGGAACGTGGGCAGTGGCATTTGGGCAGATGAGTAAGAGGCAATCAGCCGCCATCACTGTTGACCTTGACTGCAGTTTGCTGCCAGAACTGGAGACTGAGCTGACTGTGCTGTTCATGACCCCAGCCCCGCGGCATTAACACAGGGGGCTGGTGACATGGGAGCTCTGAGGGGATGGACTTATGCCTCCCATTTCCAGGATCCTGCCAAGGGGAACCTGCAGTGAGATGGGGGGCAGTGGGCCCGAACACTGCTTGCCTACAAAGGAACCTCAGACCTCTGGCTTCTGTATCTTGGAGAACACCAGCTTTATGACAGTAAGTTAAGAGATGTCCAGGTACCCTGGAAGCAGCAGAACAGTCATAGTTCCAGAAGCTAGAACATTTCTGTGGTGGGAGAATGTAGAGATTAAGAGCACTAGCTTTGGAGTCGGTGAGGCTGGATTAGGATCACAGTACCTGTTATTGGCTGAGTGACCTTGGGTTACTTCTACAGCATAATCTTTTGGACATGTGGCTCAGTTTCCTCATCAGTAAAATGGGGGAATCCACACCTACCTTAGTGGGTTAAGAGGAGGATAAAATAACATAAAGACACTTAGCACTGCTGGCATGTTGGACATTTCCCACAAATGCTAGCTTCCTGGAGCATCAGGAGGCAGACACTGTGGTGTAGAGAGGTGGGGTATAAGTCAGACCTCTCCCAGAATCCTCCCTGTGCCTCGGTTTCCCTTTCCATACCACGGGAGGGTGCTTTCTAGTGAGGAGGCAATGAACCTTGGCAGCAATGCCAAGCCGCAGTTTAGGACCTTTGGGCCGTCAGCATTAACTAAATAGAGGGGTTGCTGAGACAACATCAGAGCCACCTGGCATTTGGGAATTTCTAGATTAGATCATATGATTCTCCGGTGACAACCTAACCCAAAAGAATTTTCCACAGTTGCCTTTAAATTCCTAGGGATGTGAGGGTGAGGTTCATAAGTGTCCTTCTGATTCTGCCTCAGGCTTCCTTCACTCCAGGCTCCCCAGGGCCTAAACGCAGTGTTGTGGTTTTAAAATATTTATTCAAATTCTTTTTTTTTAATTTAATTTTATTTATTTTTTTATACAGCAGGTTCTTATTAGTTATCTTTTTTTTTAACATCTTTATTGGAGTATAATTGCTTTACAATGTTGTGTTAGTTTCTGCTTTATAACAAAGTGAATCAGTTATACATATACACATATCCCCGTATCTCTTCCCTCTTGCATCTCTCTCCCTCTCACCCTCCCTATCCCACCCCTCTAGGTGGTCACAAAGCACCGAGCTGATCTCCCTGTGCTATGCAGCTGCTTCCCACTAGCTACCTATTTTACATTTGGTAGTGTATATATGTCCATGCCACTCTCTCACTTTGTCCCAGCTTACCCTTCCCCCTCCCTGTGTCCTCAAGTCCATTCTCTACATCTGCATCTTAATTCCTGTCCTGCCCCAGCAATCCCACTACTGGGCATATACCCTGAAAAAAACATAATTCAAAAAGAGTCATGTACCACAATGTTCATTGCAGCTCTATTTACAATAGCCAGGACATGGAAGCAACCTAAGCGTCCATCAACAGATGAATAGATAAAGAAGATGTGGCACATATATACAATGGAATATTTCTCAGCCATAAAAAGAAACGAAATTGGGTTATTTATAGTTATCTATTTTATACATATAAGTGTATATATGACTGTCCCAATCTCCCAGCTCCTCCCACCACCCCACCAACCACGCTTTCCCGCCTTGGTGTCCGTACGTTTGTTCTCTACATCCATGTCTCTATATCTACCCTGCAAACGGGTTCATCTGTACCATTTTTCTAGGTTCCACATATATGTGTTAATATACAATATCTGTTTTTCTCCTTCTGACTTACTTCACTGTGTATGACAGTCTCTAGATCCATCCACATCTCTACAAATGACCCAATTTCGTTCCTTTTTATGGCTGAGTAATATTCCACTGTATATATGTACCACAACTTCTTTATCCATTCATCTGTCGATGGGCATGTAGGTTGCTTCCATGACCTGGCTATTGTAAATAGTGCTGCAATGAACATTGGGGTGCATGTGTCTTTTTGAATTGTGGTTTTCTCTGGGTATATGCCCAGTAGTGGGATTGCTGGATCATATGGTAATTCTGTTTTTAGATTTTTAAAGAACTTCCATACAGTTCTCCATAGTGGCTGTTTCAATTTACATTCCCACCAACAGTGAAAGAGAGTTCCCTTTTCTCCACACCCTCTCCAGCATTTGTTGTTTGTAGATTTTCTGATGAAGCCCATTCTAACTGGTGTGAGGTGATACCTGATTGTAGTTTTGATTTGCATTTCTCTAATAATTAGTGATGTTGATCAGCTTCTCATGTGCTTCTTGGTCACCTGTGTGTCTTCTTTGGAGAAATGTCTATTTAGGTCTTCTGCTCATTTTTGGATTGGGTTGCTTGTTTTTTTAATATTGAGCTCCATGAGCTGTTTATATTTGGAGATTAATCCTTTGTCAGTTGCTTCATTTGCAAATATTTTCTCCCATTCTGAGGGTTGTCTTTTTGTCTTGTTTGTAGTTTCCTTTGCTTTGCAAAAGCTTTTAAGTTTCATTAGGTCCCATTTGTTTATTTTTGTTTTTATTTCTATTTCTCTTGGAGGTGGATCAAAAAAGTTCTTGCTGTGATTTATGTCAAAGAGTGTTCTTCCTATGTTTTCCTCTAAGAGTTTTATACTGTCCAGTCTCACATTTAGGTCTCTAATCCATTTTGAGTTTATTTCTGTGTATGGTGTTAGGGAGTGTTCTAATTTCATTCTTTTACATGTAGCTGTCCAGTTTTCCCAGCACCACTTATTGAAAAGACTGTCTTTTCTCTACTGTATATCCTTGCCTCTTTTGTCATAGATTAGTTGACCATAGGTGTGTGGGTTTATCTATGGGCTTTCTATCCTGTTCCATTGATCTATATTTCTGTTTTGGTGCCAGTAATCTGTTTTGATTACTGTAGCTTTGTAGTATAGTCTGCAGTCAGGGAGTCTGATTCCTCCAGCTCCATTTTTTTCCCTCAAGACTGCTTTGGCTGGGCTTCCCTGGTAGCGCAGTGGTTAAGAATCTGCCTGCCAATGCAGGGGACAGGGGTTCGAGCCCTGGTCCAGGAAGATCCCACATGCCATGAAGCAACTAAGCTGGTGCACCACAACTACTGAGTCTGTGCTCTAGAGCCCGCGAGCCACAACTACTGAGCCCGCGTGCCTAGAGCCTGTGCTCCACAACAGGAGAAGCCGCTGCAATGAGAAGCCTGCTCACCGCAACGAAGATTAGCCACCACTCACCTTTCTCTGCAACTAGATCAAGCCCCTGCACAGCAACGAAGACCCAACACAGCCAAAAATAAATTAAATTAAATTAAAAAAAAAAAAGGCTGCTTTGGCTATTTGGGGTCTTTTGTGTCTCCATACAAATTTTAAGATTTTTTGTTCTAGCTCTGTAAAAAATGCCACTGGTAATTTATTAGAGATTGTATTGAATCTGTAGATTGCTTTGGGTAGTATAGTCATTTTCACAATATTGATTCTTCCAATCCAAGAACACGGTATATCTCTCCATGCGTTTGTGTCATCTTTGATTTCTTTCATCAGTGTCTTCTAGTTTTCTGAGTACAGGTCTTTAACCTCCTTGGTAGGTTTATTCCTAGGAATTTTATTCATTTTGTTGCAATGGTGAATGAGATTGTTTCCTTAATTTCTCTTTCTGATCTTTCATCGTTAGTGTATAGGAATTCAAGAGATTTCTGTGCATTAATTTTGCATCCTGCAACTTTACCAAATTCATTGATTAGCTCTAGTAGTTTTCTGGTGGCATCTTTAGGATTCTCTATGTATACTATCATGTCATCTGCAAATAGTGACAGTTTTATTTCTTCTTTTCCAATTTGTATTCCTTTTATTTCTTTTTCTTCTCTGATTGCCATGCCTAGGATTTCCAAAACTATGTTGAATAACAGTGGTGAGAGTGGACATCCTTGTCTTGTTCCTGAACTTAGAGGAAATGCTTTCAGTTTTTCACCACTGAGGATGGTGTTTGCTGTGGGTTTGTCATATATGGCCTTTATTATGTTGAGGTAGGTTCACTCTACGCTCACTTTCTGGAGAGTTTTTATCATAAATGGGTGTTGAATTTTGTCAAAAGCTTTTTCTGCATCTATTGAGATGATCATATGGTTTTTATTCTTCAATTTGTTAATATGGTGTATCACATTGATTGATTTGCATATATTGAAGAGTCCTTGCATCCCTGGGATAAATCCCACTTGATCATGGTGTGTGATCCTTTTAATGTGTTGTTGGATTCTGTTTGCTAGTATTTTGTTGAGGATTTTTGCATCTGTATTCATCAGTGATATTGGTCTGTAATTTTCTTTTTTTATAGTATCTTTGTCTGGTTTTGGTATCAGGGTGATGGTGGCCTCATAGAATGAGTTTGAGAGTGTTCCTTCCTCTGCAATTTTTTGGAAGAGTTTGAGGAGGATGGTTGTTAACTCTTCTCTAAATGTTTGATAGAATTCACCTGTGAAACCATCTGGTCCTGGACTTTTGTTTGTTGGAAGATTTTTAATCACAGTTTCAATTTCATTACTTGTGACTGCTCTGTTCATATTTTCTATGTCTTCCTGGTTCAGTCTTGGAAGGTTATACCTTTCTAAGAATTTGTCCATTTCTTCCAGGTTGTCCATTTTACTGACATAGGGTTGCTTGTAGTAGTCTCTTAGGATGCTTTGTATTTCTGCGGTGTCCTTTGTAACTTCTCCTTTTTCATTTCTTTTTTTTTTTTGTGGTACGCAGGCCTCTCATTGTTGTGGCTTCTCCCGTTGCGGAGCACAGGCTCCGGACACGCAGGGTCAGCAACCATGGCTCACGGGCCCAGCCGCTCTGCGGCATGTGGGATCTTCCTGGACCAGTGCACGAACCTGTGTCCCCTGCATCGGCAGGCGGACTCTCAACCACTGCGCCATCAGGGAAGCCCTCATTTCTAATTTTATTGATTTGAGTCCTCTCCCTCTTTTTCTTGTTGAGTCTGGCTAATGGTTTATCAGTTTTGTTTATCTTCTCAAAGAACCAGCTTTTAGTTTTATTGATCTTTGCCATTGCTTTCTTTGTTTCTATTTCATTTATTTCTGCTCTGATCTTTATGATTTCTTCCCTTCTGCTAACTTTGGGTTTTGTTTGTCCCTCTTTCTCTAGTTCCTTTAGGTGTAAGGTTAGATTGTTTATTTGAGATTTTTTCTTGCTTCCTGAGGTAGGCTTGTATTGCTATAAACTTCCCTTTTAGAACTGCTTTTGCTACATCCCATAGGTTTTGGATTGTTGTGTTTTCATTGTAATTTACCTATAGGCATTCTTTTATTTCCTCTTTGATTTCTTCAGCGATCACTTGGTTATTTAGTAACGTATTGTTTAGCCTCCATGTGTTTGTGTTTTTATGTATTTTTCCCTTTAATTGATTTCTAATCTCATAGCGTTGTGGTCAGAAAAGATGCTTGATATGATTTCAATTTTCTTAAATTTACTGAGGCTTGATTTGTGACCCAAGATGTGATCAATCCTGGAGAATGTCCTCTGTGCACTTGAGAAGGAAGTGTAATCTGCTGTTTTTGGATGGAATGTCCTATAGATATCAATTAAATCTATCTGGTCTATTGTGTCATTTAAAGCTTGTGTTTCCTTATTAATTTTCTGTTGATGATCTGTCCATTGGTGTAAGTGAGGTGTTAAAGTCCCCTACTATTTTTTTTTTTTTGCTGCATTTTTTTTTATTGGAGTGTAGTTGATTTACCATGTTGTGTTAGTTTCAGGTATACAGCAAAGTGAATCAGTTATACATATATATATATATATATATATATATATATATATATATATATATATATATATATCTCCATTCTTTGTCAGATTCTTTTCCCATATAGGTTATTACAGAATATTGAGTAGAGTTCCCTGTACTATACAGTAGGTTCTTATTGATTATCTGTTTTATATATAGTAGTGTGTATATGTTAATCCCAACCTCCTAATTTATCACTTCCACCCCCATGTTTCCTCTGTGGTAACCACACTTTTGAAGATCTGTGAGTCTGCTTCTGTTTTGTAAAATAGTTCATTTGTACCATTTTTTTATTATTAGATTCCACGTATAGGTGATATCATATGATATTTGTCTTTCTCTGTCTGAATTTCTTCACTTAGCGTGATCATCTCTAGGTCCATCCACGTTGCTGCAAATGGCATTATTTTGTTCTTTTTTATGGAGAGAGGAGAATGCAGACCCGTGGTGACAGAGGCCTTAGAACCTTGCAGGGGAACGTCCCCGGAGCTCCACGGCCAGGAAGTGAAGGAGAAAACAGGACTTTCAAAACAGAAAAAGTAGGTCTGCTGAGAACCAGAGCTGCCCAGTCAGGCCTCTGAGGTCTCAATGCCAGTTTAAGGTTTTCAAACAACTTCTTTTCTTCCCTGAGAAAAACTGCTTGGGCAAGCTTCCCCAGTGTGCATTTTTGTTTGACAAGAAAGCATTTTGTCCTCTGTCAATGGAAATGCCAAGAACAAAGCAAGAGAGGCGTTGCCGGGAGGCAGTCAAGCAGCTCCCCTGACCCAGGCGCTGGAGGCCCGGGCCCCCGGGTCTCAGATGCGCCCAGAAGGGCTCTCTCTGGGGCCTGGGCAGGCGGCAGGACAGGAAACGTCAGTGACCGCGTGGACACCTCAGCTCTGGTCAGTGGGTGAGGAGGCTTTGGGAGAAAATGGAGACAGGTCTGTCTTGTTCATTTATTAATAGGCATTTGTCACACACCAGGTTAGGAAATAATCCTCCCATTGTCAGCGTGGCTTAATCCTGCTCTTGTCAATATGTCTTCCGGGTCTTGCAGGGAAGGGAGGTGCTTTCTCAAAAGAAATCCTTTTCAGAGATAAATGCAGATGTGCCTCTCTTGATACAGTGGGCCTGTCCATGCAAGGAAGTATGTGTGTCTCCCACGTGATATTCAAGGCATCAAGGAAACGTGCTTTGTAACGGAGTCCTCGATCTCTTGAAGAAGTCACTCCTTAGGTGGTTTCTGTATAAATAGAGACTTCTGCCTACTGGGTTTCTTTAAAACAAGGGGTTATTCTCTGCATTTTGCTTGGTTCCTGGAGTCTTCCAGCGAAGATGGGCTAACGCAAGCGGGCTTCCCAGGTTGCCTTTAGGCTCATGTTTGCCATCGTCCTAGAATAGTCCTAGAATAGTTGTGCCGTCTTACACAACCGTAGCAGCATTCTGACCATGCAGAATGATCCTAATGTCTCGGGGTTTTGGTGCCAAAGGGTCCTCCATTTAGAGGGTGACTGTCTCATCACTGTGAAACAGTTGCGACTTGCTGAGGACGCAGAGATCACAACCCTTCATTACAAATGCTCTTCCAGAGGCCATAAAGCTCACAACAACGGCAAGTTTCAAAAAGGACTCTAGGCTGCAGGCTGGATTCTCCCACCACCCGTGAAGGCAGAGGCTGCTGCTTCCCAGAGAGAGCTTATCCCCCTACTATTATTGTGTTACTGTCAATTTCCTCTTTTATAGCTGTTAGCTGTTGCCTTATGTATTGAGGTGCTCCTATGTTGGGTGCATATATATTTGTAATTGTTATATCTTCTTCTTGGATTGATCCCTTGATCATTATGTAGTGTCCTTCCTGGCTCGTGTGACATTCTTTATTTTAAAGTCTATTGTATCTGATATGAGTATTGCTACTCCAGCTTTTTTTTGATTTCCATTTGCATGGAATATCTTTTCCCATCCTGTCACTTTTAGTCTGTATGTGTCCCTAGGTCTGAAGTGGGTCTCTTGTAGACAGCATATATATGGGTCTTGTTTTTGTATCTACTCAGTGAGCCTGTGTCTTTTGGTGGGGGCATTTAATCCATTCACGTTTAAGGTAATTATCAATATGTATGTTCCTATGACCATTTTCTTAATTGTTTTGGGTGTGTTTTTGTAGGTCATTTTCTTCTCTTGTGTTTCCCACTTAGAGATGTTCCTTTAGCATTTGTTGTAGAACTGGTTTGGTGGTGCTGAATTCTCTTAGCTTTTGCTTGTCTGTAAAGCTTTTGATTTCTCCATCGAATCTGAATGAGATCCTTGCTGGGTAGAGTAATCTTGGTTGTAGGTTCTTTCCTTTCATCACTTTAAATATATCATGCCATTCCCTTCTGGCTTGTAGAGTTTCTGCTGAGATATCAGCTGTTAACTTTATGGGAGTTCCCTTGTTGCTTTCAATAATTATCTTTGTCTTAAATTTTTGTTAATTTGATTACTATGTGTCTCAGTGTGTTTCTCCTTGGGTTTATCCTGCCTGGGACTCTCTGCGCTTCCTGGACTTGTGTGGCTATTTCCTTTCCCATGTTAGGGAAGTTTTCAACTGTAATCTCTTCAAATATTTTCTCGGGTCGTTTCTCTCTCTCTTCTCCTTCTGGGACCCATATAATGTGAACATTGTTGCATTTAATGTTGTCCCAGAGGTCTCTTAGGCTGTCTTCACTTCTTTTGATTATTTTTTCTTTATTCTGTTCTGCAGCAGTGAATTCCACCAGTCTGTCTTCTGGGTCACGTATCTGTTCTTCTGCCTCAGTTTTTCTGCTATTGACTCCTTCTAGTGTAATTTTCATTTCGGTTATTGTATTGTTCATCTCTGTTTGTTTGTTCTTTAAATCTTCTAGGTGTTTGTTTTTTAATTGTTCTAGGTCTTTGTTAAACATTTCTTGCATCTTCTCGATCTTTGCCTCCATTCTTTTTCCAAGGTCCTGGATCATCTTCACTATCATTATTCTGAATTCTTTTTCTTGAAGGTTTCCTGTCTCCACTTCACTTAGTTGTTTTTCTGAGGTTTTTATGTTGTTCCTTCATCTGGTACTAAGTCCTCTGCCTTTTTGTTTTGTCTATCTTTCTGTGAATGTGGTTTTCCTTCCACAGGCTGCAGAATTGTAGTTCTTCTTGCTTCTGCTGTCTGCCCTCTCTTCAAATTCTTCAATACTCCCCATTCAAACGGTGTAACCTAATTTCCCTCCCATTGAATGTGAGCCAGACTTAGTAACTCAACTCTAAAAAATAGAAGGTGGTGGAAGTAGTGCTATGTGATCATGAGGCTAGTTCATCAAAAGGAAAGCTTCTCCCTGGCTCTCTATCTCCTGGCTCTCTTGCTCTGGTGGAAGCCAGCTGCCACATCGTGAGGACACTCAAGTGTCCTCAGAGGAAGTCCACAGGGAGAGGAACTGAGGCTTCTTGCCAAAGGGCAGGACCACCTACTCATATAGATGAGCTGCCTTGGAAGTGGCTCCTCCAGCCCCAGTCAAGCCTTCAGATGATGCAGCCCCACCAAACTCTTATCTGCAACCTTATGGAGACCCTGAGCCAAAACGTCGTGGCCATGTCTCTCCCAGTTTCCCAATCCACAGAAACTGAGTTTATTATGTCTGTCTTTTTATTATCATGTTAAAGCTATTAAGTTTTGGGGTAAATAGACATGCAGGAATAGATAATAAATATACTCCATCTCCATAAAGTTAAGTGTAGCTTGGGCACTCTGCTTTTACTATCATGGCCAGTCTGTCTGCTCTCCTGGGTGAAGGCAGCAGGGGCTGGTAGGTCAGGAGCAGTGCTCTGAGGGCAAAGAATTTTGGATCCTGAAGAAAGGCTAGCCCAACCTTTATCCTGCAAGGGGCTCAGCAGGTAGGCCGCCACTTCTTAAAGGCTAGAGAAGGTCCTGGGACCCAGAGCATAAAGGTAGAGCAGGTTTCCAGAAGGGTCTCCGATTGAATGAGCTCTGCCACCAACCACAGTTGGGGTGAACACTGGAACACCAATAAAAGTAACCAGGAAGCTGGGTGCTCAGAGTCCTAACAGACACAGAGACTCCTCTTCTTCCTCTCCCTCTCCCCAGCTGCTGGTGCTCTGCAGGGTTCCATGTGCAAGGGGGAGGGGGGCAGCGAACACATTCCTGAAAAGCGGCACTTTTCATTTTTCAAGGTAATGTGTTGTATGACAATTGTAGACTGATGGAAATCTGTTAGAAGAGGAAGAGTGTGAAAACAGCACATTTGGAGAGACAGCTGTCAGAGGTGGCACCTTCTTGCACACTTGCCCTTCCCCAACCAGAAATCTAATCCCTGCTCCCAGGCAGGCACCCATCTCTTTACTCACCCCTCCTCTCACTCTACCTGTGATATGTAAGAGATCTCAATGTTGGAGCCCACCTATTGGAGCTTATCTATTATTCCCTGTGGCAGCTACTGCAACTTGCCAATTTAAAAGGATTCTAGACCCGATTCCAATGTGTAGGTGTGTGAGAGGAAGGGGGATAGTTTCCCCATACCACCAAGCGATTCTCTAATACCAGCTGGGTGTCCTACAATTCAACTCAATTTTGACACTGATAACATCAGATCCCACAGGTTATGTGTTTAGTCCTACAAGACTGCTCCAGCCCTCCCACCCCACCCCACCCCCACCCCCACCCCCACCACCCCATCCTTCAGATGCCAATAGTAAATCCAGGAGGTTATCACCTGGGTTTCTGACCAACCGGCTGTAGATTAGAGGTTCCAACAACTCCCTCCTTGGGTTCATTTAATTTGCTAGAGCAGCTCACAGAACTCAGAGAAACATTTAACTTACTAGATTATCAGTGTATTATAAAAGGATGTAAATCAGGAACAGCCAGATGGAAGAGATGCATATTCCAAGGTATGGGGAAAGGGCTCAGAGCTCCCATGCTCTCTCTGATCATGCCACCCTCCCCAAACCTCCCCATGTTCACCAACATGGAAGCTCTCTGAGCCCAGTCCTTCACGTTTTTATGGAGGCTTCATTACATAGGCACAGTTGATTAAATCATTGGTCTGGTGATTGAACTCAATCTCCAACCCCTTTCCCCTTCCTAGAGGTCAGGGGATGGAACAGAAGTTTCCAATCCTCTAAATACTCTGTTGGTTCTCCTGGCAACCAGCCCTCAGCCCTTGTTACCTAGGGGTATTCCCCAAATTACCTCACGAACGTAACAAAAGACACATTTATTGCTCTTATCACAGGAAGTTCCAAGGGTTTTAGGAGCTCAGTGCCAGAAACAGAGACCAAATATACATTCTTTTAATTTATAAATCACAATATTATACCAATCAAAATCTGTATTCCTTCTCCTTTTTTTCTGAGAGAACCCAGCCCAAAAACCATGATTCTAAGCCTCCCTTGCAACTATATGAGGCCAGGTGACTAAGTTCAGGCCAGTGACCTATAAGCATAAGTGATTCATGGGAACTCTGGAAAATTGCTTAAAGGAAACTGACTCAGCTGGAGGGTGGGACCTTTGTCGTCTTCCTCTTTCTTATTTCAGCTACTTAGAATTGGGATGTAATGGCTGGAGCACCAGCAGCCATTCTGGACTATGTGGTGACCTTGAGAATGAAAGCCAAGTGCTAAGGTTGTTAGAGTAGAAAATTAGAATATTAAAATACATATGACACCATTCTGTACCAGGTTCTGTTCAAAACACTTTTTCTGTATGAAATCATTGAATCCTCAGCAATCCTATGAGACAGGTACTTTTATTATCCTCATTTTACAGCTGAGGAAATAGAGAGGAAAGATAACTTCTTCACTGTCTCATGGCCTGAGAAAGAATTAAAACCCAGACAGTGTGCTTCTGGAGACCATGCTCTAAGCAGCACCTTGCACTGCCTGGGTTCCCAATGACTGAGGATCTGCCACATCAGCCCTGGGCTGCCTGTCTCTGCACTTCTTTTATGTGAGAGAGAAATAAACCTCAAGCTTGCTTAAGCCCCTGCTATTTTGAGCTTTCTATTGTCAGCTGCCAAGCCTATGCCTCCCTGATACATCCTCCAAATTGATTTTCATGCCTCCAGGCACTTGTTCAAACTGTTCCTTCTGCCTGGAATGCCCTTTCCCTTGTACACGCCTCTGTTAGTGCACCTCTTATGCAGAACAGCATCACAGTTCCTTGTTCACCCATCTGTCTCCCAAGCCAGAGGGTCACCTTCCAGAGTGCAGGGACACTGACTTAGTATATCTGCACCCACAAAACTTAACCTAGTCTAGCACATAATAAGCATTCAATAAATGTTTCCTGAATTTAATCAAGTTAGGGGGGAAAAAAAACCCTGCCAGTCCTATACAAAAGCAGGATAAAATAGTGTGACATCAGATATGTTAGAGTGCCTTCCTCTCCTCGCCTCCTCCTTGACCGTGTTGCCAAAAGTCTTACTTGCTTAATGATTCTTCAAAACAGTTTGTCTTTTATTCCACAGTGAAATGAAACACTCTGGGCATGATAGGCACTTTACATGTTATTTGATTCTCTACAACACTGAGAAGTTTGTTACAGATGAGGGAACTGAGGCCCAGAGAGGTCAAGTGATGCTCCCCAGGTCACACAGCTGGTAAGGGGTAGATTTAGATGAACTCAGGACTATCTTACGTCATACACTCATATTCTTATAAGTGAGAGCTCATTGTTGAAAACATGTCACTTGACATCAAGAGTGCTAATCTGGGATTCCACAGGCCTAGTTTCAAATCAAGCCTCTTATCTCTGGGGTTAGGCCTCAGTTCCCTCAGCTATAAATTGTGGGTGGTCTCTGAGAACCCTTCCAGCTCGAATGGTGGATAATGCTATGATTTAAATTCGCACTAAGTGTAGGTGATTGAGAGTCTTTATTTTTTTTTATTTTTATTTTTTTGCGTTGTGTGGGCCTCTCACTGTTGTGGCCTCTCCCATTGTGGAGCACGGGCTCCGGACGCGCAGGCTTAGCGGCCATGGCTCACGGGCCCAGCCGCTCCGCAGCATGTGGGATCCTCCTGGACCAGGGCTCAAACCCGTGTCCCCTACTTTGGCAGGCGGACTCTCAACCACTGCGCCACCAGAGAAGCCCTGAGAGTCTTTTTTGTATAGGAAAGTAAAGAGGGCAAAAAACAAGCAACTGGAAGGCTCTGGTTTAAAGGCAGCTCAGTGCTAATTCTGCTAGACACCGGCTCTGCTTGGCCTGCCTGGATCTCAAAAGTCATCAAGCCCATCCCCCCCCCCAAATTATATCCCACAACGTGGTCACCTATCTGAGCTGGTGGAAGGACAGCAAGAAGGACATTTGCTGGCAGGACCTGGAGTCTATAAACAGATCTCTTTCGGCAGAGTCACTGGGGATGGAGGGTGGGGGTTCCAAACTGGAAGTTGCAGGCTCCCATGGACCTTTGTGTATTGACATTCACCAGGGAAGCTCCTACTGCATCAGGAATTCCAGGGAGGCTGTCACCTTGGGAGTCTGGGCAAGGCGAGTGACTGTGAACAAATACAGCATGTGCTCTTGGAGGAACCAGAGTGCCGGAAAAATCCCTAAGGGGCTTCCGAGAGCCACAGAATGCAAACTGAGCACAGGCTGGAAGACAGGCAGGCTACTGCCTCTCTCAGACCCACAGCTCTCTGCCAGGCCTCCCTGCGCTCCTGCCCTCCCATGGCGGCCCACCCAAGCCCATGAATCCTGAGTTCAAATCCAGCTTTGATGCCACCTGTCATGTGAATTTAAAATTTTAATCTGTTTCTCCAAGTTGTTTTTTATTATACAAACAGAATTAAATGAAATGATTCTACTCAAATCCATCAATTCTAACTTGCCACACATATCTGATAATAATCAATACTGACATTAATACTGACATTTTATGGCGCTTTACAGCCTATAAATTACTCTCACATCCATTACCTCATTTGGGCCTCCCTTTAGCCCTAAGTGTAAGAATTATGTTGAAGCATACGAAATTGCTTGATATTCAATTGTTTTGTACTCAACCCTGGTCTCCAGCTGCCAGGATGACTTTGGTGGGCAGTCAGTCCTTGTGTGGAATCACTGACAACTCAAGACCAGCTCCCTTCTGCTATGGCCACCCAACCGTTGGGAAACTCATGGGTCTTTACCATGCCAAATGATAGGAATATAAGCTTACTGCCCATCCCCGCCCCATACACAGACTCGGCCTCACCATCTTTCCCCAGGTCTCCTTTCCCTTGCTCAGGTCAGCAAAGCAGACATCCAACCAGGACATGAAATGGCAGTCTTCTCTGCTCCCTTCTTTACAAGTGATTCTCTTAGAGCATCCCCTCTCCTTTCTCCACCCATCAGGTGTGAAGGGAGGGAATAGCTTCTCACCATAAACACTGTATCCCCCAAAGGCTAGTTTATGTCTCTCAGGTATCACTGCACATCGTGGGGACAGTGAGGGTGTTGGTGGTGACGGTACCCCTGGTATGTCCTGAATAGAGGTGGCGTGATGACTCTGCTTTTAGAATGTATGATACTTAGCATCTTCTATCCTAATTTTTGGCCTTAACCATAATTCCAGGGCAAGAGGACATGACCCACTAGACATCTTGGTAAATATATATTCCTCAAGACAGTGGGAAAAAAGAAATATCTTCTGGGTCCTCTCAGAGTCAGTGGGTGGGTCTCATATAAATCTATTTCCACATTTCTATGCCCTCCATTCTCTGCATTCCTTCCTTTTGTCTGAGGAATTTCTGGCTTCTCAACTCCATTTAGTGTGGAATCCATGCTTCAGTCAACCAAACACAGAATTAGAACTTAGAATTAGTGACTTAGGTTAGGACATTCAATTGAGAATCTTCAGATTCAGACAATCTCATACTGTATTCTTTTCTTGGTCTTATTCTCTCATAATGCATTCTCACATGGATTCCTCAGATTTTTGGTGATTCAAAATAATAATGTCATGTTGTACTTTTGGTGTGTACATTTTCTCCTCCAGAGCTTGACCATGTAATTAACTACCTCCACCCCCCCACCCCCCAGCATGCTGTGATCTACCTCTAATCATTTTTTTCTGTCTGGAGATAATAAGGATAGTGACTCCTATCCTTGCAAGGTAACTGCATAAGGTGGGTCCATATGGGGTTTACAAACAAGGCAGAAACCACTGCAGAGGGGGAGGAGGTACTGTCTCTAGCCAGAAAGACTCAGTCGGGGTGAGAGGTTCAGGGTGCTTTGAGTCCCCCCAGACTTCCCACATATCCTCAGTCCAGCTTTTGGGACCTCACTCTTTGCTGGTCAATGCCCTATTTTTCACATTAGAAATGTAGAGAAGCTGTGGCTTTTTAACAAATTTGTCATTTGACCACCAATAGGATTAAACTTTCTAATTGATTATGACTATCTCAGTCCTACGACCGAGCTAGAATAAAGCCTTTTAGTAAGGTCATAGAAAGTCCCTGGGTTTCTATAAATGCCTTGGGCTGGGATGTATGAATTTGGGTTTTCCATTTTCTCTGTAAGCTTCCCAGTGCTGGCAGAAGCAAGCCTACAGCCACCCTGCCACCGTCCCTTCCAGCTCCCACCCTTTCATTCTTCACTCCACCCTGTTCCTTGACTTACTTTGGGCTCTCCTGAAAGCGAGCTTGAGACGCAGACTCAGACGCAGGTTGTTTATCTGGGGTTTCCATCAGGAAGCAGGTGAGGAAGCAGGGTGAGTGAGACAGGAAAGAGAGAAAAATGAACAGAGGGTGTGTGATTGCGCTGCTAAATGTGGTGGGCTCACGCCCACTGGGGGTCTTCTGAAACACGCGAGAGGCACCTTTGAATTGTCCTCTGAAGGAAGGGAGTGGAACCACTTGTCCACTGGCTCCCATCCCCTTTTGGTTGAGGTTTGCCCTCAGGAATGCTAATTTTCCTCACATTTGGGAGCTGGCTGCACTGATCGTGAGCTGAGGCATTGTCCCACGCCTTTGGAGAAAGCTTTGAGGCAGAAAAGCAGAGAGACACTGGTACACGCTTAAATGTGACTGCCCCACCGCTGCACTGAAATCTGGAGGGCGGGAAATGTGCTGCAGGCATCAAGAGCATCTGCTCCAGAGCCTCTGTACCCTTGTCTACAGGTGGTAACTTCAGGAGCTGTTTTGCTACTTGAGCCACAGGGTGCTAGAGTTCCTGGCCGGATTCCCACTGTCTTCAGCTCCAGCCAGGCAGATTACAAATCCCAACACTCCATTTCTCCAAAAGTCTGTTTCCTGCCACCACTTAAGACTCTGATTTCCATATCTGTTAGGGTTCTTTTTTTTTTTTTTTTTTGCGGTACGCGGGCCTCTCACTGTTGTGGCCTCTCCCGTTGCGGAGCACAGGCTCCGGACACGCAGGCTCAGCGGCCATGGCTCACGGGCCCAGCCACTCTGCGGCATGTGGGATCTTCCCGGACTGGGGCACGAACCCGCGTCCCCTGCATCGGCAGGCAGACTCTCAACCACTGCACCACCAGGGAAGCCCCTCTGCTAGGATTCTTGACTGTAAATATCAGGACTGACTTAGACTGATGTCATCTGAAAAGGGAATTTATTGAAAAAGCACTGGATAACTCATAAAATTGCTTAGAAGACTGAAGAAGCACACTCAAAACAGGCGGGAAAGAAGGTCGCCAGCCCTCGGCCAAGCCCGTCTTCCATTCAGAATTTACTAAGGCTCTCCCAGGTACTGGCCTGGGGGTGCTCTACTGAGAGCTGGGGGAAACACATCTAGAAAGGGTTGAACAACCCAACCACTGAGTAAGAGAACAGATGGCTCTATTTGTCTGGAGCCCTCAGGGAAGCAGGCATGCCAGCTGGACAGGTGGGGAGTGGAGGCCTGAGCAACCTCCCCTGGGGTCATGGTCACCAGAAGACCCCCTGTGGCCACCATAGCTGTAGGTGTTGGGGAGGGATCCTCTCCTTTCTTAGACCTCAGAACATAGGCCCTTACTTCTTGTCCTTGCATATACTTCCATTCTAGAGGAAGTTATTAAAATTAATAAGCTCAGCCATTCAGATTGTAAATCTACTTTGCTATGGGGAAGGAAAATCTTTAAAATGTGTATACATTAAATCCAGTGGAGTAATTTATAGGTACCTGACCTGATCATTGAATCCAGCTTGGCAACCACATGTCTGCTTTTCAAAGGTTTAACTTTAATGGCTCTTTGCTCCCCGACGGCCTCCCTTCCCCATTCTCTAGTGGGTCCTAGACTCTAGACCCTAGACTCTAGCACTTTGGTCTAGTCTGCATTCTCACTTCTGCCTCAGCCTCCGAGACTCATCCTGACCTCAGTCGTGGAACAAGTTTAAGGCGCCCTACCTAGTCCAGGAGCTCAGCTTCAAGTCACCAAGCCCTGCTCCGATGGCACAACCTAGTTCTTGGGCCTTGTTTGTATCCAGGTTCTCAGCAAACATCCCTCCTGGGCCTCTTCAGTTTTCTGCCTAGAAAACTTGGCAAGAGCCCAGTTGCTCCAAAGCCAAGACCCAGCCTTACTCCTGTCTATCTTTCCAGGGTACTGAATTCCACCATTCTTTCCAGAAATCTCACCCACAGCCCAAATGGCTGCCAGTTCTCCTTCATGCTGACCACCTGCCCACTTGGCTCTCCCATAGCTCCCGCTCATAGCACTCCCCCTGCTCCGTACCAAGGTCCAGAGCTGCTGGGGTCCTCTCTTTTTCCCTTTGATAGGCTTCCCTAAGAGGGCCACCTATGCCCATCTGCACACAGAGTTTACTGCTTGTCTGGATTTCCCCCACGACCTATGGCAGAGCCTGCCTACCCTCCCCCAATGAGTAGGACTGCTTTCTCTATTCTTGCCACTCCTGGTCTTCCCCTTCCACTGTTCCTGAGTTCTAGACTCCCATTTATAACAGCTTGTTTCTTTCCTTGAGCCTGCCTGCTTATAATTCCTGCCAGCCCTAGTTAATGGTTCTTTTGTGCTCTTCCAGGAGTGAACAATCCACTGATTTCAGGTAAAAGCTGCTCTCTTTACAAGAGAATGGTTTCAATCAAGTTGTTTATTCCTGTGAGAAAACAACCATTTTCTTAGCTGTATGTTATTACATTTTGTTCATTTAATTCATATTTATTGAGCAATCCTTTTTATCAGGTACTGTATTAAGTGCCAAGGATATAGGGGCAATTAAGGCATGGTTCTTACCCTCAAAGGGCTTATACTCGAGAGGAATAAAAGTTCTATATTAAAAGAAGTACAAAACAACGTGGTAAGTTGTGCTATTTTATTTGACGCAGAAGCAGAATATAGTTAATTTTTTTTAATATTTTAAAATTTGTAGTGGATGTTTGACTCATGTGTGCAGAAAAGACTGGAGCTGGTTTCCTAGGAAGGCTTGAAAATGCCTAACTCTCAATCTCCTAGACAGCACCCGGAGGACAGGGGTGGAGGAGCAGCCACTGGTTGAGGGCAGGCATGGTGGGAAGGAAGCTCAGAAGCTTCCAGAAGTGGGTGGCAGTTAGAATAGTAACTAAGTAAAAATAACCAAGTCCAGGGTATGTCAATTATCATTGTTCAGCACATGAACTCTGACAGAGCATCACTCTGTATGTTAGAAATGCATTTCCTATTATCATAAACTAAACCCAAGGGAAAAGTCCAAGGAGTTAAGGAAAAATAAGCCAGTTAATTCCCCAATGTCTTTAAACGGAGTACAGGATGAAGTAAGCTGCTGGACCAGGCCAGGACGATATGCCATCGTATGTGATACAGAGCAGAAAAATTAACAAAGAATAATAGGTAAAAGCTAGACTTCACTGAAAACAAAAATTTTAAAACCCATCCATTTATTCTTTTGTTTAGAATCATAAAAAATTTCTAATGAGGTGAAATCCACATAACATAAAATTAACCACTGTATTTTATTTTGTTGTTTTATTTTATTTTAAAGTGAAAGCTAGTGTATTTAGAGAGACACACATTCCACAGACAGAATGTGGTCGTCTCAAAAGGCAAGAGTGGCCCCAGGGCATGGAATCATCTGGGAAATTGAAAGCAAAACATTTTCATCCTAAAGGAGACCCTGTACACAAGCAGTCACTCTCTACTCCCCCCTCCCTCTAGTCCCTGGCAACCACCAGTCTGCTTTCTATCTTGTGGATTTTCCTATCCAGACATTTTGTATAAACAAAATTATGTAACATGACCTTTCATGTCTGGATTCTTTACTTAGAATATTTTTGAAGTTCATCCACATTGTAACATATATCCGTACTTCATTTCTTGTTATGGCTGAATAATACTCCATTGTATGTATACACCACAATTTGTTTATCCATTTATTCCATTGATGGACACTTGGGTTGTTTCCACTTTTTGACTGTTGTGAATAGTACAACTATGAATAAGTATTTGTTTGAGTACTGTTTTAAATTCTTTGGGGTACACACCTAAGAGTGGAATTGCAGGTCCTATGGTAATCCTATGTTTTATTTTTTAAAGAACCAGCCATTTATTCTTAACCAGGAAATTGCTGTGTACCAGCCAGAAATGGTAGAGAAAAATGACAACATAAATGTGGGGATTTGGGCAGACACCACTGGCTGATTATCAAATCAAACTCTTTGTCTTCCTAGACACACAGCTAGAGTATATTTCCCAGTCTCTCGTGCAGCTAGGCGAGGCCATGGGTCTGGGTTCCTGCCAATAGAACACGAACAGAAGCAATGTGTGGCAGTTCCAGGTCTGGCCCTTGAACACCACCCACAGGCAATCCTCCAGGCTCTCTCCTCTCTGCAGGCTTGATGCAGATAAGATGGCAAGCTGAGAAACTACATATCAAAGAGGGGGAACCACCAGATGGAAGGAGCCTAGGTTCCAGAATTACCACTTGGAGGAGAGTTGCTACCCATCAGGAATACTTGTTTTAGACTTTAAATAAGTGAAAAATAAACTTGTATTGTGTTAAATCATGAGAGTTTGTGAGTACTCTGTTACAGCTACTAGCATTGCCTTATACTTACCCTAAAAGGCAAATCAGAAGACCACACCTTAGACAGACCTGGTGCTTGGGGCTAGTGTGAAAAACCAGAAATTGGGGGCCTCCCTGGTGGCGCAGTGGTTGAGAGTCCGCCTGCCGATGCAGGGGACGCGGGTTCGTGCCCCGATCCGGGAAGATCCCACATGCCGCGGAGCGGCTGGGCCCGTGAGCCATGGCCGCTGGGCCTGCGCGTCCAGAGCCTGTGCTCTGCAACGGGAGAGGCCACAGCAGTGAGAGGCCGCGTACCGCACAAAAAACAAAAAACAAAAAAACAAAAGCCAGAAATTGGGAAGAGCCCAGTAGGCCAGGGCAGCTTGAGACTGAAGTGAATTTGAGCCCATGGTCCTTCTGGGTCACGCACAGAGAGAGGTCCAGGAATTGGTCTCTGGAAAGCTTAAACAGGAGAGCATCTGAACCAGCCTGAACTATGACTTGTTGTGGTGTCCTTAGGATAAGGAGAGAAATGAGGCCTCTGCACCTAGTAAATTGTTTCAATCAGGAAAACTGTGGGTTAAAAAAAAAAAAGTGCTTCTGTGATTAGACTGAATAGACTTGTTCTTCCTTAGACTCAGAAATCTGTTGATGCTCATCTGTTTTTATGCTTTGTTGCTTTCTTTGATAATTTCCCATCTGTCTTCTCGTAGTTTCTTAAGAAATTTCTATTTGAAAATTCCAAATCAGACTGACAGGGAAGAGCAGTCAGGGCAAACTTAGGCCAGCCCCTAGAGGCCGGGTGAAGTAGTGCAGGGACTAAAATTTCTCAGTCTGGGTTAGCTAGGTATTTGTGACACATAGTCCATTCACGTGCAGACTATCCCAAGAACTTCAGCATACTTAGCATCCCTGGCCCCGCCCACTAAATGACAGTAGAGACCCAGTTACAGTGACAATCAAAACTCCTCCAGACATTTCTAAACAGCCCTAGGCAGGGGTTGCACCCTAACTCCCAGGCTGAGAACCCTGAATGAAAGATAGAAAAACCAGGTAAAGTAGAAGAGTTTGAGATCTGAGAGAGACTTATAAGACTCTGACCCCTGAAATTGTCCCGGCCTTCTTCATAGCAGGATTCTTCTCCAGCACCTTTGTAAAGACTCTCCCTCTTAAGTCTTTTTCTTAACTGTCTTCTCCCTGGACCACTCCAGCCCCCTGTTCACTCAGCCCCTAGCCAGTTCCTCCCACTCTCCAGTGTGGATCAAAATTTTCTGATTTTCATTTTCTCAAAGATTTTTTTTTTCCTACCACTTCCCATCTCAGGCCTCAGACCTTCCAAGTGTCCTGCTGGCTCGTTATTAGGGCCACCTCACAATCCAGTGCGTGTCTAAAGCCCACCTTTTTCCTCTTCAAAATAATAGATTGGAATGTTGATCACAGGTATTGAAGGCCCTGCCAGCTTAGGAGAACGGCCTTAGCAAAGGCTGGGGTCAGGAGGAAGCCTGGCATGCTGGAGAGGTGGTGACAGACGGTTTGGCTGGAGGCTGTGTACTGGGAGAGAAGGTGGGAGAGACAGGCAGGAAGCAAATGATAATGGTCTCACTAAGTCCTCAGCTGGACATTGGGTGGGAGGAGAGTGCCCAGCCCTTTTGATCCAGCTCTGGAGTATGGGTCTTTTGTGATGCTGACACCATAGGAGGGAGATCTGAGTCCCTGGGGAATTGCGGGGAGGCCCTGAGCGCAGTAGCCAGTGCCAGATGAAAGGAGATGAGGGTACCTTTCTGTCTTCAATTCTGGGAGTCAGTTAGAATCGGATGCCTGGCATGGCAGTGAATATGAGGAAATGCTCTTTGGGAAGGGGCCCGCAAGAAAGGGCAAGGAGTGGGGCACAGTCATTGAACTCAAGGTGGTTGAGTCATTGGCCAGTGTGCCCACCAACCCACAAAAATCTCTCACCTGAAAAGGTTCTCTCTCACAGAACAGGTCAATAAATCATGCTGACTGCATTTACTGATGAACCAGGCAATTGGTTTGACTATCTCCCAATTACCATTTTCTCTTCATTATAATATGCATCTCTCCTCTTCCCCTACACATGTTCTAACATTTCTGAAATAAGGATGTGTCTTAAAATAGATGTGTAAATTTCTTTTCTTTTTTTTTTTGAAGCAGCTATTCAATCAGTGGTGTATCTTATAATCAATGGCATATTAGAATCAAGGAAATAGGGTAATTACCAGAATTGATTTCTCATTTTGATGTTGTATAGACAAGAGTATTCACTGGGCACCTCGCTCACCGGTGCATGCAAAACTGTTTGTGGACAGCCTCAGCAGGCATTACACACACACACACATACACACACACACACACACACACACACCCCACACGTGTGCTCACCACCCACTCCACCTTTGAGGTGCTGCTGGCTGTGGGTTTGATGCCATCAGACCCCCACGGAGCCCAAAGAAATGCACAATGTGTGAAATCACACCCTTGGAAACATCATGAAGAAACTGCTTTTGGCCCACTCTGCTGCTGACTGTGCTGCGACCAGTCTCAGTGAAGGGCAGAAGAGCTCTTCCCAGCAGGAGCTCAGGCCTGGCCAGTGAGCTTCAGGCAGGCAGAGTTGATGGCTGTTGCTGACACAGAAGCATCCTGGGAGTTGAGTTGTTCCCCGTCTGGCACCACAGTCCCGGTCCCCTCAGGAGGCTCAGCTACTCCACAGGAGCCCCCACTGCTTAACCTTCTGCTCTCACATCTCAGCCTGGGTTGGTTAACCTCCCCATCCCTCATCCTAGGAGAAAGGAGCGATGTGGTTGATGAGGTAACCAAGGTTTGTCATGAGAAACAGAGGATAATGGATCACCATTAACACCATAGGCTAAGCCAAGGCAGTGGAGAATGTGAGCAAGTGGACTGACGAAGCAGCAAGGCCTCTGCTGGAGATTCCAAAAGCTTCCATCAGGCAAAGTCATTGAGCCGTGGTGGACCACATGCTGAAAGAGGTGGGAGGTAACTCAGGTCACCAAATTTCCAAGTGTCTAAGCCCCAAATGGGCTTCTGAGTATGCTCCTGCCCCAGAACCTGGCCTTGGAAGGAGATGTGGTACCCAGTGGATCATGGCCTTTCTTCTCAATCTGAGGCCTCTCAGATTCTCAAGAAACTTAGGCTCAAGCTATGCTGAATAAAAGAAAGTCCCTCCTGGCACCATTCCACAGTGACCCCTGCCCAGGACACCACTCCAACCTAAACTTTGTGGCCACGGAAATTTTTGAGACAAAGCATTTTGCCTCTAACTGGCTCCTCTTTGAGGGTGGCTTTGTGCTACGGGGTGGGGTGCTGTGGAATGGGTTGAAGATTTGACCATGATTCAGGCCTGCTTGTTTGGCTCCTTGTCTCCAGGCCAGGGGCTAGGGAAGCTGACAGAGCAGACCACATGCTATAGCTGCTGGCAGAGAAGCCATGGTCACCCCCCTAAAGGATCGTCCCCACCCCCACTGCACAATGTCTGCAGAGAAACCCCAAGGAGATTGATCAGCCAGCATCTCTGATTTCTAATTTCACTTAATGCTACTAAGGGGGCAGTTTGGGCCATTTGCTAGAGAGGGCTGGCAAGGTTCCAGGATCCTTGGCTAATGACTCTCTTGTATTAATCCCATTAGTCTACTATCTGCCACTTTTGACTAGGTCCCTCCCTTGGTCTCCTCCCCGACCCCAAATCTCCCTTCCCCTGGAGGAAGCTCACGACATGTTCCCATAAGCCAGGACTGGGTTGGCCTTGCTCACCAGGCTAGTTTTACCAGTAATTGAAAGAGCAGCATGGGCCATCGCCCATGTCGGGTGACTGAGGCAATGCCCTCAGGAGAATCACAGAGTCTCAGTTTGAAGAGCTCTAATCTGTCATGGAACTTTCCCCCCTTTTTCTCTGTAGCAATGGTTAACAATCTTTAGGAGGCACACATAAAAATCACCTCAGGATCTGCATTTTTAATGACATGTTTAACATTCTTATCCAGGTGGTCCTTTGAACCATACCATAGCATCTCTGATGGATGGCTTCTGCTCTCTGATTGGACAGCTTTGTTCTCTGAATCTATGAGAAGTAAGTCTAATCCTTATTTCATATGACCACTTTTCTTATATTTGGACCTAAGCCCCATGAGCCTGTGTCATAGGAGAAAAGAGTCTTAGTTGTAGACTCATACAAATGTGAGATTACATTCTAGTTATGCAGGTAACTGCCATGTGATTTGGGGGCATACAACATCCTGTGGATGGTTGGAGCCCCAGTGCTGGCTCTTACATGTTCTGGGCACCCTGGTTTCTGGCAGGAGGAGAAGCTCCATGGTAATTAGTTTATATCCTGCTTGGAATCTTGTGATTTGGGACAAACATAAATGAGTCTCTCTACTCATTTATGAAATGGAAAAAGTAACATATTGGGGACTTCTGCTTCTGGGACAATGGACTAGATGTCCTTTCCCTGGTTCCTCCTGCTAAGTACATCTAAAAACCCTGGACATTACATATAACATAAACCTAAGAAGACTCGGAAAGGTGGAAAGCCAAAGGCAGACTGGCTAGGTACTTCAAGACCTGAGGAATTACATGGTAGTGAGGTCCATGGATCTTCTTTTGGCCTCATACATCCCAGACTTAGAGCTGAAGAAGCCAGTGACCCAGAAAAACCAAGAGGCACAAAACAGAAGACAACAGACACAAAAAAAGAGAAAAATCTCCAGCAAAAATCTGGTTGAGTTAAAGGACCAGGAAAGGGGCAGCCTAGCAAGATGGAAAATGTTTAGACAATTACTGCTCCACTCCAGCCAAACACCACAGAAAAAAACCATCACCCTACCTCCACCCATGCCAGCAAAGGTTGAATGGGAAGCTTAGGTTCCTGTCCTGCCTAGGCTGTAATGAGGTGTCCCCACACACCTGCCAGAATGCTGTCAGAGAAGGCCAAGTAGGGACTAGGGACTTCCATTCCAAATGACTGATACCAAGATGCCCCCCCAACCACAATGTCAGTGGAGGTAACATGGGAAGTGTCTAATTACACCCCCCACCTAGCAATAATGAAGCTCCCCTCCCCTTCTCCACTGGCATGGTGTCAGACCTAGTGGAAAGTCAGGAATTTCATCATCAATAAGTGGTTAACAAATCCTCCTTACCACTGTGCCAGAGGAGACCATGTGGGGAGCTGGAATTCCCACCCCTGACCAGCAGCAATGAGGAACCTCCCTCCCTTGGCGGCAGGCTGAATGGGAAACCAGACTTCTACCTTCACTTGCCAATAATAAAGTGGTCAACCACAACATATTCCTCTGTTGGAGCTTTGTCAGAGAAAACAAGATAAAAAAGAAGGTTTAACTAAGGTCTGGAGTCTCATAACATAACATAAAAATGTCCAGGTTTCAATAAATCATGTGCCTTATCAAGAACTAGGAAGATTTCAAACTGAATGAAAAAACAAAGATAATCGATAGATGCCAACATCAAGATGACAAAGATGTTACAATTACCTGACAAAGATTTTTAAATAGCCATGATAAAATGCTTCAACAAGCAATTATGAGCACACTTGAAACAAGTGGAAAAGTCTCAGCAAAGAAATAGAGGTTATAAAAGAGAACCAAATGGAAATTTTATAACTTAACAATACAATACTCAAAATAAAATGCTCAAAGGATGGGCTCAACAGCAGAATGAAGGAGACATTTAAAAAATCAGTGAACTTGAAGATACAACAATAGAAATTGCCAAATCTTACATAACTGAGGGAAAATAGGCTGAAAAAAGAAAAAGAAGAACAGGGCCTCAGGGATCTGTGGGACTATAACAAAAGATCTAACATCCATGTCATCAGAGTCCCAGGAGGAGAAGAGAAAGAGGGTGGGGATGAAAAGGTACTCAAAGAAATACTGGCTAAAAACTCTCCAAATTTGATGAGACGTAAATTTATAGATTCAAGAATCAGAGTGAACCTCAAACAAGATAAGCCAAAAGAAATTCATACCAAAATACTTCATAATTAAGCTTCTGAAAACTAAAGACAAAAAATCTTGATACAGTTCAAGAAAAATGGCACTACCTGTAGGAGAAAAATAATTTGAATGACAGCAATTTCTCATCAGAAGCTATGGAGGCCAGAGAGAAGTGGCACAATATTTTTGTTTTTAGTACTAAAAGAACTGTCAACCTAGAATCCTATACCCACTGAAAACATCCATCAGAAATGAAAAGAATTTAAGACATTCTCAAACAAAGGAAAACTAAGAATTTGTCACTAGCAGATCTACCCTATAAAAATGGCTAAAGGAGGGGCTTCCCTGGTGGTGCAGTGGTTGAGAGTCTGCCTGCTGATGCAGAGAACACGGGTTTGTGCCCCGGTCCGGGAAGATCCCACATGCCATGGAGCGGCTGGGCCCGTGAGCCATGGCTGCTGAGCCTGCATGTCCGGAGCTTGTGCCCCGCAACGGGAGAGGCCAGAACAGTGAGAGGCCCGCGTACCACCAAAAAAAAAAAAAACAAAAAAAAACCAAAAAATGGCTAAAGGAAAATTTTGAAACAAAGGAAATAATAAAAGGAGGAAACTTGGAACATTGGAAAGGAGAAAAAACAATAGAAAGAGTACACGTGTGGGTAAATGTAAGAAGCTTTCCTTCTTGAATTTTATAAATATTTGATGGTTGAAGGAAGAATTTTAACATAGTCTGATGTGGCTCTAAATGCTTGTAGAGGAAATACATAAGAAAATTATGTTGCAAACAAGGAGGGTAAAGGGACATAAAGGATTTAAGTTTTCTCTAACTACACTCAAATTGTTAAAATGATGACATCAGTAGACTGTGTAAAGTTACTACATATAATGTAATGCCTAGAGCAATCACTGAAAATGCTATACAAAGATACATTTATGAACACTACTGATAAATCAAAATGACATTCTAAAAAGTAGTTGAGGGCTTCCCTGGTGGCGCAGTGGTTGAGAGTCCACCTGCCGATGAAGGGGACGTGGGTTCGTGCCCCGGTCCAGGAGGATCCCACGTGCCATGGAGCGGCTGCGCCCGTGAGCCATGGCCACTAGGACTGCGCATCTGGAGCCTGTGCTCCACAACGAGAGAGGTCATGGCAGTGAGAGGCCCGCATACCACAGAAAAACAAACAAACAAACAAAAAGTAGTTGAGCAGTACACAGGAAGTTAGAAAAAAAAATAGAGAAATGAATAACAGAGGAACCAAACAGAAAACAAAATGGCAGGCTTTAGCCCTAACATATCAATAGTTACATTTAATATAAATGGTCTAAATACACCAATTAAAAGACAGAGATTGGCAGAGTGGATTAAAAAATATGACCAGCTATATGCTGTCTACAAGAAACTCATTTTAAGTATAAAAATATAGTCAAGTTGAAGGTAAAAAGATGGGAAAAGATATATCATGCAGACATTAATCAAAAGAAAGCAAATGTGTCTATATTAATATCAGATAAAATTACCAGAGACAAAGAGGGGCATTATAGAATGGTAAAAAGGTTAGCTATCAAGATGACATAGCAATTCTAAATGTGTACATACAAAAGAACAGAGCTGCAAAATATGTAAAGCAAACCTGATAGAAATAGACAAGCCACAACTGTAGTTGAAGACATCAATATCCTTCTCTCAACAACTGAGAGAACAAGTAGACCAAAAAATCAGCAAGGATGTAGAGCCTGGAGATTTCTTTGGGGGGAATGTTTTAATTATTAATTCAATTTCCTCAATAGCCATAGAACTATTCAAATGATCTATTTCATTTTTGGTCAGTTGTGGTAGTTTGTTTTTTTCCAGGAAGTGGTCCATTTCATCAAAGTTGTCAAATATATTCATATAGAGTTGTTTGTAACATTTCCTTCTTATCCTTTTGACGTCTGCAGAGCTTCCAGTGTTATTCCCAGCTTCATTCCTAATATTGATAATTTGTGTCCTCTTTCTTTTTTTCTTGCTAGAGGTTTGTTAATTTTATTGATCTTTTCAAAGAACCAGCTTACTGATTTTCTCTATTGTTTTCAATTTCATTGATTTCTACTGTTATCTCTATTATTTTCTTCCTTCTGCTTGCTTTGGGTTTATTTTGCTTCACTTTTTCTAGGTTTATTGACTTGAGAATTCTTTTGTGGGGGGTCCAGACCATAAGAACCAGCACTGGGGGGTCCCAAATATCCACAGGATGTGACAGGGAGGGGCTGAGTGCACCCCAGTGAGAATACTGCCAGAGGATGTAGAATCATCTTCTTTTAAAAGGAGGTAATAATTTCCTTTAAAACATGACAGATTGATCTCACGTACTTATTTCCGGTATCTGAACTTCTTTCCAGTATCTCACTAAAGTTAGATTAAAATAATTTAAAGTCATAAACCCTCAAGTTCAAAGAGGATAAGAGTCAAAGATAGAAAAGAAATTTTTTTTTTAATTAGAAACTGAAATGTTGGTGTGCAAATAATAACTGACTTAGCAGACCAAGAAATTTGAACCTTAGGAAAGCCAATAAAAAGAAGCCAATCACTACCCCAGAGCTTTGTAAAGGTTTTGGAACTGGAGGCTCCTTGTATTGCTGAAGTGGGAGTTGTGGGGTGGGGCTAAAATAGGAGGATTGGTTGAAGATCTTTATAAGAAGCATTTAGATTTCCCAGGTCGAATCTCCCACCCCTGGAAGTATGTACCTATCCCAATCCCACCCTAACAAAAGAATAGAGGTTTATTCTCTTGAGACTGAATTAGAGGGGCTCTGTACCTGGGAATACCAACACAGATGAGCCAGGAGTGAGCAAAGGGGAATTAAATCAAAGCTTATATCCTGAAATATGAGTCCCCTGCCACCCTAGTCCTCCTTTTCCCCTACTTGGCTCCCAGAATATAGACAGCCAGTCTAGGCGGGAGATTATAGAATTCTTCATGGTGGAAAAGAGGAAAAAAATAAAGAAATTTATATTTGTTCCTCTTCTCCTCAAAAGACAGGATCCTTGCTCAATCATTAGTGAAGCCCACTAGTTGACAAGCTCAGCTGAATTTCTAATCAGATTTTGTCTCCTACTCTTAACTTTGAATGGGTAATCAAGTATCAACAATCAGGAGGAAAACATCTAGACAAGTCTTCCCCAAAGTAAAACAACAGGGAAGAAAGAAAAATGAAGAAACACACAATGAAAAAAAGCATAAGAAAACTTAAAAAAATTTTAAGTATATTTGGAGCTATAGGAGAATACATTACATCCATGAAACAAAAACAGGATTCTATAAAAGAGAATAAGAAAGAGTTCAGAGAATAAGAAAGAATAAGAAAGAGTTCTTAGAAATTGTATATTGTGTAATATATATATCGATATAGATAGATAGATAGATATAATTTCAAAAGTCAAAAAAGTTTTTAAAATTATGTTAAGGAAATCTCCTTAACAGAGAATAAGAAAGAGTTCTAGAAATTGCATTTTATATATATATATATATATATATATATATATATATATATATATATATATATATATATATATAAAATTTCAAAAGTCAAAAAAGTTTAAAAATTATGTTAAGGAAACCTCCTAGGAGTTGGAATAAAAAGAATGAGGGAGGGTGACAATAGAGAAGAGTTAAGAAAACTAAACAATCAATTTATGAATAACAGGAGTTTGGAAAGGAGAGAACAGCAAAATGGGGGAGAAATTAGCAAATAAATAATGTTAAAAAAAACCTTCCTAGAACTAAAAGTATATATATTTCCAGGTTAACAGTTTTCATATTGACAGATTTCCTATTAATAAGAATAAAAAAGACCTACACCAGAACACACCCTTGAGAAATTTCCAGAGATAAATAGAAGAATATATATGCTTTCAGAGAAAAAACAAAGCAAAACAGCAAAGATTACATAAAAAGGTTAAGGAAAGAATCCAAAAGAGAATGGAGCAATGCCTTTGAAATTTTAAAGCAGGGATTGGCCAACTATGGCCTGTGGGCCAAATCTATGTCACAGCCTGTTTTTCTACGGCCCCTGAGCTAAGAATGATATATAAATTTTTTAAGTGTTATAGAAAGAAACACAAGGAAGAATATGTGACAGAGACCATGTGTGGCCCCTAAAATCTAAAATATTTACTATCTGCTCTTTTACAGAAGTTCTATGAAACTTATTCTAAAGAAATTTCTTTCAATCCAATTAAACTATTAAAGTTTAAGAATATATAAAACTCACTTCCCAACTTATTCTATGAGATAAGTATTACTCTGATATCAAAACTAATATTATCACAGGAATACTACAGACCATCTACAATACTACAGACTATCTGTTATGAATATAAATGCAAAAATACTCAACAAATACTAGCAAACCAAATTCAGCAACATAAAAAAGGATTGTACACTGTGACCAAATGAAATTTGTCCCAGGAATGCAAGGTTGATTTAACCTACTAAAATCAATCGATGTAATACACCTTATTAATAGAATAAAGGATAATAATAATCACACGATCATTTCAATAGACAAAGAAAAAGCATTTGACAAATTCAACATTCTTTCATGATAAAAACACTTAACAACATAGGAATAGAAGGGAAGTTCCTTAATCGGATAATAGGCATCTATGAAAAACCGCCAGCTAGATCATAATTAATGGTGGAAGAATGGATGCTTTCATCCTAAGATCAGGAACAAGACAAGGAAGTCTGCTCTCATCATTTCTCTTCAACATTAAACAGGAAGGGCTAACTAGGTCAATTAGTCATTAAAAAAAACTAAAGTCATCCACTTAGGAAGAAATAAAACTATTAGCAGATGACAACACCTTGTATATAGAAAATCCTAAGAAATCCTCTAAAAACTAGTAGATTTAATAAATGAATTCATCAATGTGGCAGGATGCAAGATCAATGTATTAAAATTTTAATTATCTTTCCATACACTAATAATGAACAATCTAAAAATTAATTAATTGAGGCATTAAGGAAACAATTCCACTTATAATCACAGTGAAAATAAGAAAATGCCTAGGAATAAATTTAACAAAAGAAATGCAAGATTTGTATACTGAAAAGTACAAGACATTTAAAAAATAAATTAAAGATGCAAATAAATGGAAGGGGATCCCATGTTTATAGATTGGAAGAGTTAACATTGTCATGATGGTAAATAGTCCCTAAACTGATCTACAGATTCAATGCGATAACTATCAAAATTCTAGATTCTTTTTGCAAAAAATGACAAGCTGATTGTAAATTCATATGGAAAGGCAAGAGATCCAGAATAGCCAAAACAATGCTGAAGAAGAAGAGCAAGTTGGAGGACTTATACTTACCAATTTAAAACTGACTACAAAGCTACAGTAATTAAGACAATGTAGTACTGGCGTAAGAATTGACATATAGATCAATCCAAAAGAATTGAGAGTCCAGAAACAAACCCTCAAGTACATAGTCAACTGATGTTTAACAAGGGTGCCAAGACAATTCAACGAGGGAAAGAATAGATTTTTTTATTTCAACAAATGGTCAGTGAAAACTAGATATCCATAAGCAAAAGACTGAAGTTAGACCCATGCTTCACACCATACGCAAACATTAACTCAAAATGGACCACAGACCCAAATGTAAGTGCTAACTCAAAATGGACCACAGACCCAAATGTAAGTGCTAAAACTATAAACCTCCTAGAAGAAGGCATAGGAGTAAATATTTGTGGTCTTTGATTACACAATGGTTTCTTAGATACAACACTAAAAACAAGTGACAAAAGGAAAAATAGGTAAATTAGAAATTATGAAATTTGAAAACCTTTGTGTATCGAAGGGCACTAGCAAGGAAGTGAAAAGATAACCCATAGAACAATACATATTTGCAAATCACATATATCCAGGATATATAAAGAACTCTTACAACAATAAAAACACAAATAGTACAATTTAAAAGTTGGCAAAGGATTTGAATAGACATTTCTCCAAAGAAGATATACAAGTGGTAAATAAACATGAAAATATGCTCAACATCAATCTTAGGGAAATGTAAAGCCGATCAGAATGAAATACCACTTCACACTCACTTGAATGGCTAAAATAAAAAAGAGAACAAGTATTGGTTAGGATATGGAGAAATTGGAACATTCATACATTGCTGGTGGGAATGTAAAATGGTTCAGTCACTTTGGAAAACTGTTTGACAGTTGCTCAAAATGCTAAACATAGAGTTATGTAACCTAGCAATTCCACTCCTAGGTATATACCCCAGAAATGAAATATAGGTCCACACAAAAAACTTAGACACTAATGTCCAGCACAGCATTATTCAAAATAACCAAAAAGTGGAAGCAACCCACATATACATCAACTGATGAATGAACAAACAAAGCGTGGTATATTCATATGCCAGAATTATTATTTAGCAATGAAAAAGAATGAGGTACTGATACATGCCACAACATGGGTGAACCTTGAAAAGATTAAGTGAGTAAAGTTAGTCACAAAAGACCACATATTATATGGTGAAGTGTCCAGAATTGGCAAACTCATAAGGACAGAAAGTAAATTAGTGGCTGTCTGGGGTTGAGGCAGGGAGTTTGGGGAAGTAAGGTGAGCAGAAATAGTGAATGATTGCTAATGTGGACAGGGTTTCTTTTGGGGGGTGTTGAAAATGTTCTAACATTAAATTGTGGTGTCCATACTACTGTGAATGTACTAAAAGTCATTGAATTGTACACTTTAGGTGGGTGAGTTTTATGGGATGTGAAATATATCTCAATAAAGCTGTAAAAAAGACATAAAGACATTTTCAAGGCTTCAAAACTTAATTTCTCATTTATCTTTCACAAGAAGCTACTTGCAGATGTATTCTGCCAAAAAGAGTAAATAACCTCAGAAAGAGAAAAATGTGGAATTCAGAAAACAAGAGATTTAACCCGAGAGAGGCAAAAGAAATTCTCAGATTAATGATGAAGGGATGCTCGTGATAACAGTTGTACAGCAAGCTTTGACAGTTACAAGTCAGATATAACAGAAAGAAAAAGGGTATAGGAGAGAAATCCTTGAGGGAAAAAAAAAGACTACTTAATATGTTTGCATATATTGAGATGATTTTTATTGTTTGGCCAGAGAATTTGAAATAAATTTGTGATAAGTACATGGAAAACTAAGCAAGCAGGCAAACAATGAGGCAACTATTAACTCCAGCAAAACATAAAGTTGTCCAAAAAATAAAATAGTTTTATTGTATTCCCCAGATAAGCAGTGAATTACATTTCCATAACCATAACACCATCAACACTGAACACTGATTTCACCCACAAGGTGAGAGTACTATGATGGGAGGATGGGAAGAATTGATTGTGAGTGGGGCAGGAGTGCAGGAAAGGTTGGTATAGGATCCAAAAAAGCTAAAACTGAAAAACCAAGAGATAGCAGTATAATCCTGCTACTTAGAAATAAGGGGTTGGGGGAAAACAAAAGAAACAGAGAAGAGAGTCGAAAGCAGTTTTTTCAAGGAAGCAGGAATTCAAAAAAGTAGGGGGAAAGGATTGCAATTTTTTCACTGTAGACTTAGTGGTACTATTGAATTAAAAAAAAACGGTACCCATGCATTACTTTGATTTTTTAAAAAAAGAATAAATAGTTTTAGAATCCTGGACATGAGCCTGGGCTAGCCTTACTCTAAATCTGTCAGCCTCAAACAGTTAGTCTGCTCCAGTCTGGTTCTCTTGGCTGCTCCACTAGCCTTGTAAGTACTCTGTCTGTACATCCACAGCAGCCGTTAGCCTGGCTTCTCCTTGGGACTAGAGTGGGCAGCACTAGGCATAGCTGTCCAGGGGTGGGCAAGGTCCTCTCCTGAAATCTGGATCAAGCCACAGACCACATATCACTCCCCTTACTCATTCTGAGTCCGCTAAACTCGTTGGTTTCTCTCAAGCTGTGATGGCAAGTCTCCACCACGTTCGTGGACTTATATAATTGATTTTTTAGCCTACATGCAGCATATTTATCTATATAATATTATATCTTTCCAAAAAAAATCTTGTTTTGACTCATCTGTGGTGTAAGGAGCAAGGATAAACACTGTATAAGTGATATACAACGTAGACTCAAAGTAGAGGTGCTCAGGCATGTGGCTGGCAGGATGGACACGGTCCTCCCAGACACTTGTCATCTCAAGGAGAGGCATGCTTAGGCCGAGCATGACTTGGAGTGCCACGTGTGTGTGTTTGTGATCCAAGAGAGGGAACCTGGTGCCCCATTGCCTTGCATATTAATGATGAAGGTTAGAGGGGATAGATCCTGAGCTTTGCAACCTGGGTTACAACCTTGTTGGCATGAGAAATATCCTATTCCCCAATGAGTTGTGTGAGAAGTTTGCATATCAGCATTGGTTCCAACCCAAGTTCTTGAAGCCCTCCTACAGAGCCAGCGTTCTACTGGGCTGCCCAAGGGTCATTCAGCAGACAATCTGGTTTGTCCCTCCTCATCGGGTCTTTACATATCTGAGCTTACTGACTTTTGTGTTATGTTTTCCTCTAACCTTTGTGCTATTCAGTCTTTATCCAAGCCACTGATTAAAATCTTGAAAAAGTCAAAACCAGCGAAAAAGCCCTGTTGTTTATCTCTGTGATGATAATAATCAATACTTTTTGGCTACTAAACCACTAAGATCTCTATCTAATATGCTATCATCCAACTTATTCGTCTAGTTTGTCCACAGAGGTAGTCATAGGAGTCTTTCTCCGATTCATGCTAAAAATCAAGAAACCCCATGTTCATTGGCCCTATCCACAGCCAGGACATGGATGGTAAGGGCTGGCCTCAGAGACAGGGGGTGAGGAAGGGGTTCAGGAAGCCACATCCCGCTGTATGGAGATGGAAATTTTAATTGCCCCAGCGGATGCAGCAAGGGAGAAAAGAAAGCATAGCTGTGAGGAGATCCCAGATCACGAGCCTATTAGAGTGAATGTGTTAATTAACGTGTTTATCAAATCTTTCCCTCTAGGATGAGAGAACCCCCCAGACAGCCTGAAAGCCTCGGCACCTAAAAATGGAGACCACTGAAAGAGAGGGGACAGAGAGCTGGGAGAGGAGGGTCCCTCAGCCCCTCCTTTCTCTCCATCAGCCCCCTCACACGGCATCTCGTGTCCTCAAACATCAGAAGGTGATCGCCTGAATTTCATCATGTGTTAGTTACTCTCTCAGGAATATTAATGAAGTCCAGGCCACCAGGGGAGCACAATGCTTAACCCTTACAAGTGAATTCCTCTTTCCAGGCTCAGCAGGAAAAGGACTGGGGGGAGGGGGTACTTCAAACCAGACCGCAAGGTGACGCGACACTCACTTTCAGTTTGTTCTGTGTATACATAGTCATTGTACTCATCACCGTGACATAGTTGTTTACGTGTCTTTCACATCTACTAGACTGTCAGCAGCTTGGTTAATGCAGATACTACTGTGCCGTCCATCTTTGCATTCCCAGGGCCTGGCATGCACCTGGCGTACTCCACCCATCTGCCCAACGACGGCTGGCCCTAGGGGTCCTGCAAAGGGCTAGGGTGGCATCATTCCAACTGCTCCTCTGTGCTTGGCATATAGTAGCTGCCCAACAAATATTTGGTGAACAAAGGAAAGCAAAATACTTGCCTGCCCTGCGAGGAAGGTCTTAGGACAACGCTTACAGGAGACTCTGCCTGCACGGCCCTCAACTGACCAAGGCCAGTGAAAGAGCCCTGTGGCACTGCTATGGACTTCCCCTCAGGACGATGAGAGTCACGGTGGGTCAGAACGTTCCCTGCAGTTTAGGGAATAAAGAACTACCTTGGGAGGCTCCTCTGCAGCCTCTGGGGTGGAAGGCGTCCCGCTCACAGGCAGTTCTCACATTCGGCACGTCTGACTGTGAGCCAGACCCTGGGGACAGAGCAGACACGGGTAACGTCCCTGCCTTCATGAAGCGTATGTCGACTCTCAGGGAGGCAGACGATGCAAATAAATATGTAACGTGTCTCATGATAGTGGGGGCAATGAAGACAACAAAGCAGGGTGAAGGGGCAGAGCCGGGGTGCTGTTTTGTGTAGAGTTCAAGGAGGACCTCGGAGGTAGGTAACATTTGATCTAAGGCCTGAATTCAGTTGTTCATTTGTGTAGCAGTCCACACGTCTGGCCGCCCTCTCTGCTTCCTGCTGTTTCTCCAGCAAGCCAAGCCCCTCCCACCTCAGGGTTGCTTCCACTGTCTGCGATTCTCCTTCCTAGTTGTTTGCTCTAGTTGTTTCCACTGCCTGCGATTCTCCTTCACCTCTTCAAGTTTTTGCTTAAATGTCTCCTTCCCAATGAGGTCCGGCCTGACCGCCCTGTTTAAAACACCCTCCCCATTCCCTATCCCGTCATACTCTGCTCTGTGATCCCCGTCACACTTATCACCCTCTAATGTAGCACCCAATGCACTCGTCCGTTAGGTGTGCTGCCCTTGCCCTTCTCCCCTCCCTAGAATGGAAGCCTGACTGGTGCGGGAATTCTCACCGCTTCGGTTCACTAATCCATTCCAAGTGCCTGGAGTGACGGCAGAGGGCCAGCGCCTGGTAAGTGCTTCAAACATCCACTGTTCCTTCAACTTGATGTGCCTGCCCTGCACCAGGTGTTGCCCTGCGGTGGCAAGAAGCCCCCTAGTGACGGTGGAGGGGGGTGTGGAATGCTGCCCCTACTTCCCTCTGTGCTGTTTCGGGCTAACTCTGGGGGGAGGTGACATGATTGGCTTTGGAGTCCCTGGGCTCCACTTCCTGACTACCTCAGCTTCTGCCCTCTCTCTTCCAAAGAGCACAGGGCGAGAACCTGTCTCAGATCAGGAAGCTGGAGGGGGACCCAGAGAGCGTAGGCATGGCCAGAGACAGGGCACGGAGTCCGAGGAGGGCTGGGAGTCGGGGTGAGGGACTTGGCCTGTCAGGGTGGGTCGGAGTTGAGGCGAGAAGCACAGGGCCACGTGGAGAGGCCAACGGAGGAGAAACCCCTTCTTTATTGCCTCCCTCAGGGATTCTGTAACGAGCCTTGCGACAACATTCCAGTTCCACTGTGCAAGGCTCCTGGTACTCTCAGTGGGGTGTCTGGGAGAATTAACTGCCTGAATGCCTAATGACAGACACAGGAGCAGAGAACAAGTGTGTATGTGCGGGGGCGGGGTGAGGAAGAGCCAGTGCCTTCTCTCTTTAGAATTATTTGTGGGCAATTGCAGATTTCCATCTTCAGAGCCCGTATCTTCTGTGAACTCGGCCACCCCTCCCCACACCACCACTGTTGCCACTGTTCCTGAGTCTCTGGCCCCTCTGTTTTCCCAAGCAGGGATGTTCAGATTCCCTTCCCTCAAGCTTAGCACCGATGCCTGCTGGGCCATGGTGCCCTCCTTACTGTGACCACTCCAGGCTGACAGTCACTTTCCCTAGGCTCGGTCACTTGATGGCCAACAAGTGTTCCCTGAGGCTGGTTAGAGTTAAGTCCAGAGCAGTGAATTTCTCCCTTGCTTCCTCCACTTCTGAGCTATGAAATTACCCATTAAGCAAATCAATAATTCATCAGGTTATCCACATTTAGTCTAAATTGGATCTCATGACCTCAGGCTAGACTTTGAAGTCCTGCTTCACCTGACTCTACTACCCAGCCAGCCGCCCCATGGAGTCCAGCCAGCTTCCTAGTACTGGGCCCCTTCTCCTCACTACTCGGTCCCCACACCGCTACCCCCGGCCGACCAAGAATAGCCCAATCTGATCCCCTCTCCAGAAGCCCATCCTTCCCTCTTTGCCGTAATCCAGCTCTTCAAGGTCTCGTCTTAATTCCAGCCCTTACCATGAACTTCCTGGGGCTTCTGCAGCAGACGGAACTATTTTATAATTAGGACTACACAACTTTGCACTCCATTTGTTTCACATTTGCAAACCCATAGTTGTTAAGCAACATGAGGACGGAACACTGTAACAGACCCCTCACATCCCCTCACCACGCCACAGAACACGCAATGAATGCTGTTGTGTTGTACCACCTCGTTTCTACCCTCCTCGCCAGCACTCTCTCTCTCTCTTAATCCAAACTACCTTTAGCACCGCAACCCTCGGTCCCACGTTCCCTTCAGTCCTCGGGGACTAGACAACCCTGGGTACATGGTCAGACTTTGGATCGTAGAGAATCAAGCTGGCTGCAAGCCTACTGAAGAGATTAGAAAAAGAGGCTAGAGTGGATACAGGCCAGTCAGTAGGGCCATTGCAGCAGGCTGGATGAGAGACGGTGGGAGTAAGTTCAAGGAGTCACTGATAGAGATGGAGACAAGTGGATGGATTCAGGAGATCATCTGAAGCACTTTTGCATCTACTACATCCTTTGAGATTCATCTCCCTCAACAAGCCGTGACAGATAATAGTAGTACATGTAATTTGGATCTCAGTCTAGGTGATGAAACCAAGGCGAGGAGGGATGGAGTGGATTGCCTGGATTCACACAGCTGGTCAGGGTGGGCCTGGGACCCACACCCAGATCCTCGGGCATCACATCCAGGACTCTTTGGTCTCACGCCCCGGAGACTAACACTGGAGCTGCCATGGGAGGGCCAGGTGTTAAGCTGAAGAAGCCTGACAGGGCTACCTGCCTGCAGCTATTCACTATTCACCAATTGATTTGTAGTAACCTGTAATTATTTCTGCTGAATGTTTTTGCATGTTCCATTTGTTTTTTATTCTCCAGCAGACAAGCTACAGGAAGAAGCAGCTTGGGACATAAGTGGGAGCAGAAGAGCCTGTCTGGTTCTGGGATAGAAGGTTAGGGGAGTCCAGATGCCAGCCTTCTGTCTTGCTCCCCTCGGCTCCCTCTGCCCTTTCCTCAGTCTCTCTTCCTCCCCACAGATGGGGCGCTGGGTACTCCTGAGCCAGATCGCTCTTCTCAGTGTCTCTCAGGTCTGTCTCTGCCAGAGGGAAAGAATCTCTCCAGAGTCCCTAACTCCCTTTCTGCCATGTAACAACTTGCCATTGGCACGTCTCTCAAGACACAGACTTTTGGAAGGAAAAAGAAGGAAAGAAACTGCAAGGATGGATTGTTAATTTTCTAAATGAAATATGACTGTGAGATTCTACCTAGCTAGCTGGAGGGACATTCCACTCTGCTTCCCCTCCGTAAGGTGGTCTGAATGTTCAGGATACTTACTCAATTTGGAAAGCTTGGGGAAAGTCTTCTGCCCATAGTCCGAACCTGTAGGGTCCCTTCAAGGGAGTGAGGGCTGCCCCTAGGGGCTAGTCTCTCCGTGCCAACTTGGCCATAGTCCTCCAGACCCTACAAGAGGTTCAGCTGTGTCCTGGGTCGCTGTGTGGGTATGGGGGGCAGGTCTCCCCCACACACAGCGCCTGCCACTCCCTCACTCCTCCTCACTCTCCCTTGGGGTTCAAGCCACTCCCACCAGCTCCAGTCCAAGCAGCAGCCTCCTGTGGAGCCAGCTCTTTCCAGCCACAGCTTTGGTTAGATTTTCCTTTCGCTTCATATTTTAGAGTGGAGACACAGGGAAGCAGTCTTCTCCACCCAAGGGGTTAAGAAGAGCCTAGGGGGCTTCCCTGGTGGCGCAGTGGTTGAGAGTCCACCTGCCGATGCAGGGGACACGTGTTCGTGCCCTGGTCCGGGAAGATCCCACATGCCGCGGAGCGGCTGGGCCCGTGAGCCATGGCCGCTGAGCCTGCGCGTCTGGAGCCTGTGCTCCGCAACGGGAGAGGCCACAACAGTGAGAGGCCCGCGTACCACAAAAAAAAAAAAAAAAAAAAAAAATAAGAAGAGCCTAAACCTTAGTACTCAAAGCGTGGATGATCTCCCTGGAGTGGAATTGGGGTGAAGCTGGAAACAGTTCTCACTCTTTTGTGACATGCCTATAATCAGGAAAATAGAGGCACAATTCATTTCTCAATCTGGTTGTCCTACCACACTATCATTTGTCAGGTATTTCACAAACACAGTTTTTGATCCTCACTATTATTATCTCAGGGTAGTTATTATTAACCACATTTTACATATGAAGAGGCTCAAAGAGATTAAAAAAGTGTTTTTTGTCCAAGGACACGCAACTATTAAGTGACGGAGTGGGGATTCAAACCCTGGCCTGGCCAAATTCTATTTCCACTACTCCAGCTGCTGCTGGGTAGAGATGAGTTCTCTTCACCAAAGGCATTTGCTTTAGCAAAGCCCTGGAAAAGTCAAAGAAAGAAATGCCCAAGTAAAGTCTTCAGGGGTCAGTGTAGCGGGGAGCTATTTTCTGGAGGCAGCTTCTAGAGCCTCTCGAATGTATACCAGACCAAGAATAAATAAGTAGATAGATAAATTTATAAGCATAAACAAATACTGAACTCTAGTTATAAGATGGTAAAATGTTTAAAAGTTAAGTGTACTGATGTATGCCACTTACACTGAAATGTGTTAAAAGCATAAAGAATGGACTGATGGATGGACAGATGTGTAATAAAACAAATACAGTAAAATGCTAGTTATAGAATCTAGGCGGTGGGTGTTCACTACGCAGTTCTTTAAATTCTTCTAGGGACTTCTCAGGTGGCACAGTGGTTAAGAATCTGCTTGCCAATGCAGGGGACATGGGTTCAATCCCTGGTCCGGGAAGATCCCACGTGCCGCAGAGCAACTAAGCTCATGAGCCACAACTACTGAAGCCCACGCGCCTAGAGCCCATGCTCAGCAACAAGAGAAGCCACCGTAATGAGAAGCCCGTGCACCTCACCGAAGAGAAGCACCTGCTTGCCCAGCTAGAGAAAGCCTGCGCGCAGCAACGAAGACCCAACGTGGCCAAAAAAAAAAAAAAAAAACACCTTCTGAATGTTTAAAAATTTTGCTATAATATATTGGAGGGAGAAGAAATCACACAGGTAAGTCACACCACCTATTGTCACACATCACCGTGGCTCGAGGGAGCTTTGTCATTAGTCACCAAGTTTTTCCTACAGGAAGAGTCCTGGACTACACACTTGAGAATACAGAATAATGAATGGATAGGTAGTCTCTGCTTTGTGAAAATCTAGGGTACCTGGGAGAAAATAGGACAGAGTCATAAAATCAACATTTGTTACAGTGGTTCTTTATTTTCTGCCTTAACAGAAGGGGAGCAGGTTACAAATTGCTTGTAAGTATACATTGTCCAAAAACCTCTTCTGATTGACTTTGATGCATAGGACAGCCCACTGCAGTTAAAGAGTCAGAAATGGACAGTAAGGGAAGATGACTCACAATCCCCCGGGGATTACAGAGACTCCCACAGCGGAAAATTCACCCGCAGGTGAATGTATTAAAGAACAAGAGCGGCTCCTTTGGATGGCCGATTGGTCTAGTGGAAAGCTCAGCAGAGTTGGAGCCCAGCCAGTCCCAACTCTTCCCATTTATATCAACTTGAACTAGTCATGTTCTCTTCAAAGCTTAATTTCCTCCTCTGTTAAGGATGATAAACTATTGCCTGCAGTTCAGATTTTGCCTATGACTTGTTTTTATATGGCCTGAGAGTTAAGAATGATCTTTATATTTTTAAATGGTTAGAAAAAATCAAAAGAAGAATAATTTGACATGTGAAAATTATATGAAATTCAAATTTCATTGTCCATAAGTAAAGTTTACTGGAACAGAGCTGCTCTTGTTTTTTTTTTACACATTGTCTATGGCTGCTTTCAACCTACAAGAGCAGAATCAGTTGCGGTAGACACCATATGGCCTGCACAGCCTAAAATATTTACTTTCTAACCCTCTGCAGAAGAAGTTTGCTGATCCTGTGTGAAATGGTCCATCCACTAACTTCACTTCTCCATCTACCTCAATTCACAGAATTGCTGTGAGAATTAACACGCGCTTTGGGCTTAGTAAACTGTAAGGTTCCATGAGATGCAGGGTGTTACTACTACTGGACCTCATTTCTCTCAATACCATCTTAACAAAGGGAGGAGAATCTGGAAGGAATATTTTATACGACAGATGGGGAAACTGAAGTTGAAGAAGGGAGACAAAACATTCATGCAGAAATAAATGCCCCTATTTCACCCACAAGGCTTCCACAGCCAGGGCCTCAACTATGTACCTCTGCAAATCTCAACGTACCTCTGAGAAGGACAGAATGGGGAGGACCATGCATTTTTCAGAAATTTTATGAGACAGTTGTTAAAACACACCCATTACTAAAAACCAAATTACATAAAGTTACAATCAAATAAATTACAAAAGAAAAGGTAATAAATACTCAAAATTCATCACTTCCTAATTATTTTACAACATTTTATTACTATCTCTGCTTTTGAAGTTATTTATGTCTTTTGTATCTGCATGGTGAAAATACTGTAAAACGGTGTGCTTCTGCACAGCTCTTCCTGCCTTTGCATTCAATGATGTCACATTTGGTATCTTGAAATTAGTTTTGGTGAGAGTGTTTACAACTTGACACATGGCAAACCCTATAAATTAGGCATTCCCCTCACCACAAAGCTGGGCTTAAACGTTTACCTGTACGCTGCTGGGACCAGAGCTTCCGGTTACAGGAGGTTCACAAGGGATATAGTGGGCGAGAGAGTGGAGAATGATAGAGGACAGAGGGCGGATGCCACAGGTATAGAAGAAGAAGAGGCTGTTTTTTTCTTGGACCAAGAAGCCTTTGAACTAGGAGTATTTGGAGACTAAGGCTCCAGTACTTTCCCTGGGGAACCCTAGAGCCTTAGTGTCTGCAACCATTACTGTGATTCACATTCTGGTTATACCTCCAGAGCAGTGAGGCCTGAAAGAACCTGGTTGCATAAAGACAGGGTCACTGAGGCTCAGAGAGATGAATGACTTGCTGGGAGTCAATCAGTGCCTCAGAGCCAGATCTAGAATCCCAACTCCTTCTCCCAGACCAGCTCTTTGTAGGACAGTGATGCTGTTTTACCAAGCACCAGCTGATGACAGGAAATGGATATGTGGACCTGCATGGCTGTTGTCTTCCCATCAGGTCCCGTTGAGGACTTTCCTCCCTCCCCTTTTGTCAACAGATGTCAGGGGCCTTTGCCACACAGGAGAGTCTGACCACCCATGTCCTCAGCTCACCTGTACCTCTGCAGCTCTCTTTCTCACAGCCTTCAGTCATCTCTCTGGACCATTCTCCTAACACAGGCTCATTAAGAGCATGTGAAGTGTTGGGCTCATGGGTAGGGTGACTGACTATGGCTTTGGGAAGCTCCTGTCTTCTAGGCAGGCTGTCAAAGGGTGTCTTTGATCTGGATTCCTGCAGGAGCCTACCAACCGAGAAGGCGCACAGGACGAGGCAAGAGAAGGTGTTCAGGAAGTGGTCTGCTCTCTAAGCACGTGAAACGATTTTAGATGGTCACTTGCACTCTGTATCATCATCATGCACACAGTAGGCTCTTGGAGAGTCATGTTTGGAAGGAACCCAAAAGATCATCACGTCTAGTACTTCGTTTTACAAATGAGGAAACTGATGTCAGAGAGAGGAAATGACATGAGGAAAGACATTCTTAGTAAGTGATGACATTGGATTCAAACCCAGGTCGCTCTGAAGTTTGTTCTTTTCTAAAAACAGAGCTAGGATTTGGAACCAAGATGGCGGAGTAGAAGGATGTGCTCTCGCTCCCTCTTGCGAGAACACCAGAATAACAACTAGCTGCTGGACAATCATCGACAGGAAGACACTGGAACTCACCAAAAAAGACACCCCACATCCAAAGACAGAGGAGAAGCCACAATGAGATGGTAGGAGGGGCTCAATCACAGTAAAAACAAATCCCAATACTGCTGGGTGGGTGACTCACAGGTTGGAGAACACTTATACCACAGAAGTCCACCCACTGGAGTGAAGGTTCTGAGCCCCACGTCAGGTTCCCAACCTGGGGGTCCAGCAACGGGAGGAGGAATTCCTAGAGAATCAGACTTTGAACGCCAGTGGGATTTGATTGCAGAACTTCAACAGGACTGGGCAAAACAGAGACTCCACTCTTGGAGGGCACACACAAAGTAGTGTGCGCATCGAGACCCAGGGGAAGGAGCAGTGAATCCAGGGGAGACTGAACCACACCTACCTGCTAGTGTTGGAGGGTTTCCTGCAGAGGTGGGGGGGTGTCTGTGGCTCACCGTGGGGACAAGATAACTGGCAGCAGAAGTTCTGGGAAGTACTCCTTGGCGTGACCCCTCCCAGAGTCTGCCATTAGCCCCACCAAAGAGCCCAGGTAGCCTCCAGTGTTGGGTTGCCTCAGGCCAAACAACCAACAGGGAAGGAACCCAGCAGCAGTCAAATGGATTAAAGTTTTACTGAGCTCTGCCCACCAGAGCAACACCCAGCTCTACCCACCACCAGTCCCTCCCATCAGGAAACTTGCACAAGCCTCTTAGATAGACTCATCCACCAGAGGGCAGATAGCAGAAGCAAGAAGAACTACAATCCTGCAGCCTGTGGAACAAAAACCACATTCACAGAAAGATAGACAAGATGAAAAGGCAGAGGGCTATGTACCAGATGAAGGAACAAGGTAAAACCCCAGAAAAACAACTAAATGAAGTGGAGATAGGCAACCTTCTAGAAAAAGAATTCAGAATAATGATAGTGAAGATGATCCAGGACCTCGGAAAAACAATGGAGGCAAAGATCGAGAAGATGCAAGGTATGTTTAACAAAGACCTAGAAGAATTAAAGAACAAACAAACAGAGATGAACAATACAATAACTGAAATGAAACATACACTGGAAGGAATCAGTAACAGAATAACTGATGCAGGAGAACATATAAGTGACCTGGAAGACAGAATGGTGGAATTCACTGCTGTGGAACAGAATAAAGAAAAAAGAATGAAAAGAAATGAAGACAGCCTAAGAGATCTCTGGGACAACATTAAACACAACAACGTTCACATTATATGGGTCTCAGAAGGAGAAGACAGAGAGAAAGGACCCGAGAAAATATTTGAAGAGATTATGGTTGAAAACTTCCCTAACATGGGAAAGGAAATAGCCACCCAAGTCCAGAAAGCACAGAGAGTCCCATACAGCATACGCCCGAAGAGAAACACACCGATACACATAGTAATCAAACTGGCAAAAATTAAAGACAAAGAAAAATTATTGAAAGCAGCAAGGGAAAAACTACAAATAACATACAAGGGAACTCCCAGAAGGTTAACAGCTGATTTCTCAACAGAAACTCTACAAGCCAGAAGGCAGTGGCATGATATAGTTAAAGTGATGAAAGGGAAGAACCTATGACCAAGATTACTCTCCCTGGCAAGGATCTCATTCAGATTCGATGGACAAATCAAAAGCTTTACAGACAAGCAAAAGCTAAGAGAATTCAGCATCACCAACCAGCTCTACAACAAATGGTAAAGGAACTTCTCTAAGTGGGAAACACAAGAGAAGAAAAGGACCTACAAAAACAAACCAAAACAATTAAGAAAATGGTCATAGGAACATACATATCGATAATTACCTTAAACGTGAATGGGTTAAATGCTCCAGCCAAAAGACACAGGCTTGCTGAATGGATACAAAAACAAGACTCACCTATATGATGTCTACAACAGACCCACTTCAGACCTCAGGACACATACAGACTGAAAGTGAGAAACTGAAAAAGATATTCCATGCAAATGGAAATCAAAAGAAAGCTGGGGCAGCAATACTCATATCAGATAAAATAGACTTTAAAATAAAGAATGTTACAAGAGACAAGGAAGAACACTACATAATGATCAAGGGATTGATCCAAGAAGAAGATACAGCAATTATAAATATATATGCACTCAACATAGGAGCACCTCAATACATAGGCAACTGCTTACAGCTATGAAAGAGGAAATCGACAGTAACACAATAATAGTGGGGGACTTTAACACCTCATTTACACCAATGGACAGATCATCCAAAATGAAAATAAACAAGGAAACAGAAGCTTTAAATGACACAATAGACCAGATAGATTTAATTGATATTTATAGGACATTCCATCCAAAAACAGCAGATTACACTTTCTTCTCAAGTGCGCATGGAACATTCTTCATGATAGATCACATCTTGGGTCATAAATCAAGCCACAGCAAATTTAAGAAAATTGAAATCATATCAAGCATCTTTTCTGACCACAACGCTATGAGATTAGAAATGAATTACAGGGAAAAAATGTAAAAAACACAAACACATGGAGGCTAAACAATACGTTACTAAATAACAAATAGATCACTGAAGAAATCAAAGAAATCAAAAAATACCTAGAGACAAATGACAAGGAAAACATGACAATCCAAAACCTATGGGATGCAGCAAAAACAGTTCTAAGAGGGAAGTTTATAGCTATACAAGCCTACCTCAAGAAACGTAAACTCTCAAATAAACAATCTAACCTTACACCTAAAGGAACTAGAGAAAGAAGAACAAACAAAACCCAAAGTTAGCAGAAGGAAAGAAATCATAAAGATCAGAGCAGAAATAGCTGAAATATAAACAAAGAAAACAATAGCAAAGATCAATAAAACTGAAATCTGGTTCTTTGAGAAGGTAAACAAAATTGATAAACAAAATTGATTAGCCAGACTCATCAAGAAAAAGGGAGAGAGGACTCAAATCAATAAAATTAGAAATGAAAAAGGAGAAGTTACAACACACACCACAGAAATACAAAGCATCCTAAGAGACTACTACAAGCAATTCTATGCCAATAAAATGGACAACCTGGAAGAAATGGACAAATTCTTAGAAAGAATTTGTCCATGGTTCCAAGACTGAACCAGGAAGAAATAGAAAAATATGAACAGACCAATCACAAGTAATCAAATTGAAACTGTGATTAAAAATCTTCCAACAAACGTAAGTCCAGGACCAGATGGCTTCACAGGTGAATTCTATCAAACATTTAGAGAAGAGCTAACACCTATCCTTCTCAAACTCTTCCAAAAAATTGCAGAGGAAGGAACATTCCCAAACTCATTCTATGAGGCCACCATCACCCTGATACCAAAACCAGGGAAAGATACTACAAAAAAAGAAAATTACAGACTAATATCACTGATGAATATAGGTGCAAAAATCCTCAACAAAATACTAGCAAACAGAATCCAACAACACATTAAAAGGATCACACACCATGATCAAGTGGGATTTATCCCAGGGATGCAAGGATTCTTCAGTATATGCAAATCAATCAATGTGATACACCATATTAACAAATTGAAGAATAAAAACCATATGCTCATCTCAACAGATGCAGAAAAAGCTTTTGACAAAATTCAACACCCATTTATGATAAAAACTCTCCAGAAAGTGGGCATAGATGGAACCTACCTCAACATAATAAAGGCCATATATGACAAACCCACAGCAGACATCATTCTCAGTGGTGAAAAACTGAATGCATTTCCTCTAAGATCAGGAACAAGACAAGGATGTTCACTCTCACCACTATTATTCAGCATAGTTTTGGAAATCCTAGGCATGGCAATCAGAGAAGAAAAAGAATTAAAAGGAATACAAATTGGAAAAGAAGAAACAAAACTGTCACTGTTTGTAGATGACATGATACTATACATAGAGAATCCTAAAGATGCCACCAGAAAACTACTAGAGCTAATCAATGAATTTGGTAAAGTTCCAGGATACAAAATTAATGCACAGAAATCTTACATTCCTATAAACTAATGATGAAAAATCTGAAAGAGAAATTAAGGAAACACTCCCATTTACCATTGCAACGAAAAGAATAAAATACCTAGGAATAAACCTACCTAGGGAGACAAAAGACCTGTATGCAGAAAACTATAAGACCCTGATGAAAGAAATTAAAGATGATATGAACAGATAGACAGATATACCATGTTCTTGGATTGGAAGAATCAATATTGTGAAAATGACTATACTACCCAAAGCAATCTACAGATTCAATGCAATGCCTATCAAATTACCAATGGCATTTTTAATGGAACTAGAACAAAAAATCTTAAAATTTGTGTGGAGACATAAAAGACCCTGAATAGCCAAAGCAGTCTTGAGGGAAAAAAACAGAGCTGGAGGAATCAGACTCCCTGACTTCAGACTATACTACAAAGCTACAGTAATCAAGACAATATGGTACTGGAACAAGATAGAAAGTCCAGAGGTAAAGCCACGCACCTATGGGCAACTAATCTATGACAAAGGAGGCAAGGACATACAAAGAGAAAAGACAGTCTCTTCAATTAGTGATGCTGGGAAAACTGGACAGCTACATGTAAAAGAATGACATTAGAACACTCACTAATACCATACACAAAAATAAATTCAAAATGGATTAGAGACCTAAATGTAAGACCGGACACTCTAAAACTCTTAGAGGAAAACATAGGAAGAACACTCTTTGACATAAATCACAGCAAGATTTTTTCAATCCACCTCCTAGAGAAATGGAAATAAAAACAAAAATAAACAAGTGGGACCTAAGGAAACTTAAAAGCTTTTGCACAGCAAAGGAAACCATAAACAAGACGAAAAGACAACCCTCAGGATGGGAGAAAATATTTGCAAACAAATCAACGGACAAAGGATTAATCTCAAAGATATATAAACAGCTCATGCAGCTCAATATTAAAAAAAACAAACAACCCAGTCCAAAAATGGGCAGAAGACCTAAGTAGACATTTCTCCAAAGAAGACATACAGTTGGCCAAGAAGCACATGAAAAGCTGCTCAACAACACTGATTATTAGAGAAATGCAAATAAAACTACAATGAGGTATTACCTCACACTAGTATGAATGGGCTTCATCAGAAAATCTACAAACAACAAATGCTGGAGAGGGTGTGGAGAAAAGGGAACCCTCTTGCACTGTTGGTGGTGGGAATATAAATTGATACAGCCACTATGGAGAACAGTATGGAGGTTCCTTTAAAAACTAAAAGTAGAATTACCGTATGATCCAGCAATCCCACTACTGGGCATATACCCAGAGAAAACCACAATTCAAAAAGATACATGCACCCCAACCTTCATTGTAACACTATTTACAATAGCCAGGTCATGGAAGCAACCTAAATGCCCATCAACAGATGAATGGATAAAGAAGAAGTGGTACATATATACAACGGAATATTACCCAGCCATAAAAAGGAACAAAATTGGGTCATTTGTTGAGACGTGGATGGATCTAGAGATGGTCATACAGAGTGAAGTAAGTCAGAAATAGAAAAACAAATGTATATTAACTCATATATGTGGAACCTAGAAAAATGGTACAGATGAACCGGTTTGCAGGGCCGAAATTGAGACACAGATGTAGAGAACAAACGTATGAACACCAAGGGGGGAAAGCAGCGGGGGTGGGGGTGGGGTATGCTGAATTAAGCGATTGGGATTGACATGTATACAGTGATGCATATAAAATTGATGACTAATAAGGACCTGCTGTATAAAAAGATAAATAAAATTAAATTTTAAAATAAATAAATAAAAATAAAAACAGAGCTAGAACTTGGTCTCTTAACTCCAGACACAATTTGAAATTCACCGAACCGTAACTTTTTAAAGATAGTAATCTACTATATATTCCCGGAAGTATGCTGACCACTGTGAAATGAATTCAATAAACACAGTTCCTGCCATCTATGATCTGGTTTATAGTTTAAGACTGATAGATGAACATAGACGGGAAGGGAGTTTTAGACTTAGATAATGGACATATGAACAGAATTTACATTCTATGGCTGGTGATAATAGATGTAAAGCTTGGCGCAGAGGGGAAAGCACGGGTTGGAGAAACAACCACCTGAGTTCAAATCCTATCTTTGCTGTTCGTTAGCTGTGTGATCTTGGATAAGCTACTCAGCTTCTCAAAACCTCGGATCCCTGACCATAAAATGGGGAGAGTGATATTCCTTAAACAAGGATGTTGTGAAGCTTAAATGAGATATTTGTAAAGTATTTAGTATAGTACCTGGGACTTAACAGATGTTCAAATAATGGTGGCTAGTGACAGATAGTGCAAGGTATGGGGAGTGGGTTGGGCCAGAAACATGTGAACTGGAGAAGAAAATGATTTACCTCCCTGGTGCTGGTCACGGTAACAGCAAAAATTCCTCATATTTGCATGTCTCCTTGTAATGTACAGACGGCCCTGAGAGACAAAGCAGTGTTGGTCCTATTTCCAGGCTGACGTACCTTCATATTTTTTCAGTTGAAATGCATTGTTCCAGGCATGTTCTAGATTACGGGGCTTTAGTGATGCAGAAGCAAATGCTAATGGAAAAGGCAGCAGCCCAGAATCTGACTTGAGTTCTTTCAGCTGCTATCTCTTTCAGGCGCCACTCATTCTTCTAGTTTGGGGAAGACCTAGAATCCCCCAAATGTCCAGGATTCTGAGGGCGAGTAAAGAGGGCTGGAAAGAGGTGCCATGTGCTGACTCAGGCCATGGCACTCCAGAGCACCACTGAGGGGTGGGGTGGTCACTAGCACCTGGTCACTCCAGGGTCACTTTCCTGATGGCCCTTGCAGGTTGGCACACACCCCTCCCAGGCTCAGGGAGCTGCATTCCCCCAGGACAGCTGCTTCTGGACTGCTGCTCTGGGTTCTGTGCAGGCAGCCTCTGGCATTCAACCCAGTCGAAGCTGGAGTGTGAGGAACTAAAGACAGGACAGGTGCTGCATGTCAGTGACCGGAGGGAGGCGGAAACCACTCCCGGCTCCGCTGGTCTGCGTGGATGTCGGCTTAGCCTGCCAAGAGCCTGCCGGAGAGAGTGTAAGTACGTGGGTGTCCACACGTGGAGAGTGGCCTGGTGTGGTGGGGAGCTTTCATGCATGGTGAACATGGAAGAGGCATGTATGTTTATGTGTACATGAGTATGTTTGTGGCATGGGTGTTTGAGTGCATGTTCTCATGTTGTGAGAACGGTGGGTGTGTGTGAATGTGCATGTGAGCTATATATATCCAAGATGTAAATAGATTGCAAAGAGGCTGATGCCATAGGCCACAGACAAAAACTTTGTAGATGAATGCTTCTAACATGAACCTGTATGTGTCATGTGTCTGTGTGCTTTGGGCATATATGTTTGGGCTAGTGCCCTGTGCGTTCAAAAATGTGTGCAAGTAGGGCTTCCCTGGTGGTGCAGCGGTTGAGAGTCCGCCTGCTGATGCAGGGGACGCGGGTTCGTGCCCCGGTCCGGGAAGATCCCACACGCCGCGGAGCAGCTGGGCCCGTGAGCCATGGTCGCTAAGCCTGCGCGTCCGGAGCCTGTGCTCCGCAATGGGAGAGGCCATAACAGTGAGAGGCCCGCGTACCGCAAAAAAAAAAATGTGTACAAGTAGATGAGTGAGTGTTGTCTGCATTTGTACGTGAGGCTCTATATGTGAGTGTTGGGTGTGTTATGTGTGTATCTATGTAAGTCTGTGTGTGCTTCTGGCCAGGGCTGGGGACAGGATATTAGTGTGGGACAATGAAAGATTCCTATTTTCCTGTAGGCCCAGGATTCTCTCTCCCATAGTCTATTACAATTTATCCATCCTGAGTAAAATCCTGAAGGTTTGGATAAATCAGTTAAGGCTTGACCCCCAACAATATATCCACTTTCTGCTTACACCGGAGCCACCCAGAGACACCTTCCTGATAGGTCCCACCACCAGGAGGAGCCTCTGACCCAAGGGCTGGACCAATACAGCCTTTCTTAGCCTCCCCTCATTCCGTCCCTCAATGAGCAGGGCCCGCAGCATAACCCGAACAGTCCACACTGGCCACCCCCCGACACAGTGCTTTGTTGCAAATGTCCCAGTTTCCCACCCGGGACCTAGAGGGGCTGGTTGGAAGGCCCAGATAATTTCCTCACTACCTTGTCATCTCCGAAAGCTGCTCACTCTAATAGGCCCCTCTGCTCTGCGGCTGACATTTCTCTCTGCTTTTGTCTAATGAGGTACAGGAGGCTGCTGAAACTGACAATAGAATTACCTGCGATGCTAGATCCTGTCAATCTCCATCAGGAGCCCAGGGAGAAAGCAGTCAAAGCACCAGGACACCTTGGTTCTGTTATTGTAACGGGGCTCACCGTGAGAGCAAACAAAACAACATTTCCCCTAGACGCACACCCTGGGCTGACGATGAGCCAACCTGGCTCCCAGCCCAGGCTGCGGCACCCACCTCGCCAGCCGTGCCGAGGAGCCAGAACCTGGGAGAGAGCGCACCTCACTGCTGGGGGTACTCAGACATCAGCTAGATCTCAGACCTCAGATCTGCCTGAGGTTGACTCAACAGCCTTTCCCCACTTTAATGCCTTAATGGAAAATCCGAAGCCTTTCTAGAATTTCCTGGGTGACTTATCTTCTCTTAAACACCTCTGGTTTTGAGCTGCTGATGGATTATTTGATACATGGACCATCTCTCTGATTCCTCCTCCATCCTTTCCCAGTTCCCATGTGTGATACTGTGATTTATCATGAGAAATATATATTTGGTCTTTATTTCTGGCACAGAGCTCCTAAAACCCTTGGAATCTTCTAAGCGATAAGAGCGATAAAGCTGTCTTGATATTCACAACAAATTCCTTTCAGTCACACCTGAGTTAATGTTAATGAGGTAAGTTTTGGAAAGCACCTAAGGATGGGGGCTGGTTGCAGGGGGAACTAACCATGTGATTGGAGGGCTGGAACTTTCAGTCCCATGCTCCTAACCTCGAGAGGGGAGTGGGGCTGGAGACTGAATCAGCTGCCAATGGCCAATAATTTAATCAGTCATGCCTATGTAATAAAGCCTCAATAAAAACCCAAAAGAATGGGGTTCAGAGAACTTTCAGGTTGGTAAACACATGGAGGTGCTGGGGCAGTGTGTGCCCGGGCAGGACACAGATGCTCCATGTCCCTTCCCCCACACCTCGCCCTACTCACGTCTTCCATCCGGATGTTCATCTCTATCCTTTATCATATCTTTTCATAATAAACTGATAAGCAATATGTCAACTATTTCTCTGAGTTCTGTGAGCTACTCTAGCAAATTACTTGAATTAAGGAGGGGGTGGTGGGAACCTCTGATTTATAGCCAGTCAGTCAGAAGCACAGGTAACTGGACTACTGATTGGCATCTGGTGGGGAGGGCAATCTTATGGGACTGAGCCCTTAAGGTGTGGGATATGATGCTGGCTCCAGGTAGATAGTGTCAGAATTGAGTTAATTTCTTGGTAGCATTGAAAAAAAACACACATTGGAATCAGTGTCAGAATCGGACCACCATCTCAACCCACTGTGAAACTCAGTCTTTTTCCTCAATTGACATATTTTTCAATTTATTTGTTTTTTTTTTTATTGGAGTAAAATTGCTTTACAATGTTGTGTTCGTTTATGCTATACAAATGAAGTGAATTAGCTATATGTATACCTATATCCCCTCCCTCTTGGACCTCCCTCCCCCCCCATCCCACCCATCTAGGTAGTCACAGAGCACCAAGCTGAGCTCCCTGTGCTATACAGCAGGTTCCCACTAGCTATCTATTTTACACGTGGTAGTGTATTTATGTCAAACCTAATCTCTCCATTCATCCCGCCCTCCCCGTCCCTCCCTGTGTCCACATGTCCATTCTTTACGTCTACGTCTCTATTCCTGCCCTATAAATGGGTTCATCTGTACCATTTTTCTAGATTCCACATATATGTGCTAATATATGATATTTGTTTTTCTCTTTCTGGCTTACTTCACCTCTGTATGACAGATTCTAGGTCCATCCACATCTCTAAAAATGACCCAATTTGGTTCCTTTTTATGGCTGAGTAATATTTCATTGTATATATGTACCACATCTTCTTTATCCATTCATTTGTCATTGGACAATTAGGTTGTTTCCATGTCCTGGCTATTGTAAAGAGTGTTGCAGTATACACTGGGGTACATGTGTCCTTTTGAATTATGTTTTTCTCAGGGTATATGCTCAGTAGTGGGATTGCTGGGTCACATGGTAGTTCTATTTTTAGTTTTGTAAGGAACCTCCATACTGTTCTCCATAGTGGCTGTATCAACGTACATTCCCACCAACAGTGCAAAAGGGTTCTCTTTTCTCCACACCCTCTCTAGCATTTATTGTTTGTAGATTTTTTGATGACGGCCATTCTGACTGGTGTGAGGTGATACCTCATTGTAGTTTTGATTTGCATTTCTCTAACTATTAGTGATGTTGAGCATCTTTTCAAGGATGTCCACTCTTGCCACTCTTATTCAACACAGTTTTGGAAGTCCTCGCTGTGGCAATCAGAGAAGAAAAAGAAATAAAAGGAATACAAATTGGAAAAGAAGAAGTAAAACTGTCACTGTTTGCAGATGACATGATACTATACATAGAAAATCCTAAAGATGCCACCAGAAAACTACTAGAGCTAATCAATGAATTTGGTAAGGTTGCAGGATAGAAAATTAATGCACAGAAATCTCTGACATTCCTATACAATAACAACGAAAAATCAGAAAGAGAAATTAAGGAAAAAATCCCATTTACCATTGCAAAAAAGGAATAAAATACCCAGGAATAAACCTACCTAAGGAGGTAAAAGACCTGTACTCAGAAAACTATAAGACACTGATGAAAGAAATCAAAGACGACAGAAACAGATGGAGAGATATACCATGTTCTTGGATTGGAAGAATCAATATTGTGAAAATGACTCTACTACCCAAAGCAATCTACAGATTCAATGCAATCACTATCAATCAAACTACCAATGGCATTCTTCACAGAATTAGAACAAAACATTTTACCATTTGTATGGAAACACAAAAGACCCCTAACAGCCAAAGCAATCCTGAGAAAAAAAACGGAGCTGAAGGAATCAGGCTCCCCGACTTCAAACCATACTACGAAGCTACTTCGTAGCTATTACTAGCTACAAAGCTAGTAATCAAGACAGTATGGTACTGGCACAAAAATAGAAATATAGGGCTTCCCTGGTGGCGCAGTGGTTGAGAGTCCGCCTGCCGATGCGGGGGACGCGGGTTCGTGCCCCGGTCCGGGAGGATCCCACATGCCGCGGAGCGGCCGGGCCCGTGAGCCATGGCCGCTGAGTCTGTGCGTCCGGAGCCTGTGCTCCACAGCGGGAGAGGCCACGGCAGTGAGAAGCCCGCGTACCACAAAAAAAATAAATAAATTAAAAAAATAAAAAAAAAATAAAAAAATAGAAATATAGATCAATGGTACAGAATAGAAAGCCCAGAGATAAACCCATGCACATATGATCATCTAATTTATGACAAAGGAGGCAAGAACATAGAGCGGAGAAAAGACAGCCTCTTCAATAACTGGTGCTGGGAAAACTGGACAGCTACATATAAATGAATGAAGTTAGAACACTACCTAACACCATTCACAAACATAAACTCCAAATGGATTAAAGGCCTAAATGTAAGACCAGACACTATAAAACTCTTAGAGGAAAACACAGGAAAAACACTCTGACATAAACCACAGCAAGATCTTTTTCGACCCACCTCCTAGAGTAATGAAAATTAAAACAAAAATAAACAAATGGGATCTAATTAAACTTAAAAGCTCTTGCACAGCAAAGGAAATCTTAAACAAGATGAAAATAAACTTATAAAAAAAATTTTTTTTAATGGGAGAAAATATTTGCAAATGAAGTCATGGACAAAGGATTAATCTCCAAAATATACTAACAGTTCATGGAGCTCAATATCAAAAAAACAAACAACCCAATTAAAAAATGGGTGGAAGACCTAAATAGACATTTCACCAAAGAAGACATACAGATGGCTAAGAGGCACATGAAAAGATTATCTTAAATTGACTTAAAAAGACTTCTCAAAGGTTAGTCTTTTCAACAATGGTGCTGGAACAAGTGGACACACATATGCACAAAAATGAGTCTCAACCTATACCTCACACCTTACACAAAAAATTAACTCAAAATTAGTTTAAAATGGGGACTTACCTGGTGGCACAGTGGTTGAGGATCCGCCTGCCAATGCAGGGGATACGGGTTCGAGCCCTGGTCCACGAAGATCCCACATGCCGCGGAGCAAATAAGCCTGTGAGACACAACCACTGAGTGGGTGCTCTGGAGCCCTCAAGCCACAACTACTGAAGCCCATGCGCCTAGAGTCCGTGCTCCGCAACAAAGAGGAGCCACCACAGTGAGAAGCCCACGCACCACAAAGAAGAGTAGCCCCCACTCACCGCAACTAGAGAAAGCCTGCACGCATCAACGAAGACCCAATGCAGCCAAAAATAAAATAAGTAAATAAATTTTTAAAAAATTAGTTAAAAATGGATCATAAGGACCATTTTACATATGGATCATATGTAAAACAAAAAACTATAAAACTTCTAGAAGAAAGCATAGGAGAAATTCTTTGTGACTTTGACTAGGCAAGGAGTTTTTAGATATATAATACCAAAAGCATGATTCATAAAAGAAAAAAAATGTATCCATGTTCAAAATTGAATTATATATATATAGATATAATGTGTTCTGATAGCTTTACCTTTCTCTGCACCTTTATATTTGGTTCCAGGTCATAACTGATACCATGTACTTGTGAGAGAGGCCATGGAAAAGACACCTGGGTTGATCAGATAACCAAGAGATCTCTGCTCCTATTGAGGCCTGACCCACAGGCTTGCAAATGAGCAGAGGGGGGGAAAAGGGTAGGGTACATGATGTGTTGCACTTTATTAACCCAAGACAGAAGAATGTGTAAAGGGTGGTGAAGTCTCATTGGAACCGACTGGGATTTACCACAGGGAAGGCCAAGACTTGGGGCCAAAGGCCCACCCAAGCGATTAGCCAGTGACCCTCTAATGGGACCTGTGCAGTTGGAAGAAGGAAGGGTATTCTTTGCTCTTCACCGTCCCTGTAAGAAAAGGGCAGTTTCCTGCACTTGGGAACCTGGAGCAAGTGCTCCATTTCAAATAATTCACTCACCTGCGATTGAGGTGCCCTTGCTACTGGGTGTCCATGTGCTCTAATTCTGGTCTTGGATACGTTCTGTAAAGATTTTGACAGTGAAAATGTGATTTTCTTTGTTAAAATAATTTATCAGTGTACTAGAAGTAGTATATCTGTAGGTACAGGTCCATCTCTGCCCACAGGTAGGGGTGTTTTTCTTCATTTAACAGATTGACACTGGAGTCTGTTGCCCAGAGCCTCCCAACCCTTAACCATTTCTAGGTGAAGGCAGAAAAATCCACAATTAGTCACTCCTCTAAAGACACTTCAGCTGAGGTAATAAGCCATTTGGAATGTTCCCACTCCAAACATAAGTGGTAAATATTGTAATTTAGCAGATAGAGTCTTAAAGGGAAAAGCAGCATTTGACTCATCTTTGATTTCTCCCCATTAGATTTGGCCAGAAGATAGATAATATGCATTGATTGGTTTCCAAGCCCAATTCAGTAGAGCGGGAGTGCTGATTCCTTTCCTTATCTCACTTGTCTCTTATCTTTTTATGGAATTAGATGAGAAACTGTGGTCTGAGTGACCCTTGTGGTCTAAAACAGTTTGCATATGTACTACTGGAAAGGGCTGTCACATAGCTACAGATTCCATTGGCCACCAAAGACTGGAGCCCACACGTATGTCCCAAAGGAAAGGAATTTCTGGAATGCTGCTGCTTGTCTGGTGGTGCCCTCCCTGCCTGATGCTTCACATTTTGGAACTCTGTTCCCTGCACAGTAGATAGATCAGGGCTGCGGTCTCTCCCAACCTTAGCCCTTGGTGCTAACTGTCCTGCAGTGAAGTGCCTGTGGGGTTGTCCTATCCCATAAGCCACTCAGGTGCTGAGAGTAACCACCACTGGGATGACACAAGCTGAAAAAAGAGTCCCCCCACCACTCAGTGACACCTTTCTTCTTTCCCCTAGACCGGAATATTGATTAGGGAGCGCCTCGACATGACTTTCTTGCGCTGTCCTTGAGATTAATTTGGCAGCAGGAGGGAGCGGACTATGTAACCAGATGTAAGAATTAATTTTTATGTTGAGGGAGAAAATTTAAAAAGAAAGAAAGCATCATATAAAGATTTTTTTTTTTAAAGAAACATTAATTTTGCTTTAAACTTCAGTTCTCACAGCGGCACTTGGCCTCCACAGGGCAGTAGGACCAGGCCCAAGGGCTAGAGTTCTATTCTCTTTTTGTAACTTTGGAATCTTTTGTTGCTCAAAATACAATTAGAAATGGCAGAAACTTGTTTGTTGCAAAAAAAAAAAAAAGATAAATTAGATATTATTCAAAATTAAAAACTTTTGTTCCGCAAATTACACTGTTAGTAGAATACAAGCCACAGATGGGAAGAAAATATTTACAAATCGCATTTTTGCAGTTTTTGGGGGGTTTTCTTTCTTTTTTTTTTTTTTTTGCGGTACGCGGGCCTCTCACTGTTGTGGCCTCTCCCGTTGCGGAGCACAGGCTCCAGACGCTCAGGCTCAGCGGCCATGGCTCACGGGCCCAGCCCCTCCGCAGCATGTGGGATCTTCCCAGACTGGGGCACGAACCCGCGTCCCTTGCATCGGCAGGCGGACTTTCAACCACTGCGCCACCAGAGAAGCCCTGGGTTTTTAAAATAAATTTATTTATTGATTTTTGCTGTGTTGGGTCTTCGTTGCTGTGCGTGGGCTTTCTCTAGCTGCGGTGAGCGGGGGCTACTCTTCGTTGCAGTGCGCAGGCTTCTTTCTCATTGTCGTGGCTTCTCTTGTGGAGCACAGGCTCTAGGTGCACAGACCTCAGTAGTTGTGGCACGTGGGCTCAGTAGTTGTGGCTTGCGGGCTCTAGAGCTCAGGTTCAGTAGTTGTGGCACACGGGCTTAGTTGCTCCATGGCATGTGGGATCTTCCCGGGCCAGGGCTCGAACCCATGTCCCTTGCATTGGCAGGCGGGTTCTTAACCACTGCGCCACCAGGGAAGCGCGCAAATCACATTTTTGACAAAGGACTTGTATTCAGAATATATAGAGAACCCTCAAAACTCAATAATAAAGAAGCAAACACCAACTAAAAAATGGACATAAGATTACAACAGGCATTTCTCCAAAGAAGGTACAGGGATGGCAAATAAGCACATGAAAAGATGTTCAATATCATTAGTCATTAGGGAAATGTTAAATTAAAACCACAATGAGATACCACTACAAATCTGTTAGAATGGCTAGAAAAATTTTTTTATACCTGACAATATTACCCAGTGCTGATGAGTTTGTAGAGCAACAGGAACTCTCATACATTGCCAGGGATACAGCCACTTTGGAAAACAGCTTGACAGTTTCATATAAAGTTAAACATACACCTACCATATGACCCTACAATCCCACTTTTCTTGGCTTAAGAGAAATGGAAACATGTTCACACAAAAATCTGTGCATGAATGTTTACAGCAGCTTTCTTCAAAATCACCAAAAACTGGAACGACCCAAGTGTTCCTTAACCAGCAAATGAATAAACAAACTCATGGAGTGGAATACGACTTGGCTACTGGTTGACATACAGCGTGGATCAGTCTTAAATGCATTTTGCTAAGTGCAAGATGTCAGATCCAAAAGGCTACATATTATATGATTCCATTTATATGACATTCTGGAAAAGGTATAACTTTAGGGACAAAAAACAGATCAGTGGTTGCCAGGGGTTAGTGCTGGGGAGAGGGACTGACCATGAAGGGGCAGGACAAGGGAATTTGGGAGTGATGGAGTTGTTCTATATCATGTCTGGGGTGGTGGATCCACAGCTCTGTGCATTTGTCGAGACCTACTGCACTGAAGAGCACAAAAAGCGAATGTCACTGTATGTAGATTGTAAAGAAATAACCAGAATGTTGGGGGAACTCAAGATGGAATACACTAAGAAATAAACCAGATTGTGTACAAATGAACCATATACCTACACTGAAGGGGATGGGAAAGAAAAGAACTAAACTAAGTAACTTTAGAAAATAGTTTTGACTGGATACGATAAGAGAACAGACCAAAAGGACTGTATACAGGTATTGTACGCTAGTCAGGAGATCTGCTTCTCACAGGGCTATGCATTAGCATTTGTGCAGTTACCTCACGTGTGCGCGTATTGGGGTTTAACAAACTAAATTCAGCCACTGCTGGTTATCCACAGTAGTTAGGGTCTGCCAGTCACGGTGGACACTGGATTAGCAAATCCTGAACTATCGCTCCTGGGGAAATACAAGGTTAGCTTCCTGTGAGCGCCTGGTCACAACATCTTCGTCAATCAATCAACACATAACTTTGTTTTATGTGTGTTTTTTATTAAAGACGTCTTGTTAATATATATCGTTGATTCACTAACAATGAGCTCGTGGTCAACAGCACTAAAACTCACTCCTGAAGGAAGTTCAGCTAACACCCGTGATTTCCCCATAAGGCTCATCACAGCTTCCTCTGCTCAGCAACACAACATGGCCCTTCTGCACTGTGCTTGGGGACCATTTTAAACAGCAAAATCACCAACAAAAAGCACAAAGATGAGGAAAATGTGGCACTAAATAGTCCATGAAAAGGGCACTTGTTTACAGTAGGAGAGCTGAAGCAAGTAGGCAGAGGGTCGCCTCATTTGACCTCAGCTGAGAACACATGCCTCTGGCAACTCAAATTTTTCACCACTCTGCACAGGTCTGTGAACGACCGACAAAGCGCCCTGAGTTTTGATTTGGGGGTGAAGAATTAATTTTAGTGAGTAAGAGAATTTGCAAATACAGAATCCACAGTAACGGGGATCAACTGTATATTGTAGATAATGAGAGCCAGAGGAGGGGAACAGGGTATCAACCCAACAGTCTCCCTGAGGTCAGTTATGTCCCCAGAGTGCACTGGACTTTCTGGAGTGAAATTCAGAGAGTTCAGGCTGGAAGGGCCCTCAGAGACCAGGTATCCACCACGACTTCTACAGAAGCGAAAGCTGAGGTCTGGGGAAGGGAAGGGACTTGTCCAGGTCACAGTTAGCTCTGTTCTGTCTCCATTTCCCGTAATGATACTCGGATGCCTCAGTACCCACCTCTGGGATCTGAGGCCCTGAGAGGTTTGTAGGAGTTGACGTGGACGGGAATAGAATGCTTGAAATATAGGCCTCAGTTTAGCCAGACTGACCATGCTCTTATACCAACAATCTGCCAGAAAGAACTTAAATAGCTAGAGCCTCAGGCTCAGTCTCAGACCTCCCTCCCTTCCTTTCTATCAGTGCTCACTCCTTAGGTGATCTCATCCATTCCCATTACTCTAAGTACCATCTATATGCAAATCTATACCTCAGGCGCAGACCTCTTCCCCTGAACTCCAGACTCCAATTTCCAGCTGCCTTCGCCACATCTCCACCTGGATATTTAACAGGAATCTCAAACCTAATATCTACAAAACAGAACGTTTATTCCCTCCCCATTCTTTCCCATCCCAAAACGGTAGCCCCAGTTGCTCAGGCTAAAATCTTGAGCCATCATCCTTGAATCCTTTCTCCCATTTTCTACATCCCATCCAGCAACCAGTTCTGTTGGCTCCAAGCGTTTCCTACCATGTCCATGGCTACCACCTAGGCCCTTTAACTGCTGCATTTGCGTCCGGAACTGGGTTCCCTGCTTCTAGCCTTGCCGTGTACAGTCTGGCAAACGGCAAGTGGAATTGCCCTAATGGAAAATCTTGTCACATCGTTGCTCTTCCCAAAATCCTCCAATGGCCTCTCTCTCATTCAGAGTAAAATCCAGGACCCATAGAAGATGCCCAACGCCTGTGTGAGCTACGATCTCCTCTCTGCCCACTCTCCCCTCATGCCCCAGCTCCAGCCACTAGGCTCCCTGCTGTTCCTGAACACCCAGGCATGCTTCAGCGGGGCCTGTGCTCTTACCGTTCCCTTTACTTAGACAGCAGGTTCGCAGGTCTTCAACACTATCCTCCTTGATCCCGACAAGCAGATCTGGGTTGAAAACCTTTGCTTGCTGGCAGGGTCAGGCCTGGAATCCATTAGCTCTCCGGTCGGCCATCCTCCTGTCCCGCCACTCACTAGCGATACTCAATTCTTTACACGCTTTTTCTACTTCAAGGTTGGATTTGCATCTCCTCTCTCCAGGTTCGGAAAGTGTCCCTAATCACTGGAGAATCTAATTACCACTCCTAAGTGAGTTCTCTGTCTCTGTTATGCAGATGTGGCTGTAATTGTGTCAGGCAGGTTTTGTTGCCGTTTTTATCTTTCCTCTGCCGTGTCTCCCCACCCGTACCCCCAACCCCTTTCAAACTGGAGTTGCAGTTACCTTTATTTTTTACTGTGAAGGCCCCTGAGGTCCCCAGCTCCCCAACCACTGAAATCGCCTTGATTACCCACTCTGGATCCCAGGAGCCACAAAAGGTCTGCCTCAGGAAAAACAGAAGGAAAAATAAACAGCGTTTAGTGGAATTTATTTTCTTTCTTTCGAGATGCAAATCAGAAGGTTCCAAATGAGCTCTGGGAGCCTCAGTGTGGGGCGGGAGGAAGTTGGCTGTGGGAACAGGAGCAGAGACTGCGGGGGTGGGGGAAAACAGGCCCCTCTGCAGCCTCAGGGGCCGCACTGATTCTAAGCAGAGCGGGGCGGAGTGGGGTTGCGGGGAGGGAAGCAGCACCAAACCCCAAACTGTTACATTTGCTATTTTGTCTTATTGAAAGTTCCTGGGCCCTCTCTGAGCAGAGACTCTTGGGACACTCTGGCTCATTTCAGCCTTGAAATTATCTATTGGCAGACTTGGCTGTGGAACGTGTAATTCCCGGGTCCCTAGGAGGGGGCGAGTTCATTGCCCTTGGGATGGTCCAGGACCACTTCCTCAGCTGCCATCTCCTGGTGACCCTGTCTGAGGTTCCATTTGTTCATTCATTCACTCATTAACTAACACACAGAGTGCCTACTATGTGCCAGGCAATATTCCAGGTGCAGAGAATATATAGCAATGAACAAATTAGACATGAGCTTCCAATCTAATGAAGGGAGATAGACAATACACAAATGGGTGGATATATTACAGCAGGTGGCAAGGAGTATGAAGAAGAAAATCCAGGATGGAGAGGATAGAGAGTGAGGGGGACGACTCAATTTGGAAAAGGTAGTCAGGGAAGAACTCTGATCAAGGGACATTTGAGCAGAGCATTTTGCAAAAAGTGAGGCTGGAGGTCCAGGCCTGACTCCCCCTGGCCACCCAGATCTTCTACTTGTCCGGATCCGGGGGTGAAAGTGTTGAAGATCCACAGACCTGCCGGTGGGGGGAGCTCGGGCTCTACCCCAGATAGCTGCGTGACCTCGTGCACGACGGACTCCCAGTAATTCACTTGTTAAATGGGACCTAAAGCGCTACTTGGTGATTAAACGAGATACTGTGTAAGTGTCTGTGGAGTTTAAATCCGTGGACAGTGTGCTAACTTAAAAGCACCTTCTCAGGGCAGGTCTTACAGAAACTTGTGTTGCTTCCTGTAGGGCATAAGGTTGACCCCCTTCAGGAGGAGGTAACTTTTGAGTTGAGAAGGCATGTTAACCCAGGGGAGCGAAGGGGCTGGCAGCCGTGCAGCTGGGGCAGGTGACTGCAGAGGCAGAGTGACAGAGGAGCCGGAAGGGCTGAGGGTGTTAGAGAACGTGGTCTCGCCCTTTCTCTCCCTGAGCCCCAGTTCTCACTTTCTCCCCTGAAGAAAGCATAACGTCAGAGGGGTCACCTTGAATGCAATATTTGTGCATATATAAAAATCATTTGCAAATGTGGATCCTTTATTAGTAGTAGCAGATAATTTGTGTCATACCACCCGTTGCCTGGACTCTCATGCCCTTTGATGACAGAGACCAGATTTTTATTGTCACTTTTAATTTCTGGCACTTTGGTGCATTATGGGTGATCAGGAAATCTTTAATGAATGACTAACCAGTTTTGACACTCCCTTCCTCCCCACTGCTGTGGCATCCACCAAAGGCAGGGGACTCCTTGAAACCAAACAATTTAGGTCTATAACTGGCATGACTCAGAAAAGGATTAAGGGACTTTGGGGATGTAATCCTCCATATGTGACTTCTGGGCAATGTTGGAACCAATGTCCCAAGTTTTCAAGAAGAGAGTGAACTGCGAGGGGCCTCTCTAAAAGAGAATAGATTCATCCCATCCTTACCTCTTATCTGGACTTGAACATGAGAAGCCTAATTGCTGTGATTAGAGAAGAACGAGTCAAAAATTATTCTTCTTTTACAGGGGTGTGTGTGTGTGTGTGTGTGTGTGTGTGTGTGTGCATTTAAGTTGTGGTTATGGAAGTATTTCTGCAAGTCAAGTATTAGCTGAAGCTAAGAGTTTGTGTTCAGCTGGTTTCCATGGTAACCCATCAGCTTCCTTTGCTTCCCTCTCTCCCCCTCCTCTGTTATGGGTATACTCCTTTTCTAAACAGGAGGGCCAAGATTAGTAAAAAAGAGAAGGGACCCTCATCCACCCCGGCCTCAACTGCTCACAGACACTGTAGCTGAGGAGGTGTTGCTGGAAACCTGAGGTGTCTGCCTGTGGGGCTCAGAGCTGGCAGAGGGACTGATGGGCTCCCTGTTCCAAGGTCACCAGCCCCCAGATTCCTGCTCAGGCCCAGCCCCACTCTGATAGCTAGGCTGGTGCTGTAGGCACAACTGTGCCCAGGGACTTAATTACACGCTTGTGATTCTGTTCTTTCGCAGACCAGGTATTGGTTTTTAAAACAGAAGGACAGCAAAGGATTCAGCGGAAGACAGGAGCTGAGAGAGGCAAAGAGAGGGAGAATGACAGACAGACAGGGTCGGTAAAACAGCACAATAACCCTTGACCCTTTGATATTTTGAACAAACAACAGTCCCCAGAGATTACTAGTGAAGGAATAGTCAAAAGACAAGGTCTCAGACTCAGAACAAATGCAGCCTTAGCCCAAACATTTCCCAATTTGCAGGTTACCTATTTTATAATACAAGGTGTATGAACCCATTAAACCTTCCCCTTCCTCCTGCAATGTATATATAAAGAGGGTACCATCCTTCTTTCTTAATATTTTCTAATACAGTTAACTTCTTAGAGCAAGGAGGCACATCCTAAGAATCATAAACTTGAAGTTCTATTTAGACTAAATGACCATGTGCCAGGCACCACTCTCACGCCATCACATGTGTTAATTAGTTTATTTCATCCCTACAAAAAGCCTGTGATATAGATGCTCTAAGAGCCTTCATTTTACAGAGAGGGAAAGAGAGGCACAGAGAGGTTAAGTAAATTGTCCAAGGTTACACAGAAAACAAGTGGCAGAGCCAGGATTCAGACTCCAGGGTCTGTGTTTATAACCTCTCTACTAATGTGGCTAGAAAAGAACTTAGAGAACATCGTGTTTAACCATCTCACTTTACCTGGAGTAAGGAAGTGAATTACCCAAGGTCATACAGCTCCTGAGCAGCAGAGGCCAAGGGCAAGTGCTCAGATAATTAAGCTACAGCTGGTCCCTCCCCTTCTGAAAAAGATCTGGGGCAAAGATCTCGCCCAGCCCCCACCCCTGCTGCCTCCTGTCCCAAGGTTCATACCCCTTGCTCCCTTGCCTTTGAAGTGTCCCTTGCCAGATGTCCCTGTCAGCCCTACCCGGGTGAAGGGGAGGAGGCTCTGCCCGGCAGTCCTCGGAGAGTGGCAGCACCACCCACCACCCTGCCATCTCTGCCTCGCTCCTCCCTGTCAGATGCCTCCTGGTTCCCAGCTGTCTGTCAGCAGCTGCTCCGGGATATAAATAGCCGTTGGCAGAGGCAACTCTGGCAGAGAGGGGTGGGGGGGTGGGGGGTGGGGAGAAGATGGAGTGGGGGTGGGCAGGCAGTGAAGAGACTCGGGGGTCTTCTTTGGGATCTGAGCCACTCATCAGAGGGGCTGGTTGAGGCCTGATAGAAGAATGGGAATTGGGGTTCAGCAGGAAGCAGCTAAGCAGAAGCGTGGAGCAGGCCAGCTCTGTCATACATCCCCCGGGTGCCTGGTACAACCTGCATGACCCCAGTTCTTCCCTCTTTCACCTGATTCTTGAGGAAATATAAGGGGAACTCCTCTCCCAACAGGATTTGTCAGGTGTAAGGAAGCTAATAAAGAGAAGACAGCTCTGGCGAGGACAGGGCTCCTGAGGCCTGATTAAAGCCCAGAGTAAGGACAGAAATAAGAAGTAACAGGGAGATCTTGGCAAAATTGGGAGGACAAGAAAAGAATTAAAAATTCAACTAACATTTATCAAGCCTCTACCACACGTTGGGTGCTTCCGCACATATCACCCCATTTCATCGTCTCTGTAATCCCAGGGGTGGGCGTTCTCTCTATTTTACAGATAAGGACAGTGGGGAGTGAGAAGGAGAAGCAAGGAAACACAGGGCTGGCAGATCATCGGGTGCAGTCCTCACTTGCTGCTAGGAGACACGAGGAAGTTAGGGACAAGCCCGAAGACACACAGCCAGGCAGGGGCGGGGCTGACCGGAGAGAGCTTGGCAGCCCAGCAGTCACGGCACACTGCGCCCTCCTCCCCGGGCTGCACGTGGCGGATACGGAGTCAGGGGGGAGCTTAGGTAAAGCTCAGGAAGGGGTTCCCCGAAAGGGGACATTTAACAGACCTATTTTATGGCTTCACAAAGGCTGCCCCTCTGATATCTCTTGGTGTAGGACCGTCTCACACTTCAGTGTACATCAGACTCACCTGCAGGAGGTTGAAATGGAATGCTGAGCCCCCCACCCCCACCCCGGAGTTTCTAGATCAGCTAGTGTATGTTTATACGTTTTATTTTCTGTATCTTAAGATGTTTTGAAATCTTAAAAACCCTTCTGGCTGGGGAGAGAGCGTGTCCCGGGCTAATCAATTCTTAGAGGTAGCAAAGGGCCCAGCTGGGAACACATCTTCCTTTCATATGCAAACTAACTATCCCAGAGCCAAACCTCTTCTGTTTGGCTGGAACACCCCAAGAGACAATGCTTCTGCCTCAATCATCCAAGGCCAGGTACCAGGCAACTAGGGACACCCTATCGCTTAGAGCCCACCAGAATTATTCAAACTAGCCAGTCCTAAACTGTTTACCCTGCCCTGCCTTGCTTTTCCCACGGAAGCCCGGATGAAGGCCGTGGCCTATGCTCTCGCCTCCCTCCTGCCCCTTCTGCTTCCTGACAATGCTTCCTCACGTGACCCTATGCGGCATGCTTCCTGTTTCTAGAAGATGTGAGTATAATAAACATGTTTTCCTGAACCTCTCCTGTGTCTCTTCTTGTGGCTGTACCTGACTCACCATCACGTAAAAGAACATAGTTCAATAGGTCTGGGGTGAGCCCTGAGAATTTGAATTTCCAACAAGTTCGCAGGTGATGCTGACGCTGCTGGCCCGCTTCGAGAAGGTGGGTTCAAAGGTAACTGGGGAAGGAAAAGACAAATTTGCATAGGGCCCATGAAACTTCTTGAAAGGAACAGGATCAAGCCGCTGATCTCAAGTTCAGTAAGTTGTGATGGACTGAGATGTAATAAACTTAGACATCACTGGTGAGGATGGACACCAAGGTCTCCAAGGGAGAAATCCTGAGGAAACGGTCTAGACCAGGCTACACAGTATGGTCCCCGTACTGGCATCAGTATCCTGTGGGATGAGGTGCACATTGTTAGGTCCCATCGAAGACCCGCTCATCAGAATCTCTGAGGGTGTGGCCCAAAGTCTGTGCTTGAATAGGCTCTGCAGAATTCTAATACCGTACCCAATAAAACCTGGGAAGCACTAGTCTAGACTGGTCATCTGGCCTTAATGCTGGAGCTCAGGTTATCTTGGTGACAGAGTGGCTGATTCTGACACAGAGTGGTACTGTGTCTAGCAACTCTTCCCGGTCCAGCTACTTAGCTGGTGACCTTTGGGGACAGTGGCTGAGCACACGAGTATACACCCATTTGCGGTATATCAGGGGCCCAAGAGTGGAACATCCCTGGGCTGGTCTGTGTAGGAACCTGATCAGCAAGGACATCAAAGCAGCAGTGGAAAAGCACCGCTGGACTGTGGGAGACCACTGTCAGAGCATCATGTCATGAGGCAGTGACAGGAGCGTGGACTGGTCAGGCCCTCCAGTTATCTACTCACCCATCCCTTCCCACTTCACAAGCCCTAGGACTTTTCTAACAGTTACAAGGGGCAGGAGTTGTGGAGGAAGAAAGGGTCATCGAGAAAGAGATTCCAGACTTCCTGCTAAATTGGGCAGATGGATGCTTAGAGGATTAACTTAAATACTAAAAAATCTGTGACCTGATTTGTACCCTAAGCTGAGGAAGCACATCACACTGGTTATCTTTTGATAAACTTCATATTTTATTTATGTCTCTAACAGAGACTGGTTCCTGGTACTTGCACCTGAGAGTTCTGACTAATGGTAACCCGAGGGCGAGGTAAGGAAGGAGGTCTTCTTGTGTGGTGTGCAACCCAGCTTCTTCACCCTGCCCTGAAAGACTGCAGAGTCCATGCACCTGAAGACGATTCCGTGAAGGTTTGCTGCAAGGGAGGGTCCAGGCCAGGAGAAGTAAAGATGCCCCTCAGTACGAGGGGTGCCCCCAGCCTCATCCTGCCTTCGGCACCCACACCCGCTCACACATTCCAAGCCCCCAGGCTACTTCCCACCTCCCGTCTCTGCTTCCGTCTTCCACCCTACCCAGATGACAAGTGCCTATGCCTCTTTGAGGACTTTGTTTGGGGACCTTTTCTCAGATTTTCCAGACCTGCCCTGTGATGGTATGGCCGTTGCTTCCCAGGCTCCCACTGGACACTATCTGTACTTCTGTCAGAGCACAGACAATCCTGTTTGCCATACTTTAAATCCTAAAAGGCAAAGCTTACCTTGCCTTTGTCTTTAGGTTCAGCCCCTCGCAGGGAGAACAAGACCATTACTACCCAGGTGGAGTTTATAATCAGGTACGATTTTTATAAAGTTATCCAAATAAGGAATTAAACCCTGAATGATGGGTCTTAGATGCTTGATATTTTACCAATTAAACTACCAAGACTTTAGCACCTAATCTAAGAAACACCCCTACCTGGGGAGCTCCCTGTTAGATGGGGGAACCCAGCTCCTGCCCCAGGGAACACCAATCTGGTAGGAGTAACACATCTCTTGCCCTCAGGAAGTTCCCAGTATAGTGGGGAAATATATTAGTCATGACACTGTTGCCTGCCATTTATGGGTTCCTTTTCCTGTGGTGGGAAACGTGACCCCTAGAAGTCCAAGGCTAAATTGTCCTACAGTTCACAGTCCAGTGGGAGAGTCCCATGTCCTAATATCAAGTCTCAGAGAAGGCACTGTGTGGCCTGGCCAGGTGTCCATCCCTTGGCAGGTGGGGCAGGGTGAGGGGGGTGGGCTGGTCAGCCCTACCGATGTACACAGAACAGGTTTGCCATAGGAGAGGGCTCTGGTACGGGGGTGGGAGGATGGACAGGTAAAAACACTGTCCCCGGCTGCTGAGGAAGCTAGACACACACCCACACCCAGCCCAGATCATAGGTGTGGGCGTGTACAGCAGAAGCAATGGCAGCTCAATACTCCAGAGTGCACTTAAATGCTGAGGGGGAGCCTGGCATTTGAGGTCAGGTGGCGTTAAACAGGGAATGCTTGTAGGGAGAGGTGAATCTTGACTGGGAATCTGAAGAAAGAGGGCAAGAGGTCCCTGGGTCAGAGGTGGCAGGGGGGGGTCCTTTCAGATGCCTGGGATCTGGGATGGGGTGTGTTGGGGGTGTACTCTGAGGAAGGAGAAGACAATCTCTCAGAGGATGCTGGAGATGTGAGGCCCTAGCATTCCCACAAACTGCACCCAGGTCCTTTGCCCCATCCTCCCAGTTACAGCATAGGACACTTTCCCTTCAGAGCTTGGAACCAGCTCTTGGAAATCCACAATCTTGGAAGGACTGGAGAGAAAAATGCACAGCTTTAATCCTTCCAAAGGGAGAGATGGGGCAGGCAGGGATTTAAGTCCCATGGAAATTAGGAATAATGGCGGGGGAGGGGGAATTGAGAGAGAGAGAAACAGAGACAGAGAGGTGTTTAGCTTGTGAAAGGAGCAGAGTATGGGGTGGGAACAAGAACAGGGGCAAGCCTCACTGTTGTCATGGCAACACAGGCAAATCCAACTGTGCTGTAAACACCACTGTGTTCCAGTCTTTTCCTAAGCCAAAGCCCCAGGACACAAAGGACCGGGACAGCAGAGCCCGGGGTATGAGGATCACCCCCAGAGAGCCTGCGCCCATCATGTCTGGACACTACCCTGGGCCGGGGGTGTGGAGTGGGCAGGATCATCTGCCCTCCTTTCAGAGGTCAACTCTCCCCTTGGAACAGAGGGAAGCCCCTCATGCAAAGTGCCTTCATCTACAGAAAGCCATCAAATGGTGTAGTTTGTGCACTTGGAATTGTGGGGCTGTAGGGAGCAGAAGAGGGGTGTCCCATCAGGTGGGCACAGATGGTGGCACAGCTCTACCCACACATATCCCGTGAAGCCCAGGGCTCATCACCAGAACGAGGGATCTGGTGAGGCGTGGCCCTGCTCTGTCTTCCCTGGGTTGGGGCCTGCGGCTCCTGGAGGTGGATCCCTTCACCTGGCCAGAGGGGTGGCCTTGGAGGAAGCTCTGCCGGAGCCCGGGAAGCTGAGTTTCCCCTCACTCCCCTATTCTCCCCCGGCCTTGTATTTTCTTGTTCCTGGTCCTCTGCTTATCTTCTTGCAGCTCTCATTTTCTTTCCTGCTCCCTCCCCGCCCACCATGCTGCTCTCCCTCTTCCTCTTCCCCTCTCCCTCCGCTTTAGTCTGCCTCTTTTTTTTCTTTTTTTTTTTAACATCTTTATTGGGGTATAATTGCTTTACAATGGTGTGTTAGTTTCTGCTTTATAACAAAGTGAATCAGTTATACATACACATATGTTCCCATATCTCTTCCCTCTTGCGTCTCCCTCCCTCCCACGCTCCCTAGCCCACCCCTCCAGGCGGGCACAAAGCACCGAGCCGATCTCCCTGTGCCATGCGGCTGCTTCCCACTAGCTATCTACCTTACGTTTGTTAGTGTATATATGTCCATGCCTCTCTCTCACCCTGTCACAGCTCACCCTTCCCCCTCCCCATATCCTCAAGTCCGTTCTCCAGTAGGTCTGTGTCTTTATTCCTGTCTTACCCCAAGGTTCTTCATGACATTTTTTTTCTTAAATTCCATATATATGTGTTAGCATACAGTATTTGTCTTTTTCTTTCTGACTTACTTCACTCTGTATGACAGACTCTAGGTCCTTCCACCTCACTACAAATAACTCAATTTCATTTCTTTTTATGGCTGAGTAATATTCCATATTTATATGTGCCACATCTTCTTTATCCATTCATCCGATGATGGGCGCTTAGGTTGTTTCCATCTCCGGACTATTGTAAATAGAGCTGCAATGAACATTTTGGTACATGACTCTCTTTGAATTTTGGTTTCCTCAGGGTATATGCCCAGTAGTGGGATTGCTGGGTCATATGGTAGTTCTATTTGTAGCTTTTTAAGGAACCTCCATACTGTTCTCCATAGTGGCTGAACCAATTCACATTCCCACCAGCAGTGCAAGAGTGTTCCCTTTTCTCCACACCCTCTCCAGCATTTATTGTTTCTAGATTTTTTGATGATGGCCATTCTGACTGGTGTGAGATGATATCTCATTGTAGTTTTGATTTGCATTTCTCTAATGATTAATGATGTTGAGCATTCTTTCATGTGTTTGTTGGCAGTCTGTATATCTTCTTTGGAGAAATGTCTCTTTAGGTCTTCTGCCCATTTTTGGATTGGGTTGTGTGTTTTTTTGTTATTGAGCTGCATGAGCGGCTTGTATATTTTGGAGATTAATCCTTTGTCAGTTGCTTCATTTGCAAATATTTTCTCCCATTCTGAGGGTTGTCTTTTGGTCTTGTTTATGGTTTCCTTTGCTGTGCAAAAGCTTTGAAGTTTCATTAGGTCCCATTTGTTTATTTTTGGTTTTATTTCCATTTCTCTAGGAGGTGGGTCAGAAAGGATCTTGCTGTGATTTATGTCATAGAGTGTTCTGCCTATGTTTTTCTCTGCGTTTGATAGTTTCTGGCCTTACATTTAGGTCTTTAATCCATTTTGAGCTTATTTTTGTGTATGGTGTTAGGGAGTGATCTAACCTTGTTCCCTGGGTCGCACTCTTCCCTCTCCCCACCTGCCTTCTCTCTATTTAAATCGATAGGAAGCCAGAAGAGTAGGTGGAAAAACACCACGCTGGGGACAGCAGGGAGGAACGTTTCAGTGTCATCTTCCTGCCGCAGTAGAAACAGAGCAGAGATCCCGGGAGGCATTATCCCAAGGATGCAGGTCACCTACACACCCCACCCCAAAACCAGTGTCGTGGCCTGGGCGGCAGGAGACCAAGACTCAGCGGAGGAGAGAGGGGCTGCACCCAGCCCCCTCTTCTGTGTCGCCACCCTGCAGCTAACTGTGATCCCAGACCCATGGGAAAACTGGAACTTTCCTAAACGTAGTTCACCTTGGGACTAGCCCCGCAGAAATCCTAGGTATTCTGCATTCAGAGTTTGGCCAAAGCAGACCGAAAGCCTCGCGGACAGCGCGTGTACTGATGAACATGGGAGGGGCAGGAGGCCCAGGTCTCTGCTGCGGGTGCTCCCAGAGTTGAAGGAACCCCCATGCCAGGCCTCTGCGCTGGAAGGCCCTCCAGCTGGGCCTGGCAGGGAGGATGCGGATCGGTCTGAACGTCTGATGTGGACAGCTTGGTTGGGAAGACTTTCTCTGGAATTGAAACTAAAGGCCAGTAATAAGGAAGGTCCTTTGATTCCCATTTTGCTAAAATAGAAATACTCCTTAAGTTGTAAACCCACCCAGTGAGACGGGGGCTATTCCTAATGGCCCGTAAACACATTTCCTGAAGCTTACAGTTCCTTATCTTTGAGAGGCAACTACCCACCAAGGAGCCCCCCGACACTGGAGAGCCACACTAGATATAGGATAGCCAAAGCGTGTCCCAGGGTGTCACCCTGCCCCTCATAGAAACTGTTGGCCCGAGAGACCCCTCCAGATGCATGCAGACTTGTATCCAGAGTCATCTTTAAGTCTCCAGGGTCCTAGAGTATGGACGAAGGGTAGTGAGGAGAGGGACCGTCATGCAGAGAGCCTTCACTCCTGGTCCAGGGCCCCACACTGTGGGGAAATATGGGATCCTGGGTACGCTGGGCAGCAGAGGTGGTCAAGCATCAACAGCATCTGAGGCTTGTGTGTGCATGCGTGTGTGTGTGTGTGTGTGTGTGTGTGTGTGTGTGTGTGTGTAAAGTGACTGGATCACATATACCACATAGAAAGAGAAAAAGAGAAGATCAGGATAGCAAGCACAAGTGGTGAGAGCATACTCTCGATAAGGCCTCATGGAGCACTTAGCTTCTTTCTGGCATTCACCACAGTCTATACCTGCTAATCATAACAGCGGTTGTGGTTGTTCTAGAATTCTAGACCTTCTAGAGAACTTTGACTTTCCAGAGCTCTTTCTCATCTATTATCTCATTTGATCCTCAAAGCAATTTCACCAGGATCACTTTCCTAACTTCCAAGATAAGAGCTGAACTCAGAGAGGTTAACTGACTTGCCTAAGGTCACACAGCTTCTTAGGTTCGCTAAAGTACTTCCCGGTTGTTTCCAGTGGGTCAGAAATGTCTTATTTCTCGAAAAGAGATGACGAATTGCTTGGTAGCTCACTGGCCTAAAACACATCAGGTCTAACGTTGGTGTAATACAGCCCAGGAATTTGCCCCTCAGACCTCCTGGGCTTGGGCCAGGGTGGAATGTGTGGGCAGCTGCCTTGCAGGACAAGAGAGTAAGTAAAAACTAATATGCCTAGGAAAAAGCAGCGCCTATAAGACTTGTGTACTGCACCTCAATGTCAGTTTACTTGCTTATGTGAGTACACACACACACACACACACACACACACACACACGTCACCTGGGCGCCCTCTCCCTGGGTGTCCTCTCCCTGCCTACTGGCGTCCTGTGGCCAGGCCTGCTTGAGAGCAGAATCCTCCATCTGAACGAAGGAGCAGCCCTGTCCCTGCTCTCCAGACTCTCCTCATGGGGGGTGGCTGTACACACACAGTGACTCGACACCGGCAAAGAAAACACATGCAGAGGAATAACCCAGCTGCAGGGGCTTTACACAGCCATGCCAGTGAACGGATAGCAGAAGCAGAGCATAGGACTGGGGGTGCTGAGTCCAGGCAGCTGTGTTTGGGGTTCAGGAACTAACTTTAAGGGTGAGCTCTAGTCGGTACCTAAGTCCTGAGGCCCCTCTACAGACAGTCTGCATTGAGCACAATTGGGTGGTTGCTTAGACACCCCCAGGTTCTGACCCAGGTCCTTAGGCTCTCACTGGGTCTAAGGCAGGAAGGAAAAGCCGCCAGAGACCAGATACTGTCCCTGCCAAGGGGTAGAGAGGAGGCACTTCCCTAGAGGGCTGGGCCAGCAACCTCCTGTGGCCAGAAAAGCATGGCTACCTGTCCTGGTCGTGCGGAAACCTGCACTGAGAGCCCATCCTCAGTTCCGTTGGGGGCTCCCTCTCGGCTAGAGTAACTGGCCTTCTGAACAGGCTGGGAGAGAGACCACTTCGCAAAGGAGGACACTTAAAGGACGCAGCAGGTCACTGAACTCCTGGAGGCCGGGCCTCCCTGCCGTCTTCTTGCAGCTCTTCCTCCCCACAGGCCTCATTTGAGATCTTCTGGAGGTTGATTTAAATCAAGCTTCACAGAAAAATTCCTATCTTGTATCCCTTGGTTTACGTTCCCTAGGCTCATTTCCTGCTTGTAATTTGGACCACAGTGAAAAGATATAAACATCTCTGTGTCTGAAGAACCTCTGAGGAGCCACAGCCGCTCCCTGGCCCTTCTGTGATTGGGGAAAACACTGGGGGTGTCAGGCACCAGCCTTCCCCGCTGCCTTGCCCGGAGCCAGGGGAGCTGGGAGAGATGGAGTCCTGTCCTGCTTGGGGAGCGCCAGGAGACCAGGGGGGAGGAAAGCTCCCTGCCCCCTGCACCACAGCTGTTTCTGCATTTTATAGCAGGGCACCTAACTTATAAGCTGTTTTTACTGCTGTTGTCGAACAGCCACAAACCAAAGAAATAAGTAGCAGGAGGAACACTGTCTCCCCTCTGCCTGGGCCCTCCCAGTCTCTCTGCAGGGTCAGGGCCTCTGTCTGAAGGGCTGGGGAGCTGAGGTGCTCTGTGACAGACCCTCCAAAATGACCCCCCCAAGCCCCTGTGAGGAGGGAGACACATTCAAGGGGGCTGGTGGGAAACGCATTGAAAGCTGGCTCCCTGCACTGGACACCTCAGCCTCTCCAGACAAAGGAGGGTGCGCCCAAACCTTGCTGCCTCCTGGCTGAGCATACCTGGACTGCCCTGCCGCCCTTTCTCCCCGGTGCTGCTGGGCACAGAAGTGCCAAGCATGATGTGTGGCAGGAGGAAGGCCGTGATGACATTGTCACCCGGGGCTCCATGCTGCCTGGGGACAGCCCGGCCATTGCTCTGCCCACCCCCCAGCCCTCAGGGCCCATAGTGACAGCACTTGATTATGGGCATTGTGCCCTCATGGGGAACGATGTCTTCTACAAAATGATACCTTAGACTGCTCTGGGGCCCCCTTCTTATCACGTCTGTGCTGGGCCCATAGTGGGCAGGTGACTGGTACACACAGGGATTAAGCGGTGTGATTCTGGGAGGGAAGGAGCGAGAGCATGTGAAGGAGGCGGCAGGCAGCCAGGAGGGTGCTGAGTGTGAAGGGTGAGGGACCACCCAGGGAGGAGCTGGGAGCACTCCTGTTGGACCCCGGGGAGGAAGGCCGGGGAGCTGGCCATGTCTGACAGCCGCTCTTCTGTGGTGGGTCAAACACAGGATGCGTTTGGTTAGATGTTAAGGCCCCAGCCAGTCTCCCCTGCAGAGAGAAGGGTTAAGGCCTGGCCTTTTCTCCTTAATCACGCTGGACGAGCAGAGGAGAAGGATGGTGTCTCCCGGGGCATCCAGGAGTGTGTCACCCAGCTGAGTACTGAAAACTGAGGTTCCCAGCTAGAGAAGGGGAGACAGCTCTTCAAGCCACGGAAAGCTGGGTAGGTCGTGGTTACTCCGTTGCTGAATCCTGTTTGCCGTGGCTCAGCACAGATAACCAGGTGCAGCCATGGCTCTGAGTCAGGACCACCCTCTCTCTACAGCCACCCAAACCCAAACCACAAGCTCACCTAAACCATTCAGAAATCCCTCTCCCTAGAACTGCCGGCCTAAGCAACTCCCCTGTTCCCATCCTTTGACCCAGACCCAGACAGAGGTCAGATCAGAGCCCCTCCTGCCCAGGCCAGGCTCTCTCTGCTGATGGCAACTGCACCGTGTTCCACCAGCTGCCCTCACCACGGTCCTTCACTCTTAACCAGCACCACCCTCTACCTTCCTACCCACCTGCCACAGCCCCAGTTAGTCTAGCTTCCGTTCAGCAACCTGTGCGGGCCTTCTCTGAGTAAGGAGGATGAGAGGTGCTAGGGAAGGAACCCTGAGGGATACCTCATCCCTGCCCTTGAGGGGCTCACAGGGGAGTAGAAAATCCTGGCACGGTAGCAGGAGTGATGTCACAGACCATCTAGCTTGACCACCTCATTGTGAGGCAACTGGGAAAATTTAGTGACTTGTTCAATATCGCGTCACAGAGCAAGCTGGTGGCAGAGCAAGGGCTAGACCTCTGTGCTCTTTCCAGAATTATATTGTGATATGTATGGATTTGGTGTCAGACAGACCTGGACCTGACTCCCCGTTCTGCCATTTTCTAGTTGTGTGACCTTTGGAAAGTTACCCAACATGCCTGAATCTTAGGTTCTTCCTGTTTAAAATGAGGGGACAAATGCCTTGCTGACAGGGTTCTCATAACTATCAGGGTACGACGAAGCAAAGTGCAAGGCAATGGAATGAACTCAGCAGATGGTAGCACACGGGAGGCAAACAGTGGAAGAAGGCAGAACAGTAACGGCAGCGAAGGTAATTGTACGTCAGGGACTCCTTGTGTACTTTCTCCCATCAATCCTCCAGAGTAAACACCTTTACTTTTCAGGACAGTTGAAGAAAATGAGACTCCGAGAGAGAAAGTAAACTGCCCAAGATGAGCCAGCTAGCAGGTGGGAGAAGCACCACTGTGGGGTCCACCCTGCAGGCCTGCCTGTGGCTCTCCTGGTCCCTCATATACAATTCCTCTGACTCTCAACCTATGAACATTTATTGAGCCCGGAGGTTTACAAAACACTCTGGGGATGCAGAGCAGAATAAGGTGGCATCTTTGCCCTCCAGGAACTTAAAGTTTGGGGAGGAAGGACATAAATATAAAAAGACAACTGATAGTCCAAGTCAATGCCAAATAATTCCCATGTGAATTCTAACCCGGGAGGGATCACAGCAGGTTGGGGTAATCATGGAAGGCTTCTTTGCCCTCCAGGAACTTAAAGTTTGGGGAGGAAGGACATAAATATAAAAAGACAACTGATAGTCCAAGTCAATGCCAAATAATTCCCATGTGAATTCTAACCCGGGAGGGATCACAGCAGGTTGGGGTAATCATGGAAGGCTTCACATAGGAAGTAGGCACTCCAGATGGGCCCTGAAGGAGGGAAATGTTCAAGAAAAACAGAAAGGTAGGAACAGACATTCCAAAAGTTGGAAATGGGATGAGCCAATACCTGGAGGCAGGCTGTGTCTCAGTATAGAGAGGCCATACTGAGTCCTGAGTTTACATACCATCTGTTCATTCACTCATTCATCCCTTTACTCACCCATTTGTTCAACAAATATTTCTTTTCATTGAAGTACAGTTGATTTACAGTGTTGTGTTAATTTCTGCTGTACAGCAAAGTGACTCAGTTAGACATATATATATTCTTTTTCATATTCTTTTCCACAGGATATCGAACATAGCTCCCTGTGCTACACAGTGGGACCTTGTTGTTTATGCATCCTATATATACTAGTTTGCATCTGCTAACCCCAAACTCCCAATCCTTCCCTCTCCTCACCCCCTCCCCCTTGGCAACCACAAGTCTGTTCTCTAAGTCTGTGAGTCTGTTTCTGTTTCATAATATGTTCATTTGTGTCATATTTTAGATTTCTCAAATAAGTGATATCATATGGTAGTTGTCTTTCTCTTGTCTGACTTACTTCACTTAGTATGACAATCTCTAGGTCCATCCATGTTGCTGCAAATGGCATTATTTCATACTTTTTTATGGCTGAGTAATATTCCATTGTATATATGTACCACATCTTCTTCATCCATTCACCTGTCAATGGACATTTATGCTGCTTCCATTTCTTGGTTATTGTAAATAATGCTGCTATGAACGTTGGGGTCCATGTATCTCTTTTTAAATAAATTTATTTATTTTTTTATTTTTGGCTGTGTTGGGTCTTAGTTGCTGCACGCAGGCTTTCTCTAGCTGCGGCGAGTGGGGGGGTGGCTAGTCTTCGTTGCAGTGTGCAGGCTTCTCATTGTGGTGGCTTCTCTTGTTGCGGAGCAAGGGCTCTAGGCGCATGGGCTTCAGCAGTTGTGGCATGCGGGCTGAGTAGTTGCGGCCGACAGGCTCTAGGTGCGTGGGCTTCAGTAGTTGTGGCACGCAGGCTCAGTAGTTGTGGTGGACGGGCTTAGTTGCTCCACAGCATGTGGGATCTTCCCGGACCAGGGATCGAACCCGTGCCCACTGCACTGGCAGGCGGATTCTTAACCACTGCACCACCAGGGAAGTCCCCATGTATCTTTTTTTTGTTTGTTTTTTTTTTGCGGTACGCGGGCCTCTCACTGCTGTGGCCTCTCCCGCTGCGGAGCACAGGCTCCGGACGCGCAGGCTCAGCAGCCATGGCTCACGGGCCCAGCCGCTCCATGGCATGTGGGACCTTCCCGGACCGGGGCACGAACCCGCATCCCCTGCATCAGCAGGCGGACTCTCAACCACTGCGCCACCAGGGAAGCCCCCCATGTATCTTTTTGAATTATAGTTTTGTCTGGATATATGCCCAGGAGTGGGTTTGCTGGATCATATGGCAACTCTATTTTTAGTTTTTTGAGGAACCTCCATACTGTTTCCCATTGTAGCTGCACCAGCTTACATTCCCATCAACAGTGTAGGAGGGTTCCCTTTTCTCCACACCTCTCCAGCACAACAAATATTTCTTGAGCACCTACTCTTTGTCAGGCATTGTGCTGAACCTTGGGGATAGAGAAATGAACAGGGTGTGGATGCTGTTCTCAAATAACTCAGTCTAGTTGGCAAGACCAACAATACAATGTGAAAATAGTAAGGTAGACAAGTTTGAGTGCTAGGGGACCCAGAGGAGTGGTCTTCCATCCATGCCCGTGGAGTCAGGCAAGATTTCTAGAGGAAGTAGTGTCTAAGCTGAAACATAAGGGACACAAATATAGAATGATTTTTAAAACATTCATATTCACCATTATCATAATCGGCATTGTCAAAATAACTTACATTTATTGAGCCCTCACTAAGTACCAGGGGCTAGATTGAGTACCTTACGTATATTCTCTTCCAATACTTGTGACATCCCTAGATGCTATCCATTACCCCTGTTTAGAGATACAGAAGTGCAGGCTAAGAGTTTTTACAAGGCTTGCCCAAAGTGACATGGCCAGGAAGCGGCAGAGTCAGGATTCAAACTAGGGCAGGTGGGTCTTAACTTTTATGTCCCTAACCATGTACCATACTAGAGGTCAAGAAGAAGTATGCTTAAATCCCATGGCATGCATGTTTGCATACGTGTGTGCAGGTACGTGTGTGCATGGGTATTGGTTGGGAAGGGTGTTTGTTTAGCCCATTGGAGGATGTTTTCCAGTCTGCCCACAGTACTCCCCAGCATCACTCCAACTGCCCACACCCTTAAGCTCAGACTTCCTGCCCCTGGCCTGGGCTGATCCTTCGGTGTAAACCTGGTGTTCCAAAAGGCCAGAGCACCAAAAAGCAAAGGAGCCTCCAGAAGAGACAGAAGCACCTCCTCCTTTTTCCTGAGCTTTCCCCATCCCTTCATTCCCTTTTGAAGAACTGGCCCCAGGAAAAGTAGGGGGCGGGGGCACAGAGCCACAGAGGTGGCTCTGAGTTTTTGCCAGAGCAGCTCAGGTGAAGTCCCGCATCTGTTGTCATCAAACTCCTCCAATTAACAAACCAGAACTGTCAGTCAGAAATAAATTTATGAAACTCATTCTCCAAAAGGGGTAGCATGGAGTCCCACAGTGGGCTGTAGACCAGCTCTGCCATTAACTGCTACAAGGTCTCAGGGTCTTCACCCACAAAATGAGGGGTTTTGTCCAGGCACGCCTAGACAGGAGACAGAAAAGGGGGGACATGCACTCCTGGATGATTGTCTACCTTCCTGGGAGCCCCACAAGATCAGGATGCAAAAGATGAGGGTGGGCCTAGATGAGCAGTAAGGAGATGGTGTGCGACCGAGGCAGGACAAGCCTGTGTCTTTACCTCTGAGAGACTTAGGGTGGGGAGAAAGAACAGAGCTCCTGGGGCTGCTCATGTGGGGTGGGGTGAGGGTGGTTAAATGAATCAAGTCTTAGGATGGCTCTTTCAGCCCCCCCCAACTCTGGACACCCCCTCCCCACACCCCAGGGCAAGCCACGTTTTGTATCCCATGCCAACGGCAGGGTGGAGCCGGAGCCTCGGCTCACCGGGAGCACACCATGGGTTCAGAAAATGCAGACTTGGCCCCAAAATAAAGTGGCAGAAGAAGCAAGTCCTCCGGCAATTGAATTCGGGATCCTCCTTAAACTTGAAAGTGAAACTGATTAGGGTTAGAATAATCCAATAAACAAAATCTGTTTATACCCCTACTTCACAGGGTAGATAATCCACTTAGAATACAATACCCCAAGAGGAGGCATAGGCTGGAAATAGGTAGAGCTCCCAAACCAGATTATAATGATTCTGGGGGAAATGGATTCATTATAGGTTGAAGGAGAGCTGAAATATTTTAGCTATATTCCTAATATTTAAGAATGCCAGGAGAATCTGGTACTTCCAAACCTATCCTGAACGTCGTGCTAGAGATCAAAGGCAGCCCAGGGGCTGACAAACAGTGGTCACAGAGGGTAGAGGTTTTTTTAAAAAACAAAAACCAAACAACAGGAATTGAACACTGGTACAATCCTCAGACCTTATTCAGATTTCACCAACTTTACACGCACTCCTGTGTGTGTGTGTGTGTGTGTGTATGTGTGTGATTCTATGGAATTTTATCTCTCGCATGTGTAGATTCATGTAACTAGCACCACAGTCAAGACGCAGAATTGTTCTATTCACACAGATCCCTCGTGCTGTGGTCACATCATACCCCTCCTCTCCTCTTAAACCACCCCTCCTCCTCATACCCTGGCAACCACTAATCAGTTCTCCAGCTGTACAATTTTGTCATTTTGAGAATGTCACGTAAATGAAATCATGCAGCCTGTGACCTTTTGAAATTGGCTTTTTTCACCCAACACAATGCCCTGAGAGCCATCCAAGTTGTTGTACGTATCACCAGTTCATTCCCTTTTGTTGCTGAATCGTATTCTACGGTGCAGATGTACCAGATTGTCTAACCATTCACCCATTGAATGACATTTTGGCTGTTTCCACTCTGGGGCTATTACAAATAAAACTGCTATGAACATTCGTGTACAAGATTTTATGTGAACCTAAGTTCTCGTTTCTTCGGGACACACGTCTGGGAAGATGACTGCAGGATCATATGGTAAGTATATGTTTAATTTTTAAGAAATGGCAACTGGGGCAAATAAACAGGCACATCTGGGAAGTGCAAGCGCCTTCAGCTCGTGGTCAGAGGTGTCCACTAAGTCCAGGCCGGGCCCAGGTGGGAAAGGAACCGATACTTATCACCCTTCAGAGACTGAGACTGCAGCTGACACAGCGGGAAATGGCCAAAAGCAATTGGAAGGAAGAGCTATCTGGACTCCAAAGCTATCCCAAGCAATCTAGAGAGACCTCAGAAACAAATTTTAAACAGCAAAGTAATTCTGGCCTCCAACAAGCCCCTAAACATGCCAGAAAGATGGGCTGCCCAGAATGATTTTCAAGCCATAGCCGTGTCCTGGTAAGTCAGAGCCCTGCACATGAAGAGCACAATCAGAAGAGCATACTTGTGGGCTTCCCTGGTGGCGCAGTGGTTGAGAGTCCGCCTGCCGATGCAGGAGACACGGGTTTGTGCCCCGGTCCAGGAGGATCCCACATACCGCGGAGCGGCTGGGCCCGTGAGCCATGGCCGCTGAGCCTGTGCGTCCGGAGCCTGTGCTCTGCAGCGGGAGAGGCCACAGCAGTGAGAGGCCCGCGTACCGCAAAAAAAAAAAAAAAAAAAAAAGAAGAGCATACTTGTTCACTAAGCAGCTGCGTCGTGGTCCAGCCCCAACCATTCCCCTGGCTCTGCCTCTCTTGACCAGAGGGGCTGCCAAGCGGAAGGCACCAGACCATACAGTCACTCCCTCAATAGGCATTTGTTGAGGCCCTACTATGTGTACAGCACTGTGATAGGCTTCTGATTCAACCAAAAGAAACCAGTAGGTGGTCACAATTTGGAGAGAATGTTGAGGGTTGTCCCAAGGTACCTTAAGAAAATTAGCATCTCAACCAGTTAGAACTTCTTAACAGAGGGCAGGCTACAGGACGTGGAGAAGGCAGGGTGTTGGGGACCTTAGGGACAGTGGTTAACTCTTATTGAGTACTTTGTCACCACCAGGCGCCAGCACTGTGCCAAGCACTTGATAATACAAATGGCCCCTGCCTTATGATGGTTTGACTTAACGATTTTTCGACTTTACAGCAGTGCAAAAGCAATACACATTCAGTAGAAGCCATTCTTCAACTTTTGAATTTTGATCTTCTTCCGGGCTAGTGACCTGCAGTATTATACTCTCTCATGATGCTGGGCAGCCCCAGTGAGCGGCAGCTCCCAGTCAGCCGCAGGATCACGAGGGTAAACAGCGCATCCACTTACAACCATTCCTTACCCTGCAAGCATTCTGTATTTCACTTTCAGTACAGTTACCATCAATTACATGAGCCATTCAACACTTTATTATAAAACAGGCTTTGTGTTAGAGGAGTTTTCCCAACTGTAGGCTAATGTTAAGCGTTCTGAGCACATTTAAGATAGGCTAGGCTAAGCTATGCTGTTCGGTAGGTTATGTTAAATGCATTTTTGACTTTAGATATTTTCGACCTGTGATGGGTTTATTGGGATGTAACCCCACTGTAAGTCAAGGAAGATCTGGACTTTAATAGTGTAAGATTCATGCAATATATACTTAATGAATTTCCTACTATGTGCCCAAATGACCGAAGAAGACATTGATTTCACGAGATGGGGGGGGAGTGACTTGGACAAGAGGCAAAAGTGTCCCTGAATATCCCCAGCCTGGCATGGCTGACGCTTTTCTAGGTACTAGGGTACTAGGGTACTAGGGCAGTGATTCCATCACTCTCCAATGCAGAGGTGTGGGGAAATTTGATCTCCAACTTGGGACTTACATACAGATTGAAAGAACATATTTAAAATGCTATTACAATTCTACGTTTGGAAAATTAAAATTATTTTATTTTTATAATAAAAATTAGAGTAAGTAAGGCTTGATAAAATGATCTTACCTAGTACAGATACACAGGAAAATAATAATTCTCAAAGAGGGCAAAGTTCTGGGCCGAGATCCTAGAGTATCTCTGAAGGTGTGTGTGCTATTTTTATGCTCATCACAAAGAGAATTTGAGTGAAAAGAAAAAAATGTATTAGTGGGTTATCATATTCACCTTGACCCTGCCTACTTTCTCAGATAGACCCTCTTCCAACCAAAGTCAGAAAGCACGAGCTTTGGACCACCAATCAGGGGACCTTTGACGCCTCCTGTCCCATCTTTCTTTCACTGACACTGTCCCCTTCCTCCACGAAGCCCTTTGCAATGTCAAGTTGTTCCCCTTTTCTCTGAAGGTTCTACAAAGAAAAAAGCACCTCACATTTTGGAAACTAACTGGAGCCGCCCCTGGCTGAAAAATCCCCTCTTTTGGTGAACCTGTCAGAGGGTCTGTCTGGGTGGTAAGGGTCCTGCCGCATCAAGCATTCCCTTTGGCAAATCTGGTAGCAGAAGGACAGGAAGGCTGGGTAGTGGGAGACCGTAGGGCCTCCATCCTGAAGTACCCACTAAACAGCATCTGGCAGCCCCTAGAATGTTCTAAACCTCAATCAGTGGAAAAGGAGCAAGATCAGCTTCTTTTCTTTGTCCTTAAGAAAAAAAAGATACATTCCAGATATTTTCACCGTGATGAAAGAGGAAGAACCGCTGAAGTAGCAAAGGAAATAAATTAACACCATCTCAGCTAAAATCACACACGATTAAAACCTGGATCTGAATGTACTTTCCTGTGCAGAGAGAGCATCTTGAAAATGACATGCATCAGTCATTAGTCACTCCAGCCTCCCTACTCAGTGTGTGGGGAGATCATCTCTGACACTGCAGGGGGACAGGGGAGGAGAAGGGCTGGGTGCCCGACCCGGGGCCTCAGCTTTCTGTTCTCCCACCTGGAGTCCGAAAGCCCCACTCGTCTGTGACGGGGGCATCCAGGTGAGCCAGGTGCAACTTCTTCCAGTAGCCGTTTCATCCACCTTCCCTTCCAGGGTGGGACCCATCCAGCAGAGGCAAGGGCCTGGGGTCTGTGAAGGGATGTGGACCATTAGCCATTCGTGCGGAAGTACACAGATGTGGCCCAAAGCTCTAGGCTCTCTGCCAGGGTCCTGGCCTGCAAGGAGCCCAGCATTTTGGTCACCTCCTCGGGTCCTGCCTTCAGGCAGATCAGTCTCCCTCAGCTCAGGAAGAGGTGGCGCTAATTTACATCCTCAACTCTCTTCTCTCTCCTCCTTTTCTCCTCCTTCCTCTCCTTATAATTTTGCTTCTCCCAGAAAAGAAAAGAAAACCCCCAGCAAAGATGAGTTTACAGTGCCTGAGGAAAAGAAGACAGAAAAGACTTCACAAAGCCAAAGGACCCGGGATTCCCACATACAGAGGTTGGTGACCAGTGACAGGCTGTTCTTCATCCCCCCTGAGGTTGAAACAGGAAGAAATGTGGTTTGTGGTAGGAGGAGCAATAAGGATAAAACATAAGGATGACTTTTCTGACAGTGAAGATTTTAGTCCCTTTGACAAGTGGCTCTCGGGGACTGTGGGATGTCTTCCACGAGAGGCAGAGGAGCTGTAGAGGGGGAAGAAAAGGAAAGAACAACAACAAAAAAAACCCAGTGGACTTCGACCAGAGGACATGGGACTGAGTCGGGTTTGAGCTTCTTCCTAGCTGGAGACTAGCTGCTGTGGAGCTCATAAGGACCAAGTGAGACCACACGCTGACCGCTCCTTGCGCAGAATCTGGAGCTTAGAGTCAATTTTATCCAAGTTGCTTATCATGCACGACAATGCCTTGGGACAGGAGAATGGACCAAGCTGACCTCTGCCTGAAGAACCATTTAATCTAGGAATAGGACGGTGTCCAGGCCACGCCTTGCTCAGCCCCCTTTCCTTCCGTCCATTTTAAGGCTTAAGTGTTAAGACTTGGGGCCCAGGATGCTTGCTTCAGGCTGCTCAGCAGGGCTGGCACTAGGGTGAGGAAAGGCGCCTAGAGCTGAAATTTAATGAGGTGTCCACTCCTAGGGTCCTGCACGTGCAGGGTCAGCACCTGAGAGTAAGTGCTGCCTTAAATCTTGCTCCCTAGGCAGCTAGCTTGCCTCATTCTGGTTCTAGTCTTGCTGCTCAGCCCTCTGCCTTTGCTGTTCAATGTGTTTCTGGGTGGGGAGCATGTGATAGCCTTTGATGAAGCTACTATCCCAGGGGGGTCATCTGGACTCATTAGTTTTTACCGATTCACTTCTCTCTAAACCTATGGAGGTCAGATGGAAAGGACAAAGTCAGACAGAGCTGAAATCACCCAATCAATAACACTGTTTGATCCAGGGAACAACTCAGACACTAACCCCTGCCCTGAGCACTCCAGGGTAGAGGTTACCACCCAAGGCGCTAGGGGCTGAGAAGGGCAGGGGGATATATGGGAGGATTTTGTCCTATGCACAGAGAGCATATGAGAAATCTGCCATGAGCAAGGTCCTCTGCTGGGTACTCTGGGGAAATAGTAATGAATGATACAGTTCCTTGGGGGAGCTAATAATTTAAGTAGGAAGGCGGGATGGCCAGATAAAATAACTTTTCAGACAAAGTGCAGATGATTGCAAATAAACATAAAGTGGCATAAACAAGACTGTTCCTGCAGAAGGGAAACAGTGGAGTGATCAGAACCAGGGGTGAATGGGAGAAAGCTTCCTGGAAGGAGCTGAATTTTCTCCATGGCTTATAAATTGTGTTTCTCAAAGTGTGGTCCTCAGAATCACTTAAAGAACTGGTCACAATTGCAGTTCAGGGGCTTCCCTGGTGGCGCAGTGGTCGAGAGTCCACCTGCCGATGCAGAGGACACGGGTTCGTGCCCCGGTCTGGGAAGATCCCACATGCCGCAGAGCGGCTGGGCCCGTGAGCCATGGCCGCTGAGCCTGCGCATCTGGAGCCTGTGCTCCATAACAGGAGAGGCCACAACAGTGAGAGAGGCCCGCGTACCGCAAAAAATAAAAATAAGAAAAAATTGCAGTTCAGGAGCCCCACTTCAGATCTATGGATGGGATCCAGGAAAGTGCATTTTAATCAGTTCCCCAGGTAATTCTTTTGCTCACACAGTTTCAGAAGCTTCAGTTTACAAAGCAAAAATAGACCCAGGCGCTGGCTGCTGGGACAGACCTTAGGAATGATCTCTAGAGAGCCCTGTGAGCTCTAAGACCTATGTTGGAACTAATTCAAATATTAGCAGTAAGACCATAAAGGCTTCCTTCTCTGAGAGAAAATAAGAAAGAAAATATAGGGGTCAGAGACAATGCAAAGATAAAAGTACAGGATTAGGATACACGGAGTCCCGGTTTCTTTGCCCTGTCAACCACTTCTGAAATAAAGTGTTCAGAAATGAACAGAGTCTGATTGGAAAAGAAGAAAATCACAGAAGTAATGCCATGTGAAAAGGCTGAATTTGAGAAATACTTTACTCTTAACATGTGAGATACCTCATAAGTATCTTATTTGCAGACTTTGGGAATAAATAACCAAGGTTTTATGGAGACCCATGGTAAGAAATACATTGAACACCATGACATAGTACACACATAAGATTTCATGAAACTGGAACAAAAGTGTTAATGAAATATGTTCTATCCTATTCTATTTCATTTTTTAAAAAAGTTCTTATTGTAACTCACTAATGGGTCTCCACCTGCAGTTTGAGAAACACTGAAGTAGATGGGAGGTGAGAGACGGGCACCTTGGGACAAAGTCTTCTTGGCAGCCTATGGGTTACACGATGAGGTGGGTTAAGAGTCAAATGAAAAGGTCTTTGAGGGTCCCTGGCACTGACCTCTCAGGAGGCCTAACCATTCTCCCTCCTGCCTTCAAGTATCTTCTCAAAAATTTCCTCCTCCAGAAAGCCATCCCAGATCACCCTCATCCAACTTCATGTACTCAAATCCCTCTCAAATGTCCCCCATTTGGGCTGTGCATGTAGGCAGCCCTTAATTTGTCTTAAGAGACATATGCATTTCAGAGTTGGCCAGGTGTACCCACAAATGATGCTGCCTGGTTGGGCTGTTTTCAGATTGCCATGGGGCACAAAACCCTTGTCTCCCAGCTTCAGACCTCTGAGAGTCTCCCTCTTGCCTAAACAGATTGCGTATGAAGGGAAGGGGAGTCTCTCCAGTCTTCTCCATGGCTCCCTCCTTCCCGCCACAAGAGCATTTCTCCCAGGAATCTTTTGAATACGTTACGTCAAAAAGAATGGGATTTGGTTACCATATTGCCCAGTTTAGCTGTTTTATATATTCAAATTCAATTTAACAAGTACATAGTGCAGGTGTATCATTTACAGTTGATTAAATATGATATTTATACTTATTCCTATAAAAAGTTGGGCACCAGGACCTTGGTGAGGATTGTAATTTCCATTATCACATTGTTCCTGGGCTAAACCAGATTCAACCTACATCATTTTACCTGCAGTACCTTTTCCAGGAATATAACCCAAGATAAATTTGAGGACTCCCTGCAGTTCCACACAGCTCTGCCATCTGCAGTGTCCTCCTGCCTTTCTGGTTCTCTGTGCTCCAAGGGTGTCTGTGGATCCTGGGAGCTCCCTGAAGGCAGAGGCCAGGGGAAGAGCCAGGTTTTGTGGGGCCCTCTTAAGAACAAGAACAAATACAAAATTAGGCCCAATGGTGATATTTCTTTAGAACTAGAAAGATCACAATAATTTATATAAGCCTTGGAAATTCAGATCCCTTCCTTAGGACACCTCTTCTTTCAGTTCACCAGAAATGCTTGCATAAAAATGCTTCCTGTTTGCAAACCAGCCTCCCCTCCTCCCCGCAAGTGAACAACCAGAAAACTTAAGCTTCATCAGCTTCACCGTGAACCTGCCTCTGGCAGGGACCCTGTGTTCTCCTTTCACTGTGGTTCCCCAGTATCCAGAATACAGGGCTCTGTGCTTGCTGAGCCCAGGCAGGAGAGATCAGAGAGTGATGGGCACACCAGGCCAGTGTGTCTCAAAGCAGGGTTCATCTAGCCAATTGAATCAGAATTACCTAGAGAGTTTGTCAAACTGTAGATTCCTGCAGAATCTGACTTTGGGGTAGGACCTGTGAGTCTGCATTTGTTCACACGCTCTAGATGATGCTTAAGCCTGAGGACCACTGCTCTGGGGCCACACTCTCTACCTAGTTCTCTGCCCACAGATGATACAATTCCCTTATCCCTTATGTGTCTTACAGGGTCTGCCACTTAGGAACCAGCAGGGTTCAAATTATGCCTGTAGATCTTAAACTCTCTGAGTCTCCATTCTCCTGTCTGTTAAATGGGGTAAGAGTCAACCCAGAGGATAAAATGAGGGAGATGTGTGAAAAGGCCTGGCATCCAATCGCAGCTCTATAAATTCCCTCCCTTGCCCCCTACCTACCAGGCAATCCGTTCTGCTCTGCTGGTCTCCACTTTCCTGCATTCTGCATTTGCTAGTCCCTGTTTGCTCTGCCAGTTTCACCTGTCCCTCCATCTGGGCTCAGCTTGAAGCTCAACTCCTCCGTAAAAGCTTTTATGAATAACCCTAACCTATAACAGCCTTTTCTTTCTGTATTTCTACGGCACTTCCTTTGCCTTGAAATGTTAAAACGTGTTTCATATAGTTCCAACTTGTCCCTCTAAGCTCCTTGAGGCCATTATACCCCACAGCAGGGGTGGAGGGTGGGGGCATGGGAGTGGTTTAGGAGGTACAATGAGAACTTAATATGTGCTTATTGAATACATGAAGGTGAGAACCCCCTCTGTGCATACAGAACACACAGACCTTCAAGCCGATTTGATAAAAGCCTCCAGGCATGGAGTTACCACCGGCTGTGCCCTTGGAGAAGACAGAGCCAGAAAGCTCTGTCCCTGTTCTCTCTGAAGCTCAGCTCACAGGAGGCATTGAGCCAAAGCCCTGGATGAAGGAAGGCAGACCAGATGCCACTCCTGGCAGGACTCCCCATCCCTTGGGCTCCACCCCACCTACTCCCCTATGGTTGCTTCTGCAGGCTCTGGTCAGAACCAGAGCCAGTAGGGTGTGGCCTGTCATGGACCTGAGCTTGTCACGTCCATTTTGAGTGGTCCAGGTTCAAGGCTCCACTAAGGCATGGGCCTCAGGCAGTTGGCTCCAGCAGGAGACACACTCTCCTTAGCACCGACCAGTGGCGGTGTCCTAGCCTTTCTAAGCCACCAGGTAGCAGCCCAGCACCCGCCTTCAGCATCCTGCTCTCCTTTCCCAGCGTTCACAACGTCCAGCCTGCAAGAGGGGCATCCCCCAAAGCCAAGCCCCTGAGTGGGCCTGCCAGTTCCTGCCTAACACCTATGGAGATTGATATCTTTGCTAAGGGCCAGGATGGAATCTTCCAGAAAGCCAGAGCTGCCCATTTCAGGGGGCAATGCTGGAAGGGCATGAGAACTGGTGGGGTTGGGGTGGATATTCCATACCATTCTTTAGGATGAGCGGTACCCGTAGCCATGGACAAATTCTAACCCACTCTGCATCCCTTAGTCCGCTGTTAACTTGGGGAAGGATAACACCACGCAAAGCAAAAATGCTACGCTTATGAGTTGCACCTGTGCTCTAAAAGCTGCTGAATTTCTCCTCCGTCCTCCTGGCCTTTACAAGGGAGTAAGAAGCAATATCAGAAGAGCCGTTCCCTTTCCCCTCTCAGATCCACGCGCTGTGCTCCCTTCCTCTTTCAGACAAGCCTTGCGTGTAAAAGCACGAGAACACCACGGCCCCAGACGCTCAAGCCTCAGCATCTGGCCCCACCCAACTCCTCCCTCTGTGTGTGTGTGTGTGTGTGTGTGTGTGTGTGTGTGTGTGTGTGTGTGTTTGTGTGTGAGAGAAAGGGGCCTCTGGCCACTCTGGAGTTAAAATGGCAGCAGGACTGGAGGGGGTGGGGGATGGCGTGGCAGGCAGACTGGGAGAAGGCGACCGGAGTGGGCTGGGGAGGTTGGGAGAGCGCCGGAGCAGCGAGCGAGAAGCCGGGGGGAGGGGCGCGCGGAGGGGCGCGAGGCGCCGCGGAGGCCTGCTCGCTGCACTTGCGAACGGGCGGAGAGCGGAAGGAGCGCACGATATCGGTCGCCAGCCTCCCGCCGGACGCGCGGGCGCGGCGCGGGTGGGAAGGTGGTTGATCTGCTGGCGCCCTAACCCGGCTCTGCCCCGGGACCACTCCCAGGAAAACTCCGCGGCAGGGAGGCGCCCGCGACCCCACCCCGGCCTGCGCGGGCGGCGCGCGGAGGGAGGGCGGACTGGTCTTCCTCAGCCCAGCCCGGGCCGGAGCGGAGCGGAGCGGTGCGCGGCGGCGCAGGCGGCGGCCGGCGGGCGGCGGCCGGGGGTGAGTGTGCGGCTCGCGACCCGGGGCGCGCGGGCTGGGGGCCGCTGGGCCGGGCGGGCGCTAGGGGAGGGGTGGGCTTCTGCCGCGACGCCCGTAAGGGAGCCGGGCACCCGGGCGGGGAGGCGGCTGCGAGGGGAGAGGGAAGGAGGGCTGGAGACTGGAAAGACGGTTGCCGACTGCGCAGCCTGGACCCGAGGAGGGGGCGCCCGGGCCTGAATCCACCGGAGAGGCCCGAACCGCCCCAAACTGTTGCTGGACAGAGCGGGGCCCTGAGATGTCGCGGAGCCGCGAGGTGGCAGAGGTTAGGGAGGGCGTGACAGGGGCGGGCTCGCCAGGGGAAGCGCTCCAGAGCCCGGGGACTTTCCCTTCCTTGGAGCTTGGGTGTCCAAGGTGGCCTTGGCGTCTGTCCGAAGTATCTGGAACCCGGAGCCTACCTCTTCCCGGGCGGCAGGGGTCTGTGCGCAGCCTGGGCTGGGACATTCGGGGTGGGGGATGGGCTGGCCTAGGGTTCAGCCTGCGGGCCCCGGGAGTGGAAGGCCAGCTCGGGGCCCACCGCGGCACCCAGCCGACGGGAAGGGCTGGCCAGCCACAGGTGGTGCGTCTGTCCTGCAGGCGAAGGGCGGCGTAGGCTCCGGCGGCCCAGCCAGCGGGGAGCCGCCGGGTGAGGGGAACCTGAGCCCCATTAGGGCTGAGCTGAGAAGCTAAAGAGGTGCGGGAGACCTGGACCCTGAGGGTGGGCCCTAGGGTTGTTGCTGTGCTCCCCCTCTGTCCTTGTCCTTCCTTCCCCATCAAAGGAACAGGAAGGAGGATGTCAGCTGGGCTTTGTGCTCTGTTTTTCAAGCTGCCGCAGCTCCGGTCTGCTGGAACCAACGCAGCTTCTAATAGGGCACCTTGCAGGGTCTGGAGGGGGTGGGCTGGGCGCAGCGCTCAGTTGCCAGAAATGGACCCGTCGGGCCCTCTACTTGAAGACCCCAGAAGGTGCGGTGGTAGAGAAAACAGACACCCCAGGTCAGGGGAGTAGAGGCGGCTCCCTGCCAGCTTGGTCATCATGGGAGATCTGGGTCTTATGCACCCTGGCAGACGGCAGGCTCCCCCTTCCCCGCCAGCTTGGGGTGGGCTCTGGCCAATGTCCTCTTCCTGAATGAGAGGTCCCTCCTTTAGGTCCCTCCTTTAGGTCTTTAAGGGACCCTCCTTAAAGGTCCCTCCAACAAGAGCACTGGGCATGGGATGGGCAGGGCTGTGTACAGGGCACTGAGGCCCCCTTGCCTGTGGGCCCTGATGTTATTAGAAAAAAAGTCACGTGTGGGTGGCCTGACCCACTTTCCTGGCTGGCCAGGTGTCCTTATGGGGAGAAGACGGAAAGAGAGCACAGCTAGGGGTCTGAGCCTTCTAGACCAGTTTCCTTCCCCTTGGCTCACACTGAGTCTCCTCCTTCCCGTGCGGGGTGGGAAGGAGGTGTCCCTCTAGACCTGGGACGAGACCTCATTATTTGGAAAGGATGGAACTAAAGGCCTCAGGCTTCAGGGATTGAGACCTGTCCAGGGTCTGGCAGACACCTGGCATCTAGGAACACCCCCAAATCTACAGCCTCCCCCTGCACAGCCCAACCCAAAGAAGACACTGAATGGCAGGGGGAACTCAGAGGTCTGCTAAGACGAATTCCACCCAGGCTGAGACAGCAGGTTTCCTCTGTAACTATCCACCATTCCTCTCCACTCCCCATTCTTTATTTCCTGTGTCTCCCCCCCTCCTTCCTCCTCCTCTCTTTCTCCTTCACTCTTCACTTCCCCCTCAAGCATCTCTTCCTCTCCCTTTTCCCTCAGACTGCTCTCACTCTTCTCTCACTCTCGTCCTCTCCCCAGACTTCTCCCTCCCTCCTTTCCAGGTCTGTCTCCACCTTTGCCCGGTCTCTTCTATAAACTGCTGCTTCAACCTCAAGCCAGGGGTGTGCACTTGGCTCCTGGCTCCCGAGCATCCTGATGGTGGGCACACATGCACTGTTAGCTTTGCTGTACCCCCTTTGCAGAGGAGGAGCCTGGGTGGAGGGCCTGGCAGCTGCATTCCCCCTGCATGACTCCTGTACCTTACCACTTGCCCCTCCTACCTACCCTCTTTTTTTATTATTATTATTAGAAAGGGGAAAGGAAATCCATTGCTTTTAAAAAAAATTCATTCATTCAACAATTTATTGAGCACCTACTCTGTGCTTAGCACTATTTTAGGAGCTGAGGATACAGCAATTAAACAAACCTTTATAGCTCAGGGCAGAACCAAAGTTGTATCTGGACTTCCCAGCTGATTAGGTCTGTGCTCACCAGGCTGTTTCAAAGACCCACTACTTGTGGGGTCAGTGGGGGTGCGTGTGAACAATCCTAGTAAATTGTCATCTTTATTATACTGAGCGACCTCTAACATGACAGGCCCATCTTCTTACAGTAAACCAGGTACTGCAAAGCTTACAGACCCAGGGTCATCCTGTCCTTAAGACATTTCTGACCTCAAAGGATGGACCAGTTCATATCTTACCATTTATCTGGGAGGGCTGAGTAGAAGGCCAGATGGACAAGGGAGAAAGAAACATATTTGTTACTGAGTACCTATAAGCACCAGTCTGTCAGGAGCTTTACAGAAGTTATCTCATTCAATCCTCCTAATAATCTTCTAAATTCTGGATTATCATCTGCTTTATAGCTGAGGAAATTGAGGACCAGAGAGGCTAAACCACTTGTCCCAGGTCACAGAGGTCTCCGTATTGAAATCACTGATTATCTGCAGTTCACCTGACCCCTGTGTCTGTGACATCTGGTAACTTATACAGTTATCTGAAGATTACATTTTAACCAAATTTTTCAGGAGCATGCCTTGTCTCCTCAGAATATTAAAATATATAAGGATTTGATGAATGGTTGCATGAATAAGCTTTCTCATGGGAACCGGGAAGGCTTCCTGGAGGAGTTGGGACCCTGGGAGAGGAGGCAGGGTGGGCAGTGGATCTTCTTGATCCCACACAGGTCTGTGACAAACTAGGCAGGCAGTCTCTCTCTCTCTCTCACACACACACACACACACGCAGACACACACACACACACACACACACAGCATCTAAGTAGAGTTGATGAGAAATTGCCGTTTCCATTCAGGGTCAGTGTGTAGGAGCTTGGTCCATGGCCAGTCTAATGAGTCAACGTCATTGGTGTTCTCAGCCTCCTTGGGCAAGTCTGGATTCTAGAAAAGCTCCAAGGCAAAGAATGGGGGTGGGAGGCTTTCAAGCCTGCAAGAACTACAGAGAAGGACAGGGATAATGGATGGAGGCTGGGTGGGACAGGAAAGGGGGAGAGTGACCTAGGAACAGACAAAGGCAGGAGATAAACAGAAACAAAAACCAGAAGGCAGGAGACACGCACGAAAAGGCACAACGGGCAGGACAGACAGCAGTGTGCGGTGGGATGGCTAAGAGAGGGTGAACAAGAAGGATGCCTTTATGTGATACTTTCCGGAGGGCCTTGGTCTCTCTGTCCCGCAGCATAGAGGCTGGAACATTCAACCATGTTAGCCTCATGCAGGCGTGTGCTTACTCAGTCAGCCTGTCTTTTCTAAGTACCTACTGTGCGTTCAACCCTGTGCTAGGTGCTAGGGACAGAGACAAATCAGGTGTTGCCCCTGCCTTCTAGGAGTCGACAGTAAGAGTACAGATTCTAGAGCCACACGGCTGCGGCTCAGATCCACCCCTTCTAGCCGGGTGACGTTGGGCAGGTTATGTAATGTCTGTGTGCCTCGGTTTCCTCATCTATGAATGGGATAATACTAGTACCTACTTCATAGAGGAGTTGTGACGATAAAATGAGTTCATACATGCACTGAGTTTAGTAAGTGCCAGATAACTATTCTTAAATGGGGGAGTCAGTCTTACCATAATGAAACAAGTGCTATAATATAGGGATAAGCAGATAAAGAGGTGACTGACTCTGTCGGCAGATGAGGAAACGGTCATCAAAGGACATGATATTGGGGCAAGCCTTGAAAAGGAGTCAATCAGGCAGAGATGGTAGGCCTGGAAACCCTGGGGCCCAGGAATTGTCTGTGGAAAGGGGCTGTGTCGTGTGTGTGTTGCCTTCCATAGATAGTAGGAGCATCTCGGACACATCCTACCTCAGCCTCTTTGTTCCCGGTGCTCAGAGCTGAGCTTCCAGTGCGGCTGGCAGGTCGCCCAGAACATCCCCACACTCTCCAGCCTAAAACATTTGGCCTTTGGGCAGGGGACCTGGTACATCCCTGCTGGGATTTGGTCTCATGACCTTGGCCTCCTAAATGTTCTAAGCCAGCATTGAGCAGTCTCTGCTCCATACCCAGAGCTGCCATGGCCCTTGTCCTCTGGCTTCTTGCGCTTCCTGGGGACCCAAGAGAAACCTTGGCCTGAGGGACCTGCCTTTTAGGAGGTGAGTTGACCCAGGCTTGGTTTAGAATTCAGTTTCTCTCTGTACATTTCTTCCACCCACACCTTCCCTGCTGCTCAGCATGCCATGGTCTTGAAGTGAATTACAAGACGAAGAGCAGGCAGAGGGTTCCTGGGGCACTAACTGTTCTTCAGCCTCCACCTTGCACAGTGTAATGGCACTAATTATAGCAGCTGGCATTTACTGAGCACTTACCATGTGCCAGGCACTGTCTATGTGCTTTACCTACATTTTCCCATTAAGTCCTCAAAAAATACCCTGTTAGGTAGGTCCTCTTATTATCTCTAATTTAAACATGAGGAAACTGAGACTCAGAGAGGTTCAGTAACTTGCTCAAGGATGTGTAGCTAGAAAAAAACCAAGGGAGGACTTAACCTTTCTGACCGGTGGGCTCCTCTCCTTAACGCCCCCAGAATCCAGTGTCCCTTGGAGGGTGCTCTGGGGGCATCCTGCCCATTCTCCTCGCCCCCTACAGTAAGAAGCTCCCCAAGTCCTGTCCAAGCCAGGGGCTGCCTGTCCCACTTTTGGGACCTTCAGAGAGGGTTTCCCTTCTTTTTCCTCCCAGAGGTCACAGCTCCTGGAGAACCAACATTGTTTTCTCTGCCTCAGCTAAATGCCTTGGAGGCCACATGGAGCTAGTGGCCTCAGAGAAGCTGGACCCTAAGAGTCGGTCCCCAGGGCCGCAGTAGTGGGAACCAATGCACAAGTGACTTCTGGGAGATGTCTTCTCCCGGTGACTGATGTCCCAGTGACTTCTGGGTGGGTGGGCTGCAGACCGCAGATGAGGCGGAGGGAGGTGGGGAAAGCTTGAGATTAGCACTGTCAGTGGGGTGTCTCTAACAAGGGAGAATCCTGTGTCTTGGGAAGAGCAAGTACAATTGTTCCTATTTACAAACATCTCACGGGGCAGATCCTTCCAGCACAGGTCCCCCAGGAAAGGCGGGTCTGTCTTCCCTCATTCTATGGGGCGGGGGGGGGGGGGGGGGGGGGGTGGGAGGGCGGGGAGGTAGAGGGAGGAACGGGGCGGGGAGAGAAGAAAGTCAGGGAAGGTCGTGTTCCTTTACAAAGCGTTCTCAGAATGAGCATCAGAGGCAGGTGACGAAAGTGTCTGTCTTTGGCCTGGGAGGGCAGGGGTTGTAATGCCCAGGAGATGGAGAGACCACAGAGGGCTGGCTGTCGGGCACGCTAGGAACCTAAAAGCTGTGCACACGGAGGGGAAGGACTTGACATGTTACCTTGCCTGGCGGTCACCCCTGCCCCCTCACCTTCTACTTCTTGGATAGAACTCCCAATGGGATGAAGGTCACTGGGGCTCACACAGCTCCAGGCCTCCGAACCTCAAAGTATTTCCCCAGAGCTGGCCCAGGGGTGAAATGGTGGAATCCCACATCTAGGGTGAACCTACAGAATTTCCTGTCCGTTGCCCATCTCTGAGCACAACTGTGCCTTGGCCATCTCAGACCCAGGGTGGGGCTGGGGTCTTTTCATTCATCAAGTATTTATGAAGCATCTGTGCCAGGCACTGGGCATATAGATAACAATGAGCAACCAGAGATCTCTAGAGCTTATACCATATTGTCTGAGGATAGAGTAAATAGTGCCATTGACCCTTGAACAACACGGGTTTCAACTGCGTGGGGTTTTTTTTCCAGTAGTAAATATTACAGCACTACATGACATTTGGTTTGATCTGTGCATACGGAGGAACCGCAAATATAGCGGGCCGACTGTAAATTATATGCAGATTTTCAGCTGTGCAGAGAGAGGGTCAGTGCCCCGTTCCCCAACATCGTTCGAGTGTCAACTGTGTATTAGAAAGTGGCAAGTGCTAAAAAGAAAAATAAAGCCAGGAAGGGGGATAAGAGTGCATTGTTAGGAAGAGGAGACTTTGTAGCTTTGTACAGGGCAACCTCGCTGAGAAGATGACATGAGTAAAGATGAAGTGGAGGCAGATGGTAAGGGCACGCCTGGCAGAGGAAACTGCAGGTGCAAGGGCTCAGAGGCAGGGCTGTGCCTGGTGGGTTTGAGGAGGCCAGATCTTGGAGAGCCTGGAGCTGGGGTGAGGAGTTTGTTTCCTCAGAGTAAGATGAGGCTTTGCAGGGTTTAGGGCAGGGGTGATATGATCTGACCTTTTAAAACCCCAAGGTTTGGGCCATCCATTTCTGCGTTTTACTTAGGTGGCTGGTCAAGAAGTTTTCCAGGCATTGAAGCTAATTTAGTCAATCAGTATTGACCCACCAAGTCCTCACATGATGGGCACTGCCTCCTAGGCAGTGGGGGGGTGTGGGGGTGGATAGGGGGGAATAAAAAGAAGCATAAGACACACTCGTTACTGGTAAGGAAACCTACCAATCAGCTGGAAAGGCAAAACTTATACTCACAAGAAATAAGGAGGGAATAATACCAGACAGTATTTAAAACCAAGTGCTAAACTGTGTGATTTAGACTATAAATGTTATCAGAACTGTGAGCTCTGTGTGGGAGTATATAGGGAACGTTTCCCCGAGGAGGTGCAGCTGATCTGGGCCTTGAAAACCGGGTGGGGTTTGGATCTGCAGAGGGGAGGATTCTCAGGAGGGGATCTTGTGGGTGTGGGGAAGGGTGGCCAGGCCAGGGGAGGGCACGTGGGTGGGAGTAAGGCAGCAGGAGCGTAAGCTGCCGAGGGCAGACACTTTGTCTCTGGAGCAGCCCCTTCCCCATCACCCAGGTTTCTCGTGTCCCCTTTATCCTCTCAGGAAACAGGAGAGCAGCCCTGTAGAGAATGGAAACCGTAGGCCAGTACTCTGGGCCTCTCGTTTGCAGAGCTAGCTGATCTCTGTCCCTTGAAGCCCTCTTGCTCTTCTCAGGTCCCATTTCCAGCTCTTGAGTTGTTTTCGTAGATGTGCTCTCTTCTAATCTGATGCCATCCACCAGCCCCCACTCAGCCCCCTGTTGTCCGGGGCTCAGTTCTCTGGAATCCCCTTGAGCTCCATTTTTCTACCCTGTCTGCAGCCAGCTTCTCTTCTCCCTTCCTCTCACTGCCTGAGCTCCTCTTTGGTAGGTTACTCCTAGAACATTCCAATTAGTTTCGTGTATGGCAAAATGGAAGTGAAATTCTGCCCAAAAGAGCATCCATCCCCCCATGAGGGGTGATTCTCTCTTTCCCCTAGAGAGGCCGCCTGGGTCCTGGGGGTTGGGCTTCCTTCTGGAGTGTGGAGAGAGACTGCCCTGAGGTAGAGTGGGAGCATTGGTGGCGCCGTCCCGGCCCCCAGCCAGAGAGCCGGAGCCAAGAGTCACAAGGGCTAAGTGTTCTGCTCCACGGTCTGCTCTCCCTCCGCTGGGCCCTCAGCAGCCGGAGGAAGGAAGGCCCACCAAGCTCTATCCCCGAGGCTCCCCGGCACAGCCACCTCCACGATGCAGGCCTGAGCCTGGGGCTTGCCTGCAATCCAGAGGAGCTAGAATCAGAGCTGGTTAGAGTCCCTCCTGTAACCATACGCCCTTGGGCGGTTTCTTAGGTTCTCTGAGCCTCAGTTTCCTCACCTATACATCTGGGTTAATAGCACTCACTTCATAGGGTTGCTAATGATAAGAGCTAAGTTATTGAGTGCTTATGATGTGCCAAAAGCGTTACTGCATTTATCTCACTTAATCCACAGAGCACTGTGGAGTAGATGTTATTTTCCCCCATTTTACCATTGAGGAAACCAAAGCTGAGAAACATTAAGTAACTTGCCCGAGGCCAGCAAGTGGCAGAGTCAGAATTCAGCCCCACGTCTCTCTGACTCGAGCCCCTGTTCTCAACCACCGCGTTAAACGAGCTAATCTACGTACAGTGCCTGCTACAAAGTAGAAGCTCAGTAAATGTTAGTTCCCTTTCTCTTCAGTCTCCCCAGGGCCGCACCTCCAAAGAATAGCTCTCCCCTCCTGCATCACATTTCTTCTCCAGGATCCCTTGGGACGTATGATAGAAGTAGGAATGGGAATGGTTTATACCAAGGGGGAAAAAAGGGCTGAGAGAGGGTGAGTAATTTGCATAAAATCATAAAACACTAGGGCTGTGATTAATACCTAGGGCACCTTTCTCATAAGAATCTGGTTATTCAACCCCACTGGGTTCCAGGCAGTCAGCAGAGAGTATCTTGCAGGGGTGAGAACAGAGGTTATGTTATGTGGGAGGAGAACGTGAGGCCACCATCTCCCCCAGGGGCAAGTGTTGATCACTGTGGGCCTAGAAATGTGCTAGCAGGAGGATTCTAAAACCTGTGCCTTCTGAACTTGGGTACTGTTTCTGGAGTTTATTACAAATAATCTGGGGGCTCCTCTGGATGGATTTAGGAAGGGACAGTGTTGAAGGTCACGATGTGGGAAGAAGGGCCACTGTCTCAATTTTCTTTTACTGTCAAATCAATACACCTTTTGCACCAGGTGCAGTGCCAATGGATGGGGACGGGTAATGGGGAGCCAAGGAAAACAAGGACGTGGCCTCAGGGATCCCCAGTCTGATGGGGGAAGATCATTCACATGCATGCATGGACACACATGCACACAGCTAGCTCCATCTGACCTTACCTGGCAGCAAAAACAAGAACAGATGACTGCAGGGTAATCTGAATATATGGGTACAGAGGGAGGGGAGAGGAGAAAATTGAGACTGGCGGGTTCTCCACAACAGCCCTCATGCTTTCCTCCCTGGAGACCTCTTTTCTGGTGGACACAGAGACCCACCTCTCTGCACACCACACCAGGACAGCCTAAGCCTGCCGGCATTCACACTCAATGGGCAGACCCCAGAGTTCCTCTGAATTTCCTTGTGAGGATCCTCCAGGGAGGAAAGGAGGAGTCCAGGCCATAGCATTTAAAACTGATGGCAACTGAGTCCTCTGGTCATGTAGCTTTCAAACATTTCTAGAAATTGATCCATATTTCAAGGCAAAGCTATATGTGTGGTAGGCAGAATAACGGCCTCCCAAAGAAGCTCACCTCCTAATCCCCAGAACTTGTAAATTTGTTATGTTAACAGGGCAAAGGGAATTAAGGTTGCGAATCAGCTGACCTTAAAATAAAGAGATTATCCTGGATTATCCAGCTGGGCCCAGTGTAATCACAAAAGTCCTGTAAATGTAGAAGAGGGAGGCAGAATTCTGTCAGCATCAGAGTGATGAGAAAGACCCGACTGGCCGTTGCTGGTTTGAAGATGGAAGGGGCTGTGAGCCAAGGAGTGCGGCAGCCTCTAGAAGCTGCAAGAGGCAGGGAAACAGATTCTCCCTTGGCGTCTCCACGGAGGAACACGCACCTGCTAACACCTTGATTTTAGCCCAGTGAGACCCATTTTGGACTTCTGACCTTTCAAACTGTAGATAATAAATTTATGTTGCTTTAAGCCAGTAAATTTGTGGTAGTATGTTACCTCAACAACAGGAAATTAATACAGGGTGCTGTAGATGAAGCAAAGCCAGCGGACCAGAACCCCACTACTCGGCCTCCTCCTGACCCGTGATCCTGGAGGAATCGCTTTCAGAACTCCGAGGCTCTGAAGAACCAGTTTGAAATACACTGTGTCTGAAACACAATCTGGTTATTTTCGCCACGGTGAAACCGAGGCCCAGAGAGAAGTGGCTTTGTCAGAGGTCACACTGAACTGGTAGACTCAGTCCAGGGCCTGCTCCTGTCCTGTCAGAGATCTCGGGTGCTTACCCGCGTTCGTTCTCTCACCCGCTTATCCGTGTGCAGCAGATATGTGGGTGCTTTTACCTGCGAAGAGCTGGGTGCCGTGCTCGGCACTGGGCAGGAGCACGAGTGAGTTTCACGTTCAGGAATATGGGAGAAAGTGATTGAGTGCTGGGCCTGCCCTCAGCCCCTCACTGAGGGGCTTCTTCCTCTAGACATAGGCCAGCAGCTCAGGTTGCTCAAGGCTGTCAGCCTCCCTCACCCTGGGGCTGGTCCCCAGGTGGGCTTGGTCATAGCCACCTCCTCTGGGCAGAGATGCAGTTCTATGAAGGGAGGGGGCTTGGCCCGCTGGCCCTGCTGCACCTGCCCTCTTGCAGCACACAGGGCCTTGGGGGAGCGGGGAGCGGAGGTGGCAGAGCCCGGTGCCCCACCTGAAGTCAGCACTCCGCTAGTGCCTTATCTCCCCTCTGCCAGGCGTTTTGGCCTACCCAGCTCTCCCCCACAGCACACCTGAGCCACTGGCCAGCCCCCAGGGCTGCCATCTCCGGGTGTTGGTCTCCATGGCAACCCCACATTTGCTGCTCTGGTTTCTAATGACTTATTGGCATGTGTGGTAATTTGCAGAGCTTGGCAGGCAGAGCTAGGGGAGCTAGTGGGGGGAGGGCGGGGGAAGTGAGGGGGGCTTGGCAGTGGGGAGGACGTTCAAGTTTGGGATGGTGATAGAGGCACCCTTTTCTTCCCTCCCCACCCTTCCTATTCCCTGCTGATTAATATCTGCAGTATAGAAGCTGCTTCAGGTCCAGGGCCTCCCCTCTCTGAGGAGCATCAGCTCTCTCCAGGCCCCTGAGTTGGAGACAGATGGACAGACAGATGTCGAGCACAGCTGCCCACCTGTCAGGCAGCAGCGGGCAGGCGTGGGGGGCTGACAGCCGTGTTCATCCGTGCAGGTCAGACCACTCGTGTTTTCTGACGTCTCCTGCTTGCTCCCCGGGCCCTGAGAACGAGGGTCTCTGCTGGGCCCAGTAGTCTCCCCACCTTGTGGGGAGCGGACAGGGGTGGTATATCCACAGGACAGGTCTTTGCCACGTCTTGGCCTCTCACACGCTCAGAGAACCAAGCTAGGCGGTGGCTGAGCGGGATGCCAGATTGCATAGGCAGTGGGTGAGCCAGCCAAGCAATCAAAGGCGGAGAGATGAGCGAGGCCCTGACCCTCTCCACTTCTCTTCAGCAAAGCTTACCCAACCTCAAAACCACTTTCCCAGGACAAGGCAGCGGGGAGCCTCGCCTGTGTGCCACGCAGGCTTCCACACTTCACTGCCTCCTCCTTCGCTTCCGTCTCCATCCTGGTCTCGTGTTTAGGCAGAGACGCAGCCTGGTGTGCTGAAAAAGAGCCCCTTCTTTAAAGCTAGATACATCTCGGTTAGAATCCTGGCGCCGCTGTCTACCACTTCTTTGACCTTGGACATGTCTCTTAACCTCTCTTTGAGCCTCAGTTTGCTTATCTGTAAAATGGGATTTACATACCCATTTCACAGGGTTGTGGAAGTGAAACCAGCTCACACTTCAATACTTGGCATATAGTAGGCACCAATAAATATTAAAGAAATTGAAAAATAATCTTTTATCTACTCCAATAAATAGGAGCAAAGTGATCAATAATTCTAAAAATTCTGGTGGGCTTGGTAGGGTTTTCTTTTTCTAAGTATTCGAGAATAGTCTTCATTTATTCAGTAAATATTTGCTGAGTATCTACTGTGTACAGAGTACTGGGCCAGGTGCCGGCCTTTCCTAATATTTTATGATTAGGGTGCAGTTAGGTTGCCTGTGCATTCTCTAAGCATATAGCATCTGACAGGAGGTGGAGGGGGAGGCTAGGGAGGGTAGTGGCAGAGAGAGGGTGGCCCAAGGTCAGCCACATAGTGGATCTTCCATGGATGTCTGAGAAGTGGCTGGCCCCAAGAGAAAGGTCAGCATTGTGAAGGCTCTGTCTGGGTCATGTGCAATGAGACATTCTGCCTGACTCCTCAGAAATGGTGAGTCTGTTTTTAGAACTGGAAAGTGGATGAAGTGCCCCTCCACTTTCATAAGCTGCTGCTGAGGCTTCAGGGGGCTGCCAGCGACCACCCAGCCACCAGACGGAAGAGGAACAAATGCACCTGCCCCTCACCTGGGCAGCTGAGCGGATCACAGCTCGCTCAGCTGGTGCTGGGAGGGAGGCGAGGAGAGCAAGAGGGAGCTGGGAACTTGGCTTCCGTCTCTGCCAGCAGATGGACTTCTGCCTGCAGCAGGAGTCTGTCTGTTCTTCTATCAGCCTCCCCGCAGCCTCTTCCAAGACCGAGTGCCAGAGATGCGCAAACAGAACGTCAGAGACGGCTGGGGCCCTGGAGAGTATCTGGCCCACGCTACCCCGCCCTCTTGTTCACAATATAGCACACAGACACAATGATAGCGGCTCTGGGACTCTGACTGACCTGAGGGCTAAGGGGGGGGGTCAATGTCTCAGTACACCTGTAACCCATCTGTGGCACCCTAACATCGATTGGGGAGCTTTAGGTTAGCCAGTTCCCCCAACCTATCTTTACTGATGCCAAATCTGAGGCCCAGGGAGGGGAAAGGACTCGCCCAAGGTCACACAGCATGTAAGTGTCATCAGGACTAAATATACATTTCCGAACTTCTGACCATGCGCTATATCTATTACCTCTTCTCAAGACTCCTTCCACTTTCTTTTCTGACCTTTCACTCTGGAGAATATACTTAAGGTGCAAGGGAATGTAATTTCTCTAAGAGACCATTATTCCCCTAATCTCATAAAAGTCAGGCTGCATTTCTGCTTCCCCCTTATCACCAACCACCCTCTTGTTCAGTGAAGCCTTTGGCATCTGCCCATAGACATCCTTCCCTTTCCAAGTCTGTCCATTGTTTTGGGGGAGATCAGTGACTAGATGGGCAACTCACTCTACCCCCAGACCCATCAGCCCCTTCACCAGCTTCCCGGCCTCAGCCACTCACTCCCAAGGTCACACCCTAGATCTTGCCATCACCTGGAAATCACCTAATAAAGCACCCTGCTTTCTGGTCACCACCTCCTGGTTCCCCAGCTTGTTATCTCAGACTCCCACACAGCCGTTTTTTAACCTCTTTGAGACCCTTGGTCCATATGGACGTAGGTCCATTGGGACCTATGTTCTAGATCCTTTGGTCCATTGGCATCTCTACTTTCTTGCCATCCGTGACCTTCCTCTGACTTCTCTGAGTCCAGATAAATTCCATGTTCCATCACTTTAAGAACTCTCCTGCCAATATCCTAAACTCTCCTGACCCTCCGTCTTTATTGCCCAGTCTGGCAAAATCCCAGTTCCAGATTAATCACTCTGCTGCTTTCTGCCTGCATCCAGACCACAAGCCTGCTAGAAAAAGACAAAATGAGGCAGGTTGGGACCTCTAAAAATTCACCATCACCAACCCAGCTTATTCTTCAGAAGTGCCTGGTGTTCCTACCACCTTCCTGTGGTTATCTCCCTCCTGACTCTCCACAATGACTGTTTCACACCTCCCTCCCAAAACTCTACCTACGCCCTCACTCTCAGCCGAGGACCTCACCTCCTACTTCACAGAGAAATCGAAGCCATCGGGAAAACACCCTCAACTCGTTTTGCCAAAGCCTCAGGCCCAGCTGCCTGTGCACCAGTCGTCTCCCCCTTCCCTCCTGTCTGAGCAGAGGAGGCAGCACTTCCATTGCAGCCCAGTTCTTCCTCCACTTGTGTTCCAGATCCTGTCCTCTGGTCTCCTCAGGAACATCCTTCCCGCCACACTCAAGCTTCTCCCATCTTCAGCAACAGCAGAGACCTTCCTCAAGTCCAACTCCACCGCCTGCCGCCTTATCTCCTTTCTTCTTAGGGGCCAGATTTCTTGAAAGAGCTGGCTCTACTAGCTGTCTTCGTTTCTGCACCTCCCACTCCTTCCTCTGCCCCACTTCAGTCTGGCCTCCTCCCCCCATCGCTCTACTGAAACAGCTTTCCATATCACTAAGTGCAGGAAACATTTTTTAGTTCTCAGAAGCATTTTTTTACTCCTTTCTGACACTTCTTTTCCCTTGGCTTCTCTGACCCCATATTCCTGGCTCTTCTGGTTATTCCAAGTCTTCTTGGCTGACTCATCCTTCCCTTCTCTATCTTTAAACATTGGCATTGCTTATGGTCTGGTTCAAGGAGTTCTCTTCTGACTGCATAGCTGTCCCTAAGCCATCTCATGAAAGGCTTCTGTTATCAGCCACGTGCAGGTGACACCCAGAAGTACATCTCTAGCCTGCGTCTTTCCCTCTGAGTTCCATATCCTTATGTCCACCTGCCTAGTTGGCTAAGTTGGGAGTCTCAAGAAACTTCAGACTTGGCATATCTAAAGACACAGTCATGATTCTCCTAATCTTCCACTGCCTCTCTACCCGCTGCCTGATCCCCCTTCAGCATTGCCTGGTTTTTGAATGGTACCACCTCAAGCCAGTTCTGTGTACAGGAGTCGTCAACTCTTCCCCTTACCCCCTTATAACCAGTCCATGCCCAGGTCCTGTCTGATCTCTGGAACAGCATCCATGTCCATCCACTCCTTCCCATCCTCACAGCCTCCACTTCAGGCTGCCCTTACCTCTCGCCTGCGCCCTGGAATCCCTTTCTAGTTTGGGTGTCTACATCTGCCCTTGCCAATTCAGTCTCCAAATAGCTGCTAGAATGCTCTTTTTTTTTTCCTAAGTGTTTTTATTATTTATTTTTTTGGCTGCATTGGGTCTTCGTTGCTGCACGCGGGCTTTCTCTAGTGGCGAGCAGGGGCTACTGTTCGTTGTGGTGCGCGGGCTTCTTCTTGTGGTGGCTTCTCTCGTTGTGGAGCGTGGGCACGCGGGCTTCAGTAGTTGCAGCACGCTGGCTCAGTAGTTGTGGCACATGGGCTTAGTTGGTCCGTGGCATGTGGGATCTTCCCAGACCAAGGATGGAACCCATGTCCCCTGCATTGGCAGGCGTATTCTTAACCACTGCACCACCAGGGAAGTCCCTAGAATGATCTTTTAAGGACACAAATCTGATCTGGTCACAGTCTCCCATACTCTCAAAACTCTTCGATGATTCCCAGTGTGCCCACCACTGTCATGCTCTACACTCTACACATTGGCTTCTTACCATTCTTTGCTAAGCTCTTTGCCTCATGGTTTTCACACATGCTGTTCCCTGTCCCTTAATCACTCTTCGTATTCCATATTTCTCCCTCAATTCTAGTTAGCTTTCAGATCTCAACTCAAATAACCCTTCTTTAAAAAAGCTTCCCCAGGGTACCTCCAGAATTTTATCAGCCCCCTGTTAAACACTCTCATAATGCCCTATATGCTTCCTTCATAACACACATCATGATATATAATTATATAATTGGGTGTGCTTATTAGATAAATGTCCATCTCTGCCACTAGACTGTGACCCCATGAGGGCAGAGACACTGTCTGTTTAGTTCACTGTTGTAACACTGGCACAGATTAGGCATTCAAAACTTATTTGGGGAGTGAATTAATTAGTGAAACGTCTTTAAATACAAAAAGGATCTCGTCTCGGCTTCCCTGGTGGCGCCGTGGTTGAGAGTCCGCCTGCCGATGCAGGGGACACGGGTTCGTGCCCCGGTCCGGGAAGATCCCACATGACGCAGAGCGGCTAGGCCCGTGAGCCATGGCCGCTGAGCCTGCGTGTCCGGAGCCTGTGCTCCGCAACGGGAGAGGCCACAACAGTGAGAGGCCCACGTACCGCAAAAAAAAAGAAAAAGATCTCATGGAAAAAGCTGAGAGTGTGACCAGATGACTGCTGCCTTGCCTGTGTTCTGCAGTAGAAGGAAGCAGGGCTGCTTCTTCTCTCTCCTTTCCTTTCCCTTCACTGTCCTTCCCCAGCTAAAGACTTTGCCCAGCTTCAAAGGAGATTTACTCTGATTTTCCAGTCAGAGGTGTAGACTCCTCTTTACCAGTAGTTCTTTCAGAAACAATAGCAATAATTTTTCGCAACCTACAAAGCTCTTTCACATATATCATGGTGTTTTGATTTTTTTTAATGTCCTTTGAGCCACCCTTATGAGGAAGCTGGGGTTTGTGTTATGATCGCTTGGGGGAAGCTTGGGGGAAACTACTGCTCAGAAAGGTTTAATGGCTTGCTTGCAGCCACGGGACTGGTCAACAAAGAGTTAAGCTCAAACCTGGTGCTTGTGGCCCCACTTCTGTGCTTCTCTGCACCATTGCATATACATGCTTGTAGAAAAGAGGCTGCCCCAAGTTCTGGATTATCCACAGTAGTGGAAGGAGGAGTGGTACAAAAGAAAAAGAAAAAAAAGCAAAAAACCCTACATGGGGTGGGAAGGAGGAGGTGGGTGGAACGTGATGTGCAGTTTGGTTTGTGTAGATATACCTCCTGTGCGGTTAAGGCCGGTCTACGTGGGCTCTGCAGAGCCTGCACTGGGCCTCTTGCTTTTCTCAGATACTTAGAGTCCCTCATTCTGTGCCAGGACAGAGTGACAGATCAGGCTCTCTGGGTCCCAGGAGCAGGAGGGCCTGGAGAATCCAGAGGAAAGAACGAGGGTGGTTGAGGAGGGTGTCGGACAGTGGCCCCTCACCCTCACCTCCGGACGGAGGATGCCTGGGCTCTTGGGGCATACACAGCCTCCCTGGAGTGGCTTCTGCCTATTTTGCAGCCTCTCACCCTACCACTCTCTGCCTTCTAAATACCCAAGTAAAATCAACTGCCTCTTGGCCTTCGCATGCTGCTCCACACCGGTAAGCTTTGCTCGACTGTTCCTTCTGCCTGGGTGCCCTTCATACACTCCTCACCTGGTTGACTCTCCCTGTACTTCTTTCCTGACATCTTTCCCAGGAAGCCTTCCCCAAAGCCCAGAGACCTCCTCCCATGTACTGAGCACACTCAGCATGCCGTATTAAACATGTCTTTGCTGCATCTTCCTATCATGCTGGATTGGAAGCTCCTTGAGAACACAGACAGTGACTTACTCACATCGCTGCTCCCAGTGCCTGGCAGGTAGTAGTAACAACACCAACAGCATGTAATGAAGGCTTGCTGTGTGCTAGATATGTTAAGTGCTTTATATTAATTCACTGAGCCTTAAGAATGAGCTCATCTTGTAGGTACTATATACCCTATTTTTAGAAAGCCTTTTTGTTTCGAAATAAGTATAGTTTCACTGGAAGTGCAAAGAAATGTAAAGGGAAGTCCCGAGTACCCTTCATCCAGCCTCCCCCAACATGCACGTCTTATGAAGCTATGGTTCAATATCAAAACCAGGAAACGGTTGTTGATAAATTCATAGAGCTTATCCAGATTTCATTTGTTTGTGTGTGTGTGTAGCTTTGTGTAACCACCACCACCATCAAGATACTTAACTGCACCATCACAAGGCTCCCTGGTGCTAACCTTCATAGCTACACACCCCCATCCCTAGCTCCTGGCAACCTCTAATCTGCCCTCCATCTCCATGATCATGTTATTTCACAGGTGTTATATAAATGGGACCATACAATCTATGTCTTTTGCTGTTGGCTGCTTCTCTATCAGCACAGTTTCCTTGAGATTCATTCACGTTGCCCCCCGTCTCAGCACTCTGTTCCCCTTCGTTGATGAGTAGTGTCCCCTGATAGGGCTGTGCCACAGTTTAACTAGTTACCCACTGAGGCACGTTTGCATTACTTCATTTTCAAGTGAGGAGACTAACTTGCCCAAGGTCACACGACTAGTGGTTGGCATTTAATAAGTGTTTAGTAATAGGCACCTAACCGATTTGTTTGTTGTACTGAGCTCAACTGATGGCACTTCATGCTCTTAGTGCCCAGCCTAGTGTTTGACACACAGTAGGTGCTCAGGAATGTTTGCCAGAGAGGATGTGGATGAGATAGCATTTGTAGCAGTACATTTTTTTTTTTTTACATAGGTAGCAGTAATGTCTAACTTGTCCCTGCGCCTAGACATTCACAAGAGAGAAACACATCCCTCTTGATATCTTACATAACTGCACTTTCAGTTTTACTTGGAATATCAGAAGAGGAAAATCGGGGCAGTAAATACGATCACATACAGAGGCTGGCATTTTATTGCCTAAAATGCCCAAAGCGATTGGTTCCAAATTACTATATGCCATGTTTGCATGGTGTTTTGCATCTAATTTGCAGGTTGCTCATTTTAGCACAATGCAGAGAAGCCCTTCCAGCTCCTGCTTCTTGTCACCACCACCCTCTCAGCTGCTCCAGGCAGGCTGTGCTGGTGCAGGCTGCACAGACCATGGGTTGGGTCCAGAAAGTGCCCGCCCTAAGCCAAGAGGGCCACCAGGGCGTTTTTGCCTGTAGAAGAGGAGCTGAGTTCTTGCCACTCGGCAGGGGCCTCGGGAGGTTTAATTAAGGAGGATTTGTGGAGCAGTTGGAATCCTCAACCTCAGGTGTGGAGCCAAGTGCGATTAAGTGACTGGAAAGGCCCCACGAGCTATAACTGGTCTCCATCCCGGGCACCGCACCCCGGGGACGGCTTGCTCGAGCCCCTGTGCCATCCCTCTGTCTGTAGAGGTGAGGTGGCAAGAGAGCTAGCCTCAGCCTCCAGGGACACAGTGGGGACAAGTGGGGTCTCCAGGGCGGGACTTCCACGGAGGGAGTTTGGAAACGTGTCCCATGACCTCAGAGGGAACCTGTGATTTTAGTGCAGTCAAGGCCTTAGCAAGGGCCCTGTGTCAGAGGGACAGACGAAAAGGGTGAGACCGTGGGCCCTGCCCTCAAGGAACTGCTAACGGTGTTGACCCAGCCTCAAAGCGATTAAACACCAGACTAAATGGTATAGGCCCTAAAGCCAGTGGTAGTTGGTGGAAAGAGAGACGGTGTTTCCTGGAGAAGGTGTCCTAGAGGAGGTGCGGCTCGGCTGGACACGGAAGAACAGGCCTGGGGCCTGCCTCTCGGGAGCAGTACCTCCTTGACTCCCAGGCTCAGGGAGGAAGCACTAGAGGAAAGCAAATACAGTCTGGCAGGAAGGTCACAGAGGTTTAACCAAGACTCCAGTGTCATTTTGACCTTTCTGCAGGCCATTTGGGACTATGTCCTCAGACCCCTGGGAATGTATGGCCACTCTCTGTCATCAGGGCCACTTCAAAGGAAGAGTTGACTCCTCTCCCTAAAGAGAGCGGGGTCATGGGTGGGGAGGCAGAATGGCCTGTTGAGAGGATGGGCTTGTTAGGAGGTGCAGCCAGTACTGGGGTAGAGGGTGTGGCGTGTCTGATTTAGGGCCACTGTTCTAAGGACTCAAGTTGAAGTTTGGTAGCTTAGGGACTGAATGGAGACAAAGGACTTGATGGTCACTGTGATGGTGCTGCCAACGGGACAAGAGAGTACCGGGGAGGTGGCCAAGGAAGAGGGCGGATGAGCCTGCAAGAGAGGCTGATCCCGGAGGGAGGGTGAGCACCGGAGAGCACAGAAGACAGGGAGAGAGTTCCGAGAAGGAAGGGCTTCTAGCGGTGCTGGATGAGTCCATCAAGAGCTCCCGGAGGCTGAAAGCAGAGAAAATGCTGCTGGATTGAGAAGAGCTGTGAGACTGAAAAGCAGCTCACAGGTGGCTAAGCAAGAAGGCTCTGCTTAGGAGGAGGACCAGACAAAAGTGGTATTTTTATTGTTGGTTTTAAAGGCAGAGAGAGGGTAAGTGAGGGACTGAGTTTCCTGAGGAAGTGGGAAGGGACGAGGTTGGTTTTTTAAAAGGAGAAAACCTCTTTCCTTAAGACAGAGGGAAGAGAAGACTAGCAGCTGGGCAGAGGTGTGTGTGGGCAGGGAGGCACAGTGCCAGAGGGCACAGGAGGTCATGCCTGCCCATCCCATCAGCCCCACGAGTCGGCAAGGCCACCTGTCCAGAGGACAGGGTGCAGACGGGGTCACAGTGAGAAGCAGGTCTAGGAAAGGGCTCTGCAGAGTGTACCGGGGCGGCAGCAAGAGAAGAATAAAAGGATTGCAGCAGAGAGGGCCTGGTGGGGCTGGTGTCGTGGGTCTGTTGTATGGCTGGTCTGTAGGCTTCTCTGTTTTCTTCTTACAGTGCTTTGGAAGGAGAGGACCAGAGTGGGATAGGGAGAATAGCGAATCTTTTAATTGAGGCAGGGGCAGCATTGACGTCAGTAACCTTTGCCTCACTTCCTTGGGCCTGGGCTCCTAGGAGGCCCAGCCTTCTACAGAGACCCTCCCAGCCTGTCCTCCTCCTGTGAACAGCCCAGCCAGGAGGTCCACTCACCTGGCCTTGCCATCTGGGGAGCTCTCCCCTTCTCAAAGCTTAAGGCTGTTTCTTCTTGTCCTGACTTATCAGTGGATCCGGTTCTAAAAGAGTCCCATTTGCCCTCGCTGCTCTCTGTGCGCTGCTTTCATTTTTCTCCCCTCCTCGATCTTGCAACAGCAGCTTAATAGCCTGCGAGAGGGTCAGACTGGGAAGATGAATGCTGGCCTGTGGGGGACTGCGTCCTGCCTCTCCATTAGGGACGTGATAGAAGGCGGTAAACAGAGAATGGATAGTCCAAGGAAACACAACAGACACAACAAGCACGTTGCAGGATAATCCAAACAGCGTTTCCACTTGTGCTTGGAGTGTGCTGTGATGGCTTGAGTACAGCGATTTGCTGGTCTAATTAGGTCTGATTTGGAGAGCACTGGTTGCATCTCCTAGAGGAGAGGCAGCAGCAAGGAGAAACCAGGATGGGCAAAGAATGATTGCTGGTATCGTGGGGAGAAGCCACCCAGTGAATAATCCCCAAGTGCCCACACACAAGCAGAATGGACGGTCCATGATGGCTGCCCCTATGTGAACACTCGGCACGTCAGAGCAGTCCGGGTACTGCAGGGCACCCCAGAACACTGTACTCACGTGTGTTGTGTGTTGACCTGTGATGACCGGGTGTACCAGGGAGAATGCCTGGGAAAACCCCTGTGGGTGGAGTCAGCACAGATGTCCAAGATGACACATCCCTGTGCCTATCTATCTCAGTTCCTAAAGGGCTTTAGTAAAACCAGTCGTCATGAAACCAAGCTGTGCTCTAAGCAGTGGTGTCCCCAGATTCTCTGAGACTTATGACAGGGCTGGACTGTGTTTCTCAGTGTCCAGACAAGGGATTGTGGCAAATTTAGAGCCATATGACTTGTGCTTAAGGCCCAAGTTCCCAGCTGCTTACCAACTGTTTGATCTTGGGCAGGTTATTCTTTACCTGAAGGTCAATTTTTCATCCATAAAGTGGGACTTATACTTGCCTGACGCAAGGTGTTTGTGAAAAATCAAACAAGATAACGTGTGAGAAAACGTTTTGCAACTTCTTAAATGTCTGACCGCTGTTGGAGGTTGAGAGGGAGAGGTAGCAGGGAATATGGAAAGGTCGTGGGGCTTGAGTCATACGGACCCGAGTTCAGATTCCAACTGTTTGTAAGTCTGTGGCCTTGAACAAGCTGGTGAACATCTCAGTCTTGGTTTCGTCATCGTAAAGTGGATGTGAGTAAGCCAGTCAGAGTATCGTGACGATCAAACGACGTGGTGTTTGGAAACGTGGTAGATGCTCCCCAAACATTGCGCCCTTCACTCTCCCCACACCCCTGTCTATCAGTAGCTCCCCTCCCAGGCCTTCAAATCAAGGACGGCTCAGAAGACATAACTCACACACATTTCCAGACACTCCTGGACTGCGTCTGTCTGTGGAAATGCCACGTTGTCTGCACCCTCTCCAGGGTCTCCTCTTGAGGTGCATGTCTCAGTCTTGGGTTTCTTCTTCCTGTCCAACAGCAGGTGCTTGCTGAGGAATGCATGACTCATCGAACAGAGTCTCTGGTCCCTATGGAGTCATTAGGCCATTCTGTGGAACTCCATCTCTGCTGGGGACCAGCTTTCCCCACCACTGCATCTCCATGACATTTGCCTGGCCATCCTGGGGCAGGGTGCCCAGGGGACAGGAGTGCTGGAGAGGGCTCCTTGCTCAGAGTAACTCCCTCCCCTGTTGAGGGGGCCTACTCCCTGTCCTGATTGGAGTTAGCTCATAGACCTGCCCTTCATTTCCCGCTACCACTTCTCTCTGACAGTGCTTCCTCTGTGCCGCAGCACGGCAGCCCCTAACCCTTCCGGCCAAGGGTGTCTGGGAGCCCTTAACCACGCAGCTGCCCCTCATGGCTCCCAGCAGGATGGCACTTAGGTCATGACTGGACAGACGTCCAAGCCCCATGTGGTCTTGTCTGTGGACCATTGTCTCAGAATCACTCTTGGTGGGGAGAGGGATGTTAACAATGCAGATTCCCAGACAGCACTCCAGTGTCCAGAAATCTGCATTTTTATATTAATTTTTATTGGAGTGTAGTTGCTTTACAATGTTGTTAGTTCCTGCTGTACAGCAAAGCGAATCAGCTATACGTATACGTACATCCCCTCTTTTTTTGGATTTCCTTCCCATTTAGGTCACCACAGAGCATTGAGTAGAGTTCCCTGTGCCATACCATAGGTTCTCATTATTTATGTATCTTATACATAGTATCAATAGTGTATATATGTCAATCCCAATCAACCAGTGCATCCCACCACCACCCCTTTCCCCTTGGTATCCATTCGTTTGTTCTCTACGTCTGTGTCTGTTTTTCTGCTTTGCCAATAAGATCATCTATACCATTTTTCTAGATTCCACATATATGCATTAATACACGATATTTGTTTTTCTCTTTCTGACTTACTTCATTCTGTATGACAGTCTCTAGGTCCATCCACGTCTCTACAAGTGACCCAACTTCCTTCCTTTTTATAACTGAGTAATATTCCATTGTATATATGTACCGCATCTTCTTTATCCATTCCTGTCGATGGACATTTAGGTTGCTTCCGTGACCTGGCTATTGTAAATAGTGCTGCAGTGAACATTGGGGTGCATGTGTCTTTTGGAATTAGGGTTTTCTCTGGGTATCTGCCCGGTAGTGGGATCTACATTTTAAATGAGCTCCCATGTAATTCTTATGCATCGTAAAGTTGGAAAACCCTTGGTGTGACTTTTTTTTTCCCTCACTTTTATTGATGTAGAACTCACACAGTGAAGCGCACAGATCATAAGTGGGCAAATTGATGAATTTGTCCACAGGGTGTACCATACCCCCCACGTTACCCATAGCCCAGATCAAGATGTAGAACACTTCCAGCCCCCCAGAAGCCTCCCTCGTGCCCTTGACACTCTGACACTGTTCACAGTTCTAGCGACATACTTTCGTTTTGCCAGTTTTTGAATTTATGTGATCGGATTTCTTGGCTTCTTTCGCTCCACACAGTGCCTATGCTGCCCACTTTTAAAGGCCCAAACAACGTATCTTCCATTCCCTGCACTTTACTCTCTCCCTCAAGATAGGTAGGTAGATAGGAACGAAGAAAAAAAGGAAAAAAAGAAAACAAATTTTTCCAGGGCCTAACCCTAACCCCCCTCACTGCAGTTTCCTCCCTGTCCCTGCCCCACCCCAGGCCTTGGAGAAATCACTTTTGGTCACCATCCTTCAAGCATTAGCATTTCTGGAGGCTCAGGACCCCGGGCTGTGCCACCGTGGAGGACCTGAGCCTCTTCCCCTGCCAGACTCTCTGTCACAGCTACAGGGGACGTGCATTTGTTGTGTGTGGATTGCCAGAGACCAGGCACATTCCAGACGAAATTCGCCAACTTAAGCTACAAATGAAAAGACAAATGAGATGGAAATTGCACAGCACAAGCCTACCCCTCATCAGTAGGGATCACTTCTGACACACTGAGCTGTGCAACCTGTTCAGTCCTTTCTCTGCAGCTGAGGTCAGCAGGGCTCTCCTGGCACTGGGAACACTAGCTCCTTTGCACCCAGCCTGGCAGAGGGGCGGCCCGAGAGGCTTTGAGAGGAAGCCAGCCAGGGTGGAGTGGGGTGGGATGGGGTGAGGGTTTACAGACAGAGGACACAAAGCAGATACAGAAACAGGGCAACACAGAGAGAAGATTTCATCATTCCAAAAAGAAAAAAAATATTTTGAACATCTACTATGTGCCCGGCCCCATGCTTGGTGTTCAGACTGTAGAGGTAGAGAAGATCTGCCCTTAAGGGGCTCCCAGCCCAGGGGATGAAAAGAGAGAAAGTGAGATGATGGGGACAGTGACAGAAAAAGCAAGAAGACACATCTGGAAAACGGGGGGAGACACTGGAAGGGAGAAGTAGGGATGGGCAGGAGAGCCGAACAGAGGAGCCAGAGCCCTATGGCCAGCCAAGGCCGGTTGAAGACCAGGGATGTACTGGAGCCATAGGTACAAAGCAGGGAGGAGGGGGCTTCCCTGGTGGTGCAGTGGTTGAGAGTCCACCTGCCGATGCAGGGGACACGGGTTCGTGCCCCGGTCCGGGAAGATCCCACATGCCGCGGAGCGGCTGGGCCCGTGAACCATGGCCGCTGAGCCTGCGCATCCGGAGCCTGTGCTCCGCAACGGGAGAGGCCACAACAGTGAGAGGCCCGCGTAACGCAAAAACAAAACAAAACAAAAAAGCATGGAGGAGGGAACTGGGAGGAGGAGGAGCTGGGCCTGCCTGTCCCACCTGGACCGGGAAGGGGCAGCCATGAGGACAGCCTGGAGAGGGAGCGCTCTGACAAACGGCTTTACAGACATCAACTAATTGGTTTTTGGTAAAGCGTTAGGGAGCGTCAAGGAGTAGGGCTGATGGAATGAGCTCACCAATCTGGTGAATGGGGAGGACTAATAAGCAGAATATTTGGACGATGGTTTACTTGCTCTTGTGTGAAGAGGAGTCTCCATCCCTGGGTCTCTATCTTATGCATTTTCTGAGTTGAGGGAGTTGCAGAGAGGCAGGCAGTACAAATTTGTTTTCATATGGACTCAAGCTAAATACAAGTTTTGTAATAATAATAGCGAACACTTACAAAGCAGTTACCAGGAGCCAGGCTGTTCCAAGCACTTAACTGTATTAATTCATTTGCATAGTAAATATGCTGGGGGCGGGGGAGTAGTTCAAAGCCAAACACTAGTGACTTTTTTTTTTTTTTTTTTTTGCGGTATGTGGGCCTCTCATTGTTGTGGCCTCTCCCGTTGCGGAGCACAGGCTCCAGACGCGCAGGCTCAGTGGCCATGGCTCACCGGCCCAGCTGCTCCGCGGCATGTGGGATCTTCCCGGACCGGGGCACGAACCTGTATCCTCTGCATCGGCTGGCGGACTCTCAACCACTGCGCCACCAGGGAAGCCCACTAGTGACTTTTTAAAATTATCCATCTCCTTCCTTCCTCCCCACCCTGAAAGTTAAGAACTGTTGGCCAGGGGCCTTCCGGTGGTGCAGTAGTTAAGAATCCGCCTGCCAATGCAGGGGACACGGGTTCGAGCCCTGGTCTGGGAAGATCCCACATGCCGCGGAGCAACTAAGCCCGTGAGCCACAACTACTGAGCCCGCGTGCCACAACTGCTGAAGCCCATGCGGCTAAAGCCCGTGCTCCGCAACAGGAGAAGCCACCACGATGAGAAGCCCGCACAACGCAACAAAGAGTAGCCTCCACTTGCCACAACTAGAGAAAAGCCCGCGCACAGCAACGAAAACCCAATGCAGCCAAAAATAAATAAATAAATAAAATAGATACAACATTAAAGAAATAAAAAACGTTTAAAAAAAAAAAAGAACTGTTGGCCCCTGAAAGAACTCTGAGCCAACTCTCCCTCGCTTGGGTGAGCATGAAGCAGAAGCCCCGGGGGGCTGGATTTGGGAGCAGTTCCAGGAGTACTTGGACAATTCCAGATCTTGGTGGGTCAGACAGGCTCACCCTCTGCGTCCTCATTCTCTGAGCTGAAGTGCTTCGAGCCAGGCCCCATGCTAGGTGCTCAGGACGAGAGGAGACATCTTGAAGGATGTAGCTGGTCATTAGGGTGAGTGTAGCCAACTCTCCAGGGACTGCTGTCTGCCTGTTACCAGAGCCAGAATCCATGTGCATCCCACCACTGTGATGTCTCTAAGCCTGATTGTCACCGGGGAGCTAGTTTCCATAGCGACAGAAATACACTAGACCCTTGACATTCTCAAGAGAGACATCATAGCCTGTCATGAATCCATGGATTAGAGACTACCCTGTAATTTCCCCCATAAAATGTAGTAAAGTATGGCTGAGAAATATAATGAGGATGGCTAGTGAGGGCAAAGTCACCTTACTCTCAGCTTGCCAGGAGGTTCTCCTGAATCAGACTCACAGCCTGCAAGTCCACACTGTGCACTATTTCATGTCAGATCGGGGTTGGTTGTTGCAGTGGAAACCACCTTATGGTAAACTTGAGAATGCCAAGTGTCTGCTGCTTTTCGAATGACAGGAAGCGGAGAGGGACTGCGATTGAACGTGGTAGACTCAACACTCTCTCTCTCCACTACCACACGCAAACAAGAGTAAAGGAGAAGAGGTGCCAGCCCATAAGGGCAAAGGAGACCAGAGTGAATCAGTGATGTCTGTGCAGCTTTGGAAGTTGAGACGCCAACTGACTTGGCTTGATAGAGAAAGTAAAGCCTAAAGCTCCGCAGTGGAGATGCCAGTGAGAAACGGACAGACTCCTGCCACTGAACGACACATAGGCTCAGAAATCAGTGACATCTGAGGATAGAATGTGGATTAGGGCCCCAAACAGGAGAGTGATTCCTCACCCCTTTTCACCACAGAACTGTCCCTGCTTTACCCTAGCAGCATCTTGGAGAGAACTTTATTCTCCAGAGAGACTGAACCCAAGAAAAGCTGGCTTGGGAACATGGGTACAAACTATGGGTGGAGATGAGGCAGTATATTGAAAAATGGGGATTTTCTGAATGTTTGCAAGCCAGATGGGGGAGCCCCTTGACCTGTTCCTCCTGTTGGCTCTAGGAATGTTGGTAGCTGGGCAAATAGTGACATCTGGGGGACTCCACTGAAACCTCCCATGGCGAGACCCACACATGCACACAGAGCTTCCAGTCAGCTTCTAAATGCCTCACTCGTAAATACGAGCCATCAGCCAAGCACTACAAGATTTTTAAGGAAGGCATCCAATATAAAAAAGCATTAGCCAAGGGAGGGTGGGAGGAAGACACAAGAGGGAGGGGATATGGGGATATATGTATACATATAGCTGATTCACTTTGTTATACAGCAGAAACTAACACAACATTGTAAAGCAATTATACTCCAATAAAGGTGTTAAAAAAAAAAGCATTAGCCAAAATAAAACAAATTGAAGGAGATAAACGTATGCAGGGAGCAAAAGAAAATGTAAACGCCACCACCATCACCATTGATATCCTCAGAGAAATAAGGGAGGATTTTATACTCACGGAGCAAGGGGCCTTTTAAAAAAATTGAGATATCAGGAATTCCCTGGAGGTCTAGTGGTTAGGACTCGGTGCTTTCACTGCTGAGGGCGCAGGTTCAACCCCTGGTCAGGGGACTAAGATCCCGCAAGCCACATGGCATGGCCAAAAGAGGAAAAAATTTTGTATATGGTATAACTCACATACCATAAAATTCGCCCTTTCAAAATGAACAATTTAGTGGGTTTTTAAACATTATTTATTTTATTTTATTTTAAAAATTTTTTATTTAAATTATTTATATTAATATAATTAATAAAATTTATTTATTTATTTATTTATTTATTTATTTTTGGCTGAGTTGGGTGTTTGTTGCCATGCGCGGGCTTTCTCTAGTTGGGGCGAGCGGGGGCTACTCTCCGTTGTGGTGTGCGGGCCTCTCATCGCAGTGGCTGCTCTTGTTGCGGAGCACGAGCTCTAGGCACTCCGGCTTCAGTAGTTGAGGCTCACGGGCTCTAGAGCGCAGGCTCAGGAGTTGCGGCGCACGGGCTTGGTTGCTCCGCGGCATGTGGGATCTTCCCGGACCAGGGTTCAAACCCCTGTCCCCTGCATTGGCAGGCGGATTCTTTACTGCTGCACCACCAGGGAAGCCCTTTAGTGGTTTTCAGTATATTCACAAGGTTGCGCAACCATCATCACTCTGTAATTCTAGTTACATCGTCTGTTCAGTCTACCGCGTTCAAAAAGAAACCCCATGCCCATAAGCAGTCACTCTTCATTCTTTCTCCCCAGACCCTGGCAACGACTAACCTACCCTCTGTCACTATGCATTTACCTATTCTGGACATTTCCTAAGTGGAATCGTATAATATGTGGCCTTTGTGTCTAGCTTCTGTCATTTAGCGTAATGTTTTCAAGATTCATCCGTGTTGCGGCGTTATCAGTACTTCATTCCTCTCTGTGGTTGGATAATATTGCATGTATGGATATCTCACATTCATCCATTTATCACTTGATGGACATTTGGGTGATTTGCAGACAGTGAAAATGCAGAGAGCAAGAATGCACTCTTAGATATTTAAAATATATTCCATTTCCTTAAACGAAAATGATTCCATACTTTCCAGATCGCAAGGATCCATTAGGTGCCCAGCACAGTTAATGACAAAAGAGCCTCACAAAGACACATGTTAAAATTTCAAAATGTTGGGGATAAAGTGAAGATTCTCCAAGTATCTGAAAGAAAAAGACAGGCTTTAGGATAACAGCAGACTTCTCGATAGAACTCTGGCAGCAAGTAGATAGTGGAAAAATTCCTCCAAACATATGAGGGAAGGTTTTTTTAATCTGAAATTATATTTTCAGTCAGTCTATCAATTAATTACGGAGGTTAAATGAGGACGTTTTCAAACATGCACATTTTCAAGAAACTCAACTCTTTTTCAAAAGTAACTTGACAGTGTGCTCCACCTAAACGAGTAAGATGACGTGAAACCCAGGCAGAGGGACGTAACAGTAAGAATATTTAC